>NC_134183.1:10530568-10872970 GCF_964188355.1 Buteo buteo
CACATCTTTTCCTCAAGATAAGAATTTCTCCAGTCTTCTTACAAAAACTTTAACCAAGGAACTTTGTACAGACTGTAAATATCTGAGTGCTGAGCTAGCTTTAACGTTAGCATTTTGTTATTTACTTGTTTTAACTCACTTCATGTTCTGCAGTATGCCATGGAGCCCTCATTCTCCTGAGGTGGTGGTTCAGAGCGCACTGTGCTTGTGGGCACGTTAAGACTTCAGGTTACAGAGCATAGCTCAGCTGAAAGTTCTTTAAGTGCAACTTGCTTTGTTTTGCAACACACTCGATGTCTAAATGGAAGTTGCATGCCATAACATTTAGAGCCTCAGGAGAAGAGGAGAATGGATTGGCTCTGTAGTGTTATTTGCTCGGTACGTGTGTATTGTTAGGGGGTCATTTAATAAGATATATAGTGTTTAGATAGTGGCTGCCACACCTGGAAGTGCAAATTCTTGGCATGACGGTGTCTTGGAGGACATTTATATTAAGGCTTATTCTGTTCTAGCTGATGGGTAGCATTGACTTTAACAGATCCTCCTGCCACCCCCAGCCCTGTCCTGTGTACAAAGACCTCAAAGCAAAATGTGTTTAACTTGTGACTATGTTTTTTTCCTCCTCACTTTGTCTTCTGTAAGATGTGCCTCCTGGGGAATAACAGAGGGACCTGCTTATTTGGCTAATATGCACTCTTCCTTCTACACAAGGACCTTTTGAGAGGGAAAATCTCTTTACTCTATGGTACTTTACAGCTGTTGTTGCTACCATGAATATTAAGGATTAGAAATGCTTAGTGTTGTAAGACTGATTATTTTGGGTCAAATTTTCCCCTTGGCTGTAAAGAGGTCCTAAAACTCACAGGAGGTGGGAGCCAAGCCTCTCCCCTGCAGCTGTGCTGTACAGCCTGTCCCCATGGGAACCCCCAGATACTGGTGCAGAATTCCCCACCTACCTTAATGACGATCAGAACAGCAAGGAGTGATGATCGGTAGCTCGCCTATTCATGCAAACAGATAGGGCACAGCAGTGCTCCCATAATGGCAAAGCTTCTGGATGAGCCATAGTGTCATAGGATATGGGAGGAACAGATCTGCAAGGGTGGGATCGAGCTGCCTCAAGGATCTTCGGTCCCCGTGTAGGTTCATGCCACAGTAATAAATTGCTGATGTTGTTCCAGTTGAAAACTCTGGGTCTTTTTTCCCTCAAGTCCCTTAGTGTGTCTTTTTGTGTGACAGACAATGGTTTGGACTTTTGGCTCCTAAAATTGTGATTAAACGGCACTGTGGAAGAGAGTGTTTCTTGAAATTGGGTCTTTGCTGGCAACATGCTTACCCCAGTCTTTCCCCCTGGAGCCAGCTAAAAACTCCAGAGCCTGATATGGGAGAACCTAGAAGATTTTTAAATGATGAAATGGAGACCTTGACTCTTTATAACAGTTGCTTATTATATTGGTAGTCATTGGGTTTTGTAGAACTGTTCCACGTTCCACCAAAACACAGCAGGAATCCAAAAGTTAATGTTCTGTTCATTCATAATCATTAGTTTGTAGGATTTATTGATGGCTGAACTAGTTAAGAGGTTGCTTCTGTATTATGTAGGTATCATGGACTTTTCTCAAACTCTCTAAGGTGGTGCACTATGGAATAAAAACAGTCCATGGGAGTTTTTAGATGTCCTGCAGTAGTGAGATTTTTAGAGCTGTTTTTAAATTCTTAGTGAAATATGTGAGACACAGCAGGTCACTTTGGCAGTTTAAAAAGTCCATTTGTTCATTTTCTAGGACTTAAATTTATTTGCAGAAATTCTGCAGAATGAGTAAGTGATTTGAGAAGCAGGATAATTGTAACAAAAAATGTCAGGCACTGTTGTTCTTCTCAAATCAGAGTAAACTATGCCTGACATTTTGTTGTTGTTGTTAAATTATGTTATTGGGCTTTTAATGGCATTGGTTCTGGGACTGTTTTTTTTTAATGTCAAAATTAGTGAGGAGCATTGTGTGAATAGGAGAGATGCCTGCCAGGACCTTTATTTTTTTAACATGTGGTAACTTATAGTGAAATCTGATCCAGCTACAAATAAGACACGCTCATTTAAGCAACAGTCCTAATCGTAGCAGCATCTCCCACCATGATAAGACTCCTGCTTCTGGTGCAAAGATGAGGATAGAGTAGTTGTTAATGTAGTTCATCCTGCAACACAGCCAGCAATAAAGGCAGTCTGCTGTTATTTGAGAGCAGAGAGTAATTTAATATTCTAGCACTCAACTTAGTTTGTCTCCAACTCACCGAAATGTTATATGGAAAGCACTGAGCAGTGCAGATGAATCCCTATTGAGAAGGACACGCATCGCTTGCTGTGCACGCAGTCTTTCCAGAAACAGTCCAACATGAAGGAGAATGGAGTCCTGTTGGAAGCAGGAGCCATTGCCTGGCTTGGAAGATGTCCTAGATGTGGCCCTACGTTTCATGATCAGGCAGCCAAAGAATTTGCAATGCAATCTACTCAGCAATGGGATTATGCTTCAAAAGCACTAGGTGCATTTACAAAAAAAAAGGTTTTGTCATCAGAATCTGTTCCAGATGATAATTTAGAAATACAAACAACAGACCCCCCAGAATAATACCATTAATGTTGCAGACCCCAGAAATGATGCATTGGAGAAATGCAGGCCACCCAATTTCACTTCGTAGGTTGACTCAGAAACCTAAAGTTTGCAATAAAATCAGTATGCCTTTTAACCTTTCTTGCTGCTGATGGTCTCGGAATGCCTCCCATGATTTATTTTTTTTTTTTAGCTGACAAAAAAGTCTTTACTGCTCCCTGCTCAGCTTCCAAATCTCCAGCAACCTCCCAGACAACCTACACGGTCCAGTTAAGTGTTCTCTTTGCTGATGTCTGCAAGAGTCACTCAATAAATCAAATTCCACTTCCAAGCAGAGATTATGAGAACCATAGCCTTGATTATAACTATGCATTTTCCTTTTAATGCACTAGAAAATTTTCCATATAAAAGGTAAATGAGGGTGTTCTGAATTTTCAGTTTGGTAAGCCATGGGTTACTGGGTTCTGTGACTGCAGCAAAACGGGGGGTTAGGTTTTCAGGAAAATCAGAGCTCGGATCATAGCGTATTTTTGCATTCCTGCCAGTCAGTTGAGAAGTGGCATTGTTTTCAGGATTCTTCCAACCTGTAGTTACTTATTTCCCTGTTATCTTGATGTCAAAATGTATTACATAGGAAATTACTGTTTAGTTACTTCCTCAGCTGTTTTCCAGACGCAGTATTTCTAAAACCTTCTAAAAATGTCATTTTTCCTGATTGCTAGTCAGATCAGCATTTAGTAAAACACCTAGATGATTGCAGTTTGTGTATGAATATCCCAAAAGGCCAAACCTGACAGCTCTGTGTTTTTCAGCATGTCAGCTTCCCATCCTTTCAGTCGCGTGGTTTTTGGCTTTAGAGTTCTCTGCTCTGCATCCAGAGAAGGTTGGAGAGACAAAACTTGCACTGTGGAATGCCTCCAGTAGGCAGTCCTCCTGACTTAAGCAACTCCTTTAAATTTTCCTTAGGCTCTCCAGGGCTATTTTGTTTGACCTTTATTTAGTTAGAGTATCCCTTCTAGGAAAGCAATTATTGCCAGCCCCTTGGGTGGTTGCTGTAAACTGGGTTTTGCTGTACTGGAGCAGTTGTGGTCACAAGCTCTGTAGTTAAGCATCAGCTCTAGTTTCTAACCCTTTCTTCTTCATAACCTGAAATAAATTAATTTTGGTTTCAAAGTTTCCATAGTTTGTCTCAGTGTAACAGTGACTTAGGTGTTGGGTTTGGCTTTTTTTTTTTATGTATTGAATTAGGGAGAAAAAGAACTTTATTTTTGTCCATCAGTTTTTGTTATTGCAATTACATTAGAAGCTTGAGGAGTGAAGACTTTCAAGAACAAATCCTATTTTTACAAACAGGAGGCAGCATTGAAAAACCTGCCTATTTTGATGAGTCGGGCAGAAATTTAAAAGAAAAATTAATTAGTTGTACTCATGAATCCTTACTCTGATAGCTTCATGAGTAAGTAGTGAGAAGCTTTCCATGAGTTTCTTGAGCATTTCTGTTAAGTGCCCCCACAGAGATACTCAGTCTCACAAGACTGCAGTTTAATCTAGCTCAAGGACTTTACAAACTCCACAAATCAAAGACCTCTTTTTTTTTTCTTTTTAAATTCGTACTCTAGAAACATTTAGCAGCATCAGTTAACGCTAGTGTAGTGTTAATGCTGAGCTATGAAGCATTTCAGCATCAATAAATTTTCAGATTTTCCCATGGAAAAAATAGCTTGCACTTAATACATGTATCCTATATAGTTGTTTCTATTCCCTTCTTTTTTTACCTGGTTAAATATATCCATCTATTTATTGCTATGGCATAGCCTTGAAAATTCACAGGATGTTCAGCTTGATCAAATAACACAATGAAGACCGTTGCCTTTCAAGTGTTGAATTTCTTAACCTTATGCATCAGTGCTACATATTACTATTTCTATAAATATAAATAAATAAAATAAATATAAAATAAATAAATACAAATAAAGTAAAAAACTCCAAAGGCTCAGAATGAAACCGGACTTTATTTTTTCATTAGGAATTTCACTTTAGATTCTCAGGTATTGATTTAAATGTATGAACACCTATATTTAACCCTGAAAATTTCCAGAGTTTTGAAGATTTCCATGCAAGAGAAACTAGTGTTAGGATGTACACACGTGTGTGCGCATGTGTACACAAACCCACCATAATTTGTCCTGTGGATAAGTTGTTTTAGGGTATACTTTTATTGAGACAGAAACTGTGACCTTACTAGTGTATGAGATTCAGAGACTTGTATAGGAACAAGGTAAAACCACAGGTAGGAATTGCTGAATAATTACCTTTAGACCAACCTGAGCAAGAACCTTCCCAAGAGGGCAAGCTCATTTAATGGTTCCTAAAACTCAATCTTGTGGATGTCAATGGTCATGCTTGATTATTTGCAGCAGTGTTTTATGAAAAAGCAATAAAAATGCATTGGGAGTGTACAGAGGAAAAAGGGAACAATAAATGGTTTTAGTTTTTCAATTGAGTCCCTTTGGTGTGAACAGGTAGAGGCTACGTTTCATGCTGCTGTGCCTTAGCTATTTGAAATGTGCGTATGTGTGTGTATCTACCCAAAACACTGCTGTGC
Organism: Buteo buteo; assembly: GCF_964188355.1. Lineage (NCBI taxonomy): Eukaryota > Metazoa > Chordata > Aves > Accipitriformes > Accipitridae > Buteo > Buteo buteo. The sequence goes on from NC_134183.1 coordinate 10,535,780, forward strand.
TCTGCTAGCTTATGATCGACAAGAGACCAGCAATGAGAGGAAAAAATTCTTATGTTTGTTTTAGAGAGAAAGCAATTACAGTTACGGTTAAAGGATTAACCTGTTTTTCCAGCTACCTGTACGCTTATCTGCAAGGCCCTTTGGAGAGCCACACTAACGAGTACAAAGCTTGGCGAGAGGTAGAAAATGTCATGCCGTACACTCTAGATTATTCCTGATGTTAATTACACTCTTCCACTTCTTTCCTTCCCTCTTCTGGGGTCTGAAAACTGTCCCACAGTAGCAAATGCTGCAACAGCGACAACCGAATAGCCCCAAGTATCCACTAACTTATTTAACCAGAAATGTCTGCGTGCCTTCGGTGCGAATGTAGGTTACGCATACGTGCTAGTTTCAACAACTTGGGGAGCAGGTAGCGCTGCTGAGAGAATAGCTGGTTCTCACGTGATTTGAGGTGTTAAAGGTAGGCTGAGTGTTTTGGTGGATAAAACACTGGCCTTTCGACCTTGCTTCCCGTCCAGCTAGAGATCTGGAAATAAATGAGTTTACTGCTGACACTCCAATCCCAGCAGACGAAACTTCACACCAAAATGCCCCCACGTATAATTTGTCACGTTTGGCATCTGCTACTAAGAAAAGAGCAAGAAGCGACCTGGTGCAGAGATGTAATCATCTTTCACCTTCCTGCTGGGGGTGGGAGTATAACAGGGACAATCCAGAAATGCTTTCAAGTCTGGGCCTCTGAGCCACCTCCAGACATTGCTGTCTTCTGCAAACTTGTTACTGGTAGGAAATCACCTGCCATTAGGTTTGTGCAAGGCTTTTGAAGTAGATTGGCTAGAAAGTCAGAAATGGATTTTTTTCCTTTTTTTTTTTTTTTTTTTTTAGGAATGTTGTGAAAGAAAGTTGTCCTTGTAAGAGTAAATCTGAACATGTACAATACTGTAATTTGCTGGTCTCGTTGAAACAGCTCGGTAACTGCAGTGCATTTGTTACATGTAATTGTACCTGGCAGCATTTCTGGTGCATCTAAAACTTAAGTTTGTCTGAAAAAAATCACTATTTGGCCACAAAGTAAAATGCAACTACTGTATAAAACTATGTGTATTCTTTGAAAGCTTTAGTAAAAGAGAAGCTGGGGTGCATAAAAATTCTTTAATCCTAGAGATTTTTTAGGCTGAAGTGATAAGCCAGAAACGCTTTGTAAAGCACACACATTATTTAATAAATACTGCCATTTCAGCATCAATGGACAAGTTGCAGAATAGGAGTATCTGCCCAGAGGAGATGATAATTTCAAAGACAGGGTGTGCTGGGGAAACCCAGAGGAGAGAGGAACTGAAGTTTGGTTTGCTGGGTTCTGCTAACTTCCCTCTTGTGGCCATAGAGCCATAGGACCATGGCATTTCCTTCTGCACAGGCGTTCACACTGAGGAGAGAGTATTGCAAAATAGCAGTAGCTGTGGGGAATGGGAAAATTTAACCCTTCACAGAGAGGAGTTAGCAGATGAGAAGAGGGAGTAAAACCTATTTGTACCGAGCGTGGGGATCCATGGGGAATACCAACCTCTGCTGCCCACAAAGTATAGCTGAGCTCGTCTTCAAGCCTGCATGGCTCTGCAGCCTGGCTTTCTTCTGGGGACGTGTTGATGACAGGCTGCCATTGTTCTGCACCGTGGCTGTCCGTCAGGCCAGCCCCCAAAGAAGGAGGTAGGAGGAATACAGGTTTGATCTTAACACGTAGTTGGGGACTTTGCCATCGCCTTCTTGAAGGTTTTAGGTGGAGAGCTGTATTTGCTGTTTTCCTGTTATAGGGAGATTGTGGGCTTTCTCTTCCTTCAGAAAGGATGTGATAAATCTCAGACTTCCAGTTGCTTTGAGAAAATATTTCACTCTCTAGAAATTGTCTGTTGGGGTAAGACCTCTGAAGGTGTGTAAAGCATGGGATGCTTTTGGTGTATATTACCAGTCAAGAACTACTCCCAGATTTCATTGACGTGAGTGTTTCCAAAGAAAGTAAGGAACTCAGAGCTGTATCTGTTGGATTTGCTTCTTGAGTTTGTCCAGGCAAACCCCCAAACTGGACAGAAAAGAGGGGAAAGGTGCCTTGTCCATATTTATTTGTGTGTTTGCTGTTCATTATTTATTTCCTGAGCCTCAGTTAGCATCTCTGCTACTGCTCTGCTTAGTGAGAGCAAACAGATCAGGAGATATTTTGAATAATAGGTTTGAGAAGTAGGTGAGGATAACACTCAGACTCGTAATTCAAGTTCTTATTGCGTCGGTGCAAAGGTTTGGTTGACTTCTGGACGCAGTGTTAGGTGGTTCATTCTTCCTCTGTTCAGACCTCTGAAAAAAAGAAGATACAGATAGTAATGTTATCATTCCCTTCAAAAGAGAGGGCTTTTGGAGGGATTTTCTCAGTATTCTCGTTCTCAGGTCTTCATTTAGATAATGTGACTTGCCCTAACTCCATGGAAGTCAATGAGGTTTATACCAGAGCCTTGGCACTCTATAAATTAAATATTAGGAGCAGTGTTTGAAGTTTAAAGCCCTCCCTCCTCCTGCTAGCTCAGATTTTCTGCTGCTGTGCTTTTTTCTTTATGCCTGAGCACCTTGCTGACAAGTGCTAATAACAAAATGCCAAGAGAGGGTCCAGTCGGAGTTACCACACATTAAACATTCTGGACTTGTCCTTTTGCTCATAGATTGTGCATAATTAATAATTAAACGGTTTCAGTTGTAATGGGTTGACCTTCTTGAACTGTTCATTATTCACAAGGCAAAGGCATCACTCAAACTTTTTTCCTATTGCCCTTCCCTGTTCTCACTGTGTGTGCACAGTTCGGCTGGTTTTGAGAAATCAGAGGCTGATCTTGTCTTCTCCTGCAGCAGATCCCAGTTATGGAAGTGTTACTTGGATGCTTAGGGTAATAGCCAGTCTTGGGAATAAGCTGCCTGGGGATGTAAGAGGCCAGTGGTACCTTGACCCTTACAACCGTTTGCGTCTTTACTGCCATTTTAGCAGCATCCCCAATATATAGGTCTTCATGATATTGGTTAAAAGGTATGGCATTTAACAAAGATGAAAGAACCATTTCCCAGTTTTAAATGAGTATACCTATTACCCACTCCTTTAAAATCTAGGTTTTCTACTTTTTTTGCCTCTATAGTATGATTTCATTGTGCAGGTGGGTAAAATACAGCAGGCCATCGGAGTGCAGCTGGACTGTTCCCTATGGTTACATCAAATGTGACTATATTGCATCACACAGACGGCGTAGACTTGATAGAGACATGTGTAGCTTTGCTTTATTTCCTCATATTCCCATCTCTTTGAGTGTCAGCCAAGGTCCGGGGAACTTTAGGATACAACATAGGATGTATTTACTTTGTATAGTTTTGGAAATTTTTGCTTTATACCTGGTACAACAGCATTGTGATTGCTCAAGTTACAGAGGTGGCAATAGCAGCACTTTCTCTCATTAGAAATAGTTCTAACTACAAAATAATCTCACCTTTCTACTACTCAAATGGTCTTTTATAGAGCAATATCAGAAATTGAAATATTTTGGTTGTTGGTTTCCCTGGGCAGATACTGAATGGAAGTTTTCTCCTTCTAAGGTAAAATGCAGCATTTGAGGCAGCTTTTCAGTGTTCACCTTTGGAAGCAGTTGAGGGTCTGTACTTTCCTGGTTCAGCTAAAATCAAAATCTGCCGCCTTCTCCTTTATCTTACTTCTGCTGTAAAGCAACAATTGGTTCATAGGTACAGGAGTGAGATTAAGCTTTTTGTCTGCACTGACCTTTTTGCCCTGAAACACACTTGCCAGCAAGTATTTCCTTGAGATTGATGCACTCTCCCAAAAGGCTTTCAATTTGTCAGGCAAATAGCCAATAAATTTGTGGGCATCCACTCTAAACTCCTTGGGAAGACTACATTAAAGCATCTAGTTTTCATACTGAGATCCAGTTGGTGTTCATCTCCACCCACCCACCCACAATCTTTTCCTGAGCTCCTCAGAGCAAAGCAACCAAGGCATGGCCATGACTGACAGGTCTACAGCAGAGAAGAGTAGGCCTGGATGGGGTTGAAATACCTGCATTGTACAGAAAAATGTACCAAAAAAAAAAAACCAAAAACATTTACTTTTATCCAGGCAAAATTTTCTTGCATGCTTGTGCAGGAGCACCTTGTCTCGGGGCTGTGACGCAGTACAGGAGCTGCGTGGTCAAGGCGATAATACTGCCGTTGGAGCAACTTCTTCCCTTGCCTGCATGAACCCTGATGCCAGCTTAGCTTGGGATAGCCAAAGGGAGATGCTGGTGGCTTCAGAGCGGTTCATCAGCTTCTCCTCCCCTCTCATAATGAAGTTTCACTCTATTATGGGTCCGTCATATCTTTGTGATTGCAGAAATTATCACCTACCAAATTAGTGTGAAGTGCCGTATGCCTGTTTTGTTCCCCAGCATGGACTGATCCGAGCTGGCAGCCCCATTACGGGGACGTTTGTAGCAAGCTCCTCACTTGCATTTTACTTAGAATAAACAGCGGGGGTAGACTGCTGGGCAGAGTCAGTTCCCTGGGGAATGGGCTCTGATAGCTTTGCCCTGTGGTTTTCAAAATGGTCTGTAATATGTGCCCAGGGTATTTCACAGAATTGTAGAATACCAGGTTGGAAAGGACCTCAAGGGTCGTCTGGTCCAGCCTTTCTTGGCAAAAGCACAGTCTAGGCAAGATGGCCTGGCATGCTGTCTAGCCGAATCTTAAAAGTGTCCAATGTCGGGGAATCCCGCTTCCCTGGGGAGGCTGTTCCAATGGGTGTTTGTTCACACTGGGAAAATTTTCCTCTTGTGTCCAGTCGGAATCTACCCAGGAGTAACTTGTACCCATAACCCCTCATCTTTTCCATGTGACTCCTTGTAAGAAGGGAGTCTCCATCTTCTTTATAGCCACCCTTTTAATACTGGAAGATGGTGATGGTAAGTTCATTTCCTACCCGTTCTGCTTTGAGTCTGTCCTACCTGGGAAAGTGGCTTTTGCCCCTCAAGGTGCAAGCCCAGGAAGGCTCTGCTGGACAAGAGAAAATGTCGGGGAGAGGTAAAACCTGCTAGGCTCCACACTGTATAAGCAAGCCTGACATTTGGCTCTGCATTTTCTGTATTAATATGAGTAATTTTCATGCGCAGTTCTTTGAAGTGGAGAAAGTTTAATTGCACTGCTTATTTCCTTGTGTCCCTTCCACTCTCCAGTGGAAACCTTCCTATATTGATGTCATTTATAAGTTTAGAAACAATAACCTCTCCCTCACCCGGTCTAAGTTCAAAGAGAATTTGGGCATGTTATATCAAACGCTCCTTGTATTTAATAGAAGTCTTTGAAAATTGTAAAGCAATTTTGGCTTCTCCTTTTACTCTTCAGTTACTTTTGATTTAATTGTATTTTCCAGCAGTTTCCAATTGTTGGAATTGGAAACAAAGCCTTAATAAGAGTTCTAGTTAATTTTCTGTCTTGTAATTACCGATCTCATTTTTCTGATAATTGGCCACAGCAATTATATGTATATTTACTAATCACATAGGAGGCTCTGCAGTTGTGTCTATCTGCCACCATTGATAATGGCACACACATTGCAGAGGTGCTTTTATCATCTTCTTTTTTCCACTACATCAAAGCTATTTCCTCGCATTCTCAATAATGAATACATGCATGCATTTGACACAGTTGTGTGCTAGAGAAATTGTTTGGCTCCCACCAAATGCTGCACGCTCTGAGTTTCTTGCCTGCAGCGCTGGAAGGTTGTATGTAATGATATATTGCTCATCCAAATGGCCAAAGCACTCCAAAGCACAGTGAGATTAAAATAAGTCATTCCTTTGTTAATTTAAATAGGTGCATGTATCATACTTTGCAGGGTACTTTGTGTAGGGATGTCAGGGAGGAAAAAAGCCGCCGAAAGGTATTTTTAATAGCAAATGAGAATAGATGAGAATGGAGTCATTTGCAGCTGCCTGTTTTATGTGGCTCTCTTGTTCCAACTGTAGGTCTAATGAGATGACACTGTTAAAGTACTCTGCAGTGTAATTTCATTACATCCTGAGCTGTTACACTATAAACACAGTGGAGCTCTCTGTCATTCTTGGAAAAACTCCTAAATTCGTAAAGCCCTTCTTTGCAAATGGTGATGTTGTTTGTTCCCTGTTTGTATTTTTTTTCTGTGCTCTTAATTTTTTTTTTCTTTCATAAATATTGGGTGGGTATTTTCTACCGCTAGACTGGTAAATCCTGCATTTTTTTCCTCTTAAAAATTCTTTCGCCTTTTAAATCTAGAACAGACAACATATGAGGACAGCCTCTAAAATGAATAAGTGTAAATAAACATGAGTGTAAATAAATAGCAAATGCAAGTGAAAGAAACAAAGGTCAACACAAGAATAATTTCACAGCTCTTTGTTAATTACAAGACCATTTGTGTGTTACTTAAATAATCATTAATTTCTCATTTACACTTTCCCTACCTTCCTTTTTACCCTGTGGCTATCATTGTCCTTTTTTCACCTCCCCTCAGTGTCTTTCCACATGTTTTTACCCATTGTGTAATACTCATTAGTTGAAATTCAGTGTTTTATAACACATTCTCAGAAGAATTTGTACCTTTCTCCCTCAAATTCTCTGTGTGAAAAGGGGGCTTTGTCATTTCCTTGCCTTTTTTTCCTTTTTTCCCATTTGTTTTGTCGTTGCTGTTATATTACTCTCCTTATAAAAAAAATTATCTTCTCTCCTTCTGACTCTGCTTCTTGTTTCAATCCAATCCCAGGAATCACCCGTCCTTCCAGCCGGGGAGTTCTCTGAGCCATTTGTACACTTCATCACTCAATGGTAAGCTCAGTTTGCAAACATGCCATGCCCTCAATGTAAATGATACATGCCATTAACTCTGCAGCTCTGTGAGACCTTATGGCTTTCCTTGCATCCTTTCTGGGAGAAGAGGGACTTGGGGGCCTTGGGCAGATGGGGCAGCAAAGCTAAGCAAACTGTTTAAATTATGTAAACGTTATTTACACAAAGGGTCGTAAAAGTACTTACAAGGGTTTTTCCTGTTTTAATAAACCTGCCCTGAATGTGGGTGCAGTCTTGTGCACTGAGACTCCCAAGAATTCATCTGGGGGTAAATAGGCCACAAAGACTCATGTGTATAGTATTGTTCAGGGCTTTTTAAAATATTACTTATAAAATTGCCTCAATATTTAAAAAGGCAAGCAGCCTTGATTAATTCATTGGCTTTTCAGTAAGTAATTTTTACTGAGAGTCGTATTTTAAAACACACCACTGGGTATATTTTCTTTCCTTAAAACTGAATAGTTCATTGAAAATCTTTTAAATTAAAGGAGGATTGGGGAGAGGAGGAATTTGTAGACTAAAAAGTACAGTTCTTGAGTGACTAGAGAATAGAAATCTTGAGGGTAAGCTATCCTAAAGAAACAAAGTGAAGGGAAAAATCTTTTTTTTTTTAACTGTTGCATCCCCCCGCACCCCTCAAAAAAAAAAAAAAAAAGGGGGGGGGTCAGCCATTTATGTATGGCAGAAGAAATAAGCTTGAATTCTGTAAAAATACAATGTGTTTGATGGAGAAACATCCCTTCTGCAAACATGCACTTCCAGAGCTGGATGCTCAGCTGTGCTAAATCAGATGGAGCCATCTCAGTGTGTGCTACTGCAAGCTGCAGCCGTGTGGCTGAGAGGGAATCCTGCTTCAGGGATGCGTCCTCCTCGAAGTCTTCGGCCCCATGCAGATCCATAGGTCAGGCTTCACAGCGCTTTCAGGTTCTATAATGTATGCCAGGACCACTGCAGCAAAAGTCGCCTAATAAAATTGAATTTTGAATACATAAAGTAGGAGAAAGTACCTCTCAGGACTGACATAGTATGTAACAAATAATACAGGCACAAAAAGCAGTCTGATTATCAGTTAATTAAAGTAACTAAATAATTAAAGTTTGTGTAACACAGGCCTCCGTTTTGAATAGTTTCAGTTTACAAAGAGCAGCGCTATTTGGAGGATTCTGCAGCGCAACTAACTGATGTGTGTGGAGGTCTACACTTTTTATCCTTGCAAAAAAATTGGTGACAGACTGGTTTAAAAAAAATTCTCATTGAGGCAGAGGGAGGGATAACCTGTGTTAAAATTTCCACAGATGTCAAACTGAAGCATAACTGATGGTGGCTAATAGCCTTATTTTCCCTGGGGATGCAGCTACTTTGGACTGTCAGATTAGAACTGCTACCAACCTACTCGTCAGACAGCTTGCATTACTTGCTAATGCCTGTATTATTTGATGCTTGTAGTTATTTGTAGGGAAGGTAAATTGTATCGTTAATACTTCCAATTTACAGCACAGATCATCTGGTATTTTAGATACAGTGTTATATTGGCTGTACTTTTTAGTGGGAGGCACTACTGTTTAAAAAAAGCAACTAAGAAGAAACTATATACTATTTAAGCAATCGATTCCTTATGAGTATTAGAGATGTCAAGTGAACGGCATATCAGACTTTATGCCAATTACGCCATAAACGCTGGCTGTTTGGATGTAATCCAATTAGTCAGTAGGCAGCTCCTGATGGTCACCTCTGTGCCATGTTATTGTGTTCCTTCATGCAGCTAAGCACAGCCTTCAAAAGCTAATTGCACCTGTTGCACAGAAAACTAGGACTATTTGGATGAGAAACATGATCTTATAAACAGGTTAATGCTGTGTAATGAACTATCACCCTGCAGTGTAATGGAAATAAATGTGGAAAAATTAAGGTAGAAACCCCAGGGTATTGTGCGTTCTCCTGAAGCTGTTTAGTGTTAGAGTTAAATTTCCCACCTGTTTGTATAATACTTTATGTCGAGCTATGTAATAATCCCTAGCAAAATGAGAATCAACTTACTGTGCCTTCTGAGCTGACTGGTTTTCAGTGATCTCTATATTTATACACTTCCATGGTTACAAAGAGTGTAGACCACTACATCCCGTAAGGGAAGGGATGGGAGGGAAGGAAGAAATCCATTAACATTTTGGTGATTGTTGGGAACCTTGTCTTCCATTGACACATGATACAGTTAAGAAGTACATTTAAATTCTTCGCTCTGTGTCAAAAGAGGGCATTTTCAGTATTTAAGCAGGTAGAATAAATAAGCAGTTGCTTATATGTGAACATTTTATTTTATGGCACATAGCATGAAAAAGCAACCAAAGGAAAGGCCAGCACCTGAAGATTTAATGGTAAGTGAAACTTCACAGCCCCTCCGTATGTATTTATCTGTGGATACTTTATATTCATGTATATAGAAGTGTATCCATTTTTTTCTACATTTTTCCGTATGTACAAATTTAAATCTAAACTCTTTCTGGCTTGTGCAGCAATTACATATTTACAGAAAGCACACAAACTAAAGGTGGAATTACGATTCCGCTGAAGTTGATGGGTATTTTGCTGTTACCTTCATCGTGGCCAAAACTTCACTTGTGATTTGGGGAATTAATACAGAACTTCCAAAGCCAGTATCAGGTTTCAATCAAAAACATTTTGATGCTTAATACACAGGTTTTTTCAGTTTGTATGTCCAGGGATTACAGCTTAATGTAGGTCTCTCTTTGTCGTCATTTGCCAGTCTTAACCTTTCAAAATCTGAAGATTGAAAACAGAAGATATGGTCAAAATAGTGTATTTTTAATGAAATGCAGGAGCCACTGTTTTCACTTATATTCATGTAAAATGAAATTAGATTGGCTACAGAAGATTGAGTTAATATGTAGCTTTTGTCTATGCATAGAAGGGCTCTCAGTGTTGGAATCTGAGCTCAGAGACCACTTCTTTTCCTTGCAATTGTCATGTTTTCAGTAAGGCAATAATAGGGTACCTGCTCTCAAGCTGGTCCCTTGTGTCTGTGCATTTGGTGCAGAGTGCTGTTTTGACTGTTTTTAAGCAGCTAGAAAAATACTATCTCAAACAATTATTACAAATATTTACAGTAACTTATATGGTAGATAAGAGTTGTAGTCCCCTCTGACTCGCATCAAATATCTTTGATTTTTAAATGTTTCATTGTTTTTCTTTATATGCTGTATTTCCTGTAACTTGGAGGCTTCCTTAAAATCATCATAATTTATTTTCTGTGCATTAAATATCTAGGAATAATTTTAACAAGGTAAGGATGTTTGCATCGTCTCATTTCTTGCTTACATGCTGCTAACTGCAAGTAGCATAAACAAGTATTTCTGTTGCAGCTATTCTCTAGTTAAAGGCTAATCTCTGAAGGTGCCCTGGGGCAGGTATCTCACAATCCAGACTAGTCTCAATTTAGATCCTGGTTAGTAAAGTATTTAACTGTGAATCTAATTTTAAGGATATTAACTTCAATAGATCTACATTTAAAGTAAGGCACCTGCTTAAATACCTTGGTAAAATGAGGCCTTAAAGTTTATCAGAGCCCCTCCACTTTGTGGTGTTGTGTGTTTCATATGAAAGGCTTACACTGCCTTATTTTGTCTTTTTTATTAACTTTTGATGGTTGGAAAATTCTTGCAGTTAGTCACATCTGAGAAAACTTGGAACAGGTTCTAGAGATGTAGACACATTTACCTTGTGCACTATTATGCTATGGCTGGATAGCTTAGCTATTAAAACAACGGAATAGGGTTTCATAAAACCTATATCTGTTTGTAAATGCATGTTTCAGTGATGCAATAGGCCTGCCACTTATAAATAAAACATCTGCAGATTGCACATACCCCCATAAGTATATATGTATGTTTGTAAGCAATAACACCACTCCAGGGTGTAGAGTCATAAAAATGAGGCCAAAGGGTGAGTGCCTGCAGTACCAGGGAAGTGCACAGATTTATCTTTACAACTACATGCCCTGGAGTGTGCTAGTCTCCTTTTAAGGAGGTATTTTGTAAAATAATTTTAAAATTATAGCAGCGCAGGAAAAAAAAAAAAAGCCTTCCTACTTTTTAAACAAAATCTTTTGTTTAATGCATTTTTCCCCTCATGCTACTTTCTATTCAATTATGAATGAACTTGCAACAACAAGTACTAAAGCATGAGGTAGATGGCTGCTGAAATCAAGAAGTGACCCAGTCCTTGCCTGCAATGTGGCTGACCCTCATAAGCTGCCCTAAATTCCTTCCCCCAGCCTGATGGGACCAGAGCACCCTGTGCTTTTCTGTAACAGACTCACTATTAGCTCAGTGGTTGCTCGCCAGTCAAGCCCTTTACATTCCTGCACTTACCCAGTCTTGTCAAGGAGCACTTTATTTATAAAACTCATATGCATATATACATTAGCATAATATGTCTATATACACACAGCATATCTGTACATACATATACATATGTGTATATAAATTACCATACTTTGTTGGAAAACAGGGCCAGAACAGAAGCTGTTACACATCCTCTGAATTCTAGAATTGCTCACCACAATATCCTAATTCTACATCATCTGTTTCTGAAACCTCTGTTGTAATTCTGACGGATATCTCCCTGTTAACTATCAGAGTGGGGAGAGTGATGCAGATACTATCAGTGAAATCCTGGACTTGTCAAGGTCAGCTTACTGTTGAGTTAAATGAGAGCAGGATTTCATCTTGTTCATTGGGTTTGGTTTGGGGTTTTTTTATTTAGAAGAAATGTACTAGCAAGGATGAAAGGTGTAACGCGTAATCATTGTTAGCTTCAGACAAAACAGTGGAGTGCGGGCTTTCTCCCCTATGGACATTAACCGTACTGGAAGTCACTATTTTGTAACCAATTTAGTATAATTAAAGACTGAAAGCAAAATGAAGGGAGCAGAACATCAATCTTTTTCTACTCTCCTGATAATCGGTGAATTGTTAAATGCACTTTAAGAGCCGACTAACAATACCTGGAGTGCCAGATTGGCAACTCCAGTGAAGTCACGGGGTTACATCAGGGATGGATTTACCCTGTCTATCATGTTAGGAAGCCCTTTTTTATAGAAATCACTATGCACATTTTGTCAGAAAATAGGGCCAAAGCCAAGGCTGTATGAAATTCCTATATAAAGTCAGGCTTTTTAGTACCATAGATATTCTTGTGCAAGCGAACACTGAATTTCCATAACAGCTGGCATAAATCAGGTTCCTGTATTTACCCTCACTCACTATGCCCTTTCTTCCATATACCCATCCACAAAACAAGATACATCAATTGCTCTCTGTATACATAATCAATGATTTAATTGTTTCAAAGTATTTCAAATTAACAGACTTGTTCCACAGGAGTGAAAAAAAGTAATTTCAGCAAGCAATGGGAAAATTGTCCATCCAAGGAAAGGAACAATCTTTATAATTCACCAGTGGTTATTCTGAACCTTGTGCTTACAGTGTCTGCTCTTTTGTCTCCAGTTTGTTCCCTCTTAAGAAGAGAAGGGCGTGCAGTCAATTAAATTGAACATACTTCTGTTTCAGCACAGGGAAGACTGTACAACATCTTAGCATATTCCTCTGTCTCTCCTCTCTCCCCTTCCAACTAGAAAATGAAAATCTCAACAATTCTTCTGTATAAAGATTATTTTTTTTTTTCCCCCCGTGAACTCCCTGTTTTCATCTAAAACATGGAGTTTTCTGGCATCACAAGCCTGGCTCCCAGAGACATGCAGACATGCATGTATATTTAGCAGTTGTGATATGGCGGTACGGGTAAGGTTTAAACTCCTACTCGTGCTGAGTGTATGGGTAGGCATCCGCGGGCTGGTTTGGCTCAGGAAGCTGTAGATCTGACTGTATTTACGGTATTTTTCAGAAGCTTTCCATTCTAAGCTCTATTTAATGGAATCTATGCATAGTAAGTAATCAGGTCAGAGAGAAGCAACATCCCCTGTTTGAGATCAATCGCTGGCTAATACTTTATCTAGGCCACTTTATTATCTCATGCTGATTCCATTCCCATTCTCCTCCTCCTTTGTAGCATGCACTTCAGCTGTGGTAAAAGTACGTATCGCATACATATTAAAAACATATACCCATTCTATCTGTATGTAAATGTGTGAGACACAGCTGGATATTGCAGGAGTTTGATTTACTAATAGTTATTATCTGTTCTAGCTGTTCAGAGGCAAAGAGAGTTTCAGAAAACAAGCTAGCGCAGAAATTGCCTTTATGATATCACTATCCTGCTTTGGTAATTGTTTAAAATCTCTTCTTTAGCTGGAAGCTTGGCCTTTTTATTTTGCAGATTGTATGTGCTTTTCAGAAAACCAGCAGAATTGTTGAAGTCTCTTGTCGAGTTTTTTGTTAATACAGCATTGAACTCTACCATGCTACGTAAGGCTATTTAAACGAAAGCGATTTACTTAAAGAAATTGTATTTGAAATACCAAATGTCAAGCACGTAGCAGTTATTCCTTTATGCTTTCCCAAGGATGCATAAAAGTACAGTTTTTAGGATGCTGCTTGGATTTCTCAAGGAAAGTATTGGGCAGGGAGAGGCAATGCTTTTGGCCAAGGATACAGTCACCTTCTGCACTTGATTACTTTTGCACAGATCTAACAATTTTTGTTCAAGTCTCCCAATTTTAAATAAAACTACTAGCTTCTCTCCTTTTTTAAGTTTAAATAACTGATGCTTTTTATGTTGGTGTTTTATTAATTTAGAAGATTGTATGATAAATTGTACATCATCCGTGTCAAAACCACTGACCTGCTGGAAAACATGTTGTTCTTTGGGTTTTTTTATTTTAATGCCTAGTGCAGTTTTGAAATTTCCCATTGCTATGCATTCAGCAATCCTTCTCTCCATTTCAGGAATAGCATTTAGACCAGGCACCCTGATCTCATTAGTTACAATGGGCATTTTTTCAGATAGACCGTTTGTTTGTATATTTAAATGTGTTAAGATATGTGTCAAGATATTACAGACTCTCAAAAATGGATTCTGGATGGCTGTTCCCCCATCTCCAACAAGCATAGGAAATTAAAAATGCAAAGCCTTTAAATTTTATTTTATATAAATATTAGTATATTTATTTTTTATATATATATAAAAATTATATTTTAAGTAGCTATATTCTAGAAGGTCTGGACAGTAGCACTTCTTACCAGGTAGAGCTAAACTTGTTTGCAGCCCATTGTGTTAAACCGTTGTTTGTAGCTCTTAGGAAACACTTTTATGGTTTAAACAAACAAATGGAGGATCAGCATAATCCTACCTGGATTCTCATATAAACCTTCAGAATGAAGCCAATGAAATACTGCCACTTATGTTTGTCAATAAAAGAGATTTCCCCCAGCAGCTAATTTGGCTTTTGCATTATAGCAGTGGCATCACTGACTGAGTATCAGAGATGGCTGTACAGGTTGGGTTTTTTGATGCTGTTAACTTTTGGGAAAGACCAGAGAGCCGTCTGCACTTTGCTTTTCACAAACACATCCTGTAAATCTTGCGAAGACAGCTTTACAGATAAATGTTTTCTGTCTGCACCTATCTAGATGTTTATGTGTCATTGCTGGATCGCAGTGAGCCAAGAATTTTCCCTCTTTGGCTACTTAAAAGTGTTAGGTTTTTTTTTCCTGAGCCAGTACAGGATCTCCTATCAGTGATGATTTGTCCAGCATAAAGTTGTCTGTGCTTGAGCCTGTGATGGATAGCTTTGTTTGCAAACATTTAGACTCTCCTCTGTCACAATGATCCCAGTCGTTCACCCCATGACAAGGAGAAATTCTGACAGACACCAAAACACATGCCAGATGTGAAGGAAAGGGCGCTCTCCTTATTTCCCAAGGAAAAAAGTACAGAGCCAAATACTTTAGCTGTTGTAAATATAGAATCATAGAATCATTTAGGTTGGAAAAGACCTTTAAGATCATTGAGTCCAACCGTTAAATATATATGATAAATATTTAAGTGTATATCTTCAATCCATCAATTCAGACATACAGTGGACAAGGAGTTCTGGATCAAATCCTGGATACACTGGAGGCGATGTCAGAATTTATATTGACTTCTTTGACGCTAGGATTTCACACTGGGGCTCAGGATGCTCTTGTTACTTACTGTGTGTCATTATCTTCCTCGCTCAGGGTAGGTCAAGAGTTGGAGAAAAAAATATATATTCTTTCAGGTGGCTGCATCGCTCAACCTATTGCCCACTCAGCTGAAATGGGGAAAGGTGGGTTATGGATCTTTCCCTCTCTCACTTTCCCTCTGTCTTTAAAAAAAAAAAAAAAAAAAAAAGCGCCGTTTCTGTCCTTAGGGGTATGATTTGTTCTTCTTTGTCACTTGAGAAATCAGCCATCAAAATGGAGAAATACATTCTATCAGTGTCACTAAATCCAGCAATTACAGAAGACTAAGATTGTGACAAGGTTAACTTGTGAGCATGAGAGTTTTAAGCTGTTATATTCATTCAGTCTTTTGCAGTCCTGTTGTTCATACGACCACTGACTTTTTACAGAAAACGTGAAGATCAGACTTTCTAACGTGCCCTAAAGCTGTGCAATACACTAGCACTTTCCAGTGAAATGTTGAAAGAAGTAACTTGAGTTGGCTCGAAGAAGTATTGAAAATCTAAGGAAATTAGACAAAAACAAATTGGCAACAGCTTAGAGTGATACAGTTAATATTTTTGGTTACTTGAGTCTCCTGGGCTTTGCAGTTTAATTTGAGCAAATGTTTCATTTGGCACTTCTGGGTGTTCTGTAGTTCTCCAGGCACAGAGACAAATATTTACATCTCGCTCATTTTGATAGCAGAATTGCAAATCTTTCAGTTATGATACATAGAGAAGTTGTGCATTTGTCTTGTTGATATTTTTATGTCAGCTGTCTTCCCTACATATTTATTTTTAAAAAAATATCTGTTACGTGTTCCAAAGTAGGAGCCATATCTTTAATTCCCAGAATATTTTCCTTCCTGTTCGTTCCAAATTTATGAAGGAATTTGCTCTAACAGGCAACTGTTGAAATCTATGTACGATATTTATTTGTGTAATGAAACAGGAATTTTAAATTTATTCAAACATACTGCATTGATTAAAATTGCTGGCATTTGTGTAGTACCAGCTACTTGTGGGTCTGTACTGCAATTAGCACCTCAAGATGCTCCTGCAGTATTAAATAAGTGTAATAATTGCCTATGAATAAGCAGAGTATAAAGCAGGAGATAGAGATATGGCTTCTTAGTGACCTGTGTGCATTATGCCTCAAATCCCTTAATCAGATTTGTGCCGGTTGATTCTTGCATCTGCAGAAATTCAGCTGGAGGATCAGGGCCTAAAGTAGTAAAAAATCAATTAATACTACTTTCTAATTTGTGCGGTTGACAAAAATGCATATAAATAGGGGGACATTTTTCTACTTAAGAGGGCTGCACTGAAAGATTTTTAATTGGATTTTCATTGTGATTGACAGCATTTGATTATGACAGTAACTTTATTTGGCTGGACTGTTATAGCCCTCTTGTTCGGGAGGGGTGGGGGGGGTGTTGGGGTTTTTTTTTTTTTTCCATCAAAGCTCTTTTTTATCCGCTGAATCCCAGCGGAGCAGCAGTGCCTGTGAAAGAGCCTTTTAGCACCTTTGTTGCAGCCATCCCTGGTGATGATTGGACCCAGCTGGTAGTAGATAAGAAAATGTGCCTTTCACAAAGAGGTTGCATCTCCCGTCTCCCTCGTTTCAATAATTTTAAGAGCCCCAGAAACCTGTTGAGGATTAGAAGTAGCTTTAGATGTGAAATGAGTGTTAAGTATTAGTAATCGGGAGATTAGGGCCCCGGGGACAATGGGAGATAAACAACTGCAATTAAGGCAAATCTGCCAGAGTAAACAAAATTTAGCAGAAACAGATGCCCTAACCATTTTGGGGGATTGATTGGAGGGCACCGAGGAATCGATTTTTGTCTTGTTTACACTTCCAAACCCCTGTGATAAACTGGGAGGCTAAATATTTCATACAGCCTGATTTTAGTTAATTTTTTTCCAGCTCCTCACAGTAGGCCTGCTCTCTTCTAACAGTGACCAGGCCCGAGTTTATTCAGCATTCACAGGGAGCAGCTAATTGTCTATGAAGGGCCCCTGTGTTTAAATGGGCTTGACAGGAATTTAAATTTTGTTTCAATCAACCTCTGTGCTCACAGCCTGCTCCAGTTTCTAATTTTTAAATTAAACATGATTTTTATTTTTTTTTTTAAGCTGCGGCCTCTCCTCCGGAGCCGGCTGCTCGTGCTCCCACCCAAGGCAGCTGCCGCAGCACGGGAATGCGCAGGTTTATTAAGGCCGTAATAGCAAAGCACGACGAGCCACAGCCGTGGAAAAGTTCATTGTCCCATAAATGTGCATCTGCCTGTTCGGATTTAATGGGAGATGCTGGGGTAAACGCTCGGCTGGTGTAAATCGGGACGGCTCCACCAGTGTCTGCCTGCACGGCTGGAGAGAGCCGGGGTTTCCACCGGGGAAAGGCTCCCGGTAGGGAACGGTGGCATTAAAATACAAGTCTGAGAATGGAAATGGTTTTCGTGGCCTCGGTCGTTTGTTCAGTGACCTTGTGAGAGATTCAAAGGAATTTTTTTTTTTCCCCCAAGCCAACTAGCGGTGATATATTTTGCTTTCTTCTCTGTGTTTTCAGCAGGGCTCCGCATGTTTATTCGGACATTGTTTCATACCTGTGCTTTTTCAGCTCCTGAGACGGGGTGATTTGACAGTATGTTCATGTTTGATCATTTACAACTTGCTTTATTTAGTCTCTTCACTAAACCTGGCAAACATGAGGATGTTATTTTGCACTAGATGCAGACGGTGTGTAGGCATGTAATGCAATATGATCGTACGGGGTACTTTTAAAAACAACTTGTTCATTTGCAGAAACTTCATCACGGAAATGCTAGCGAAGTGCGGGCTGTTTCATTCTCCCTTTTTGCTTCCAGCCAGATCATTTTCTAGGGTTTTTTCGGTTTGTTAGTTGCTGTTATTAGAGTGTATATGTGTGCAGACATGTGTATGCACACAGCATTTTTTACTCCAAGGTTTGGGTGAAAAACATTTAGGAGATTGTTTCCGTTTACTCCAGCTTAGTGATTTTCTTTCCTTTTTCCCTGTCAGTAGAAACCAGTTTCTCAAAACTTGGAGACAACAATCGTTTTTATTACCCTTCTTTCCCAGTTCAGGGGAACGCTTAGTCCCTGTTTGAAGGAAATATTATATCAACTTTCAATGTCCGACTAGCTCTGTTTGGTGTCAGCAAGACTGTTCCTGTGCTTGCAGTGAAACATGAACTGAAGACACTTCTGCAGGTACATCTACATTAACATTAGAGTTCAGGTCAGGTGTGCCTTTTTGGTGTGAATCTCCAGCTCTTTCAGAGCTACCACTCTTTCATTCTCATCACAGACAGGTCTTGAAGCTCATGAATTGAATCAATATCAAATGAAACCAAACCAGAAGATGTGCTCCAGGCACACACCTAATGAGCTCCAGCTACTAATGGGCGCTGTGTCCGCAGACCAGACCAGAGCTGGTCAAAAGTAAAACCTCTTCCATCCCTGAAACACTGCACCAACCGTTACACTCTGCGGATCTGCTTCTGTTGTCGACAGCTTGCTAATGTTGACATACTCTATCAGCCTTGGGCCACTCTCTCTATTCCTCTTCTACAGCTCTTCTTAACCTCAGCGGCACTTGCAAAAGCACGCTCCAATTATATTTCGGTTGCCTTAGTTTTTTTTAAGAGTCATCACAAAAAAAATACCTTTGCTGGGAGTTAGCTCGTTTTGTTAGCTAAGCACCAAGAGGCATGCCAAGCACAGTTATCGGTTTAACAGCAAATATCAAAAGCAAAACTGCTGTGGAAAGAATGATCTGCAGATGGGCAAACAGTCTCCTCTGTGCCACAGCCAAAACCAAAACTCTGTAGTAAATTTAAGACTAGTACATGCCACAGAAAGAGAACAGCAAAAATCAGGCCCACCCATGTGTGTACCCATGCACACCCTGGGGTCCTGCAATAGGAGGGGATTGAGTTGTTTGAAGTCAAGTCCACGCTATAGAAGTCAGAGGAGCAGCACTAGTTCCTGCTAATCTGACCTGAAAAAAAATTCCCTCTTGACCCTGAGTCAGGTGATGAGTTGCCAGCCTGGACACATCAGTCAAGTGCACAAGAGGTCTCTGAGGACTGTTTTTAGGGCCACTAGCACATTGTTTGGCTCTGGCCAATGTCCAGAGCTTCAGAAGAAGGTTGAAAAAAGGATTTTAATCATAATGGAAGGATCTGTATTGCTGTTTAAAAATGGAAATTCAGGTGTGATGTGTGGACAGTTTCTCTTCAGGTTAAGGTTTTCAGGTTTAAGTTAAACTGTTCTTCCTCTTGGTCCATCCATTACACTTGGGGACTGCCAATATTTAAAGACAAATTCTGTAAATTTCAGCAGAATTTTGGTGCCTCAACAAAACTACTAAACCAGCTGAAAATCACTTGGGATTAACTTTATCATATAACAAGTAAAAGTGCATTGGTAAAAGTTAATCTACAAATAGAGAAATAATACAAGGGAGAAAAAAAGGAATCCTCAAAAAAAAAAGGATCAACAAGAAATATAGCTCCAAGACTTCACCGCTTAGTAGTGTTATCCATTTATCTTTCTTTGATACATTTTGTATCACCTTTTCACTGTCTTAAATATCATCAGAGGGATAAAATCATTAGTGTGCTAATCTAGATAGCCATAGTTCTAACACTGACCTAGGCTAATCTGCCTTTGCAATTTCAAGAACTATGTTTGACTCCTCTGAAAGTAACCTTAAATTGTAGTCTTGTAAGAATTCCAGAGCTGTATCCTTCACTCCTTCTCCTAATGAGGTTATGACCAAATGCTCATTATAATTGCTTTAGACTCCTTTTAATTTTCAAGCTTATTAATCATAAGAAGAGTTATTTAAAATTGCATAAATTAATCTTAGATTAAAAGCCCATCAAAGCCTCGAAACAATTAAGAATAAGTAGGATTTCCCTGGGGCAGCAAGTTTTATTTTAATAGTGTAGTCAGGTGGATATCAGAACATTGAAGTATGGTAGTGATTAATGTATGCAAAATTTAAATGAGAGTTTTTAAATGGCAAATCTAAATCACATATTGACCTAACTGTAGGCTTTAACTGCATTGTCTGTCATATATTTAAACTGTTTAGTAATCAACATTTTAATTACAGTGTATGTTAGGGAGGCCACGCAACAAACAAAACTCACCACTTCCCGACACTCTGCATGGAACTGTTTAGCAGGCTGGGGCTGTGCTGTTAGCTGCACAGAATAAGGAATGAGGAAAGAAAGCAGAAACTTCAAGGAGACTAATGATACTTGATTTTACTTATGGATGTGTTCTTGTCCTTGCTTCATCTCTGCCCAGAAAACACCACCGATCGATGCAGCTTTCTGGCCCTCTTTGCTACCCCCACTGTTTTCTAGGCAAATTGGTCCTTTCTGCTCTCTGAGCTGGCAGAAGCTACAGGTGATGTCCTCATGGGGGTGGGAAGTTCTGTGAAAACACTACCTTCTGGGTGCCTTTGTCTTCTGACTCTTGGACTCCCTGTGCCCTCAGCCTGCCTCTGCCACCTAAGCTTTGCAGGCTCCTGCAGACCTTTTGAAGCACTGTGTCTTTGGCCCCTGCTATGGGAGATTTCACTAGCAGCCAGACAAGAACAGGCTCTTAGGGGTGCTGAATTCCTTACCAAGCACAGCGAGAGGCAGTCCTTGCCCTGAATAGTCGCTATTCTGAGGATAGGAACTGGGAGAGAGAACTGGGCCAGTAAACACTTGGTCCCAGATCAAACGCAGCCATGAAAGTACATAGGAAAAGCTGGTACTTTGTGGCTAAACTTGATGTGATTTGATATATGCAGTCCCATCGCTGCAGGTGCTGCATGGAAGAGACAAGGAGGCTTCATTTCTGGAGGAGAGTGTCTCTCAAAGCAAGGGTTGACCTTGCTGGCACTTTGGGACACGGGGGTCATACTTTCTAGACATGCATACTAAGCTAAGCCTCCCAGCTCCTGCTGTTTCAAGCACCTCAGGCACTCACCTTTGTTTTTTTTAAAGGGTTACCTCCCATGGTCAAAACACATCCTAAAACTGCAAAAGTGAAACAAGAGATGCAAGAGCTAGATCACACTTAAATAGTGTCCCGCAAGCTCTTTTCACCCATGTACATATTCTGTGTCTCCATGGATCAATGCGAGTGTCTGAAGCCTTCAGATTTTTTTACCCCACTCAAGCCTTAGAAGCAAGCAATGGAGGGAAGCCTGCTGCATGGAGCAGCCCCTGAGGAGGACTCTGACACCTTCTGTGCCTGTGAATTAACAATGTTTTGGGAGTCAGCAATAGAGTATTGGCCTGAGGATTCCTCACTGCTATTCCTGGCTGTGGGAGCAGAAATCGGCCTTGTGGATAGCTAGCACAGATAATTAGAACAGCATTTAGTTTGTCTTGTCCTTGGAGGCAGGAGCTCTAGATGTAAAATCCGCCACTACTGGAGGCAGTGGTAGAGTGTTGAAATCTTAGATGTGCTGAGGTCACTAGAGGGGGACACAGGGTCAGTCCGGGGTAGTTTGGGTTACTCAGCATTTCGTGTTTCCTTGCATCCTGGAAAGATAGTACAGCTCCAGAGCTGAGGTTTGGATTTGTCCTTTTGGAGGTCCAACTTATGTTCCCATTAAACATGTGAATGGGCAAGAATTTTCCCTCGAGTATGTGCCCTCAGTTAATGACAAGAGCTGTAAATAGCATAGACACATTGGTAGCGATGGGAGAACTAGCTGGGGTGATAACTGTGGTGTGCTGTTTTACAGCCAAGTTCTTATTTTGCAGAATTGCAGGGCTTGCGCTCCTTCAGCCAGCTAGGGATGAGCTGCCAGCCAGACTTTCTGATTTAACGTTTGTGCTGTGGCCATCTGATCAAGCTTGCCTTTAAACAAAGAGGACACCTGCAGTGGAGGAAGGCACAGGACATCCCAGCTGATTCAGGAGCACGAGAAGTGTCGTGATTTGATCACGTTTTATGCTGAGTTACTGCAGACACAGGCTGGAGTTCTGCCGAATGGCTCTCAAACGTGGTGGTGTTGGGTGGAAATGGGTGCAGATGCAAACAGACAGGTCCCAGGTGTCTTGCAGGCAGCGATGGGGCTGTGCAGAGCTGGGTCAGAGGATGCTCTTCCTAGGTCTCAACTCCTACTGCCAGGGAAGCCTTACCAGTGTCCTCGGGGATTGGGGGATGGCAGGGAAGGGGAGCAGGTTTCCAATTTTCATTTTATTCTTAAAAGGTGCCCCAGTGCTCAGAGGTGCCATGTTTTGTGCAGGAAAAGCTCTGTGTTGATGTATCCAATGCACCACAGAGACATTCAATGCTGCAAAGCAGTGATGTGCCATTTCTAATATTGCCTAATAAACTGCTCCATTGTCTTCTCCCTCCCCCCTTTAAAAAATGGCATCAAAATTGCATGTTAAGCGGAGAGTGAGCTTCCCTTAAAGCAGCCTGTAGCCATCAGTAATATTTATTTTCTCTATTTGTTTTAAGCCTGTGAAGACTGTGGTTTCCTCCATACTGTCCTGATGGAGCCCTGACCAGCAAGCGTGCAATGCCCCTAGCCCTAATGTGCCATTAATGATAGGTTAATGTACAGTATAATGTTTTTTGGACTATGGGTTCATTACACTTCTGAGTGCAAGGTCCTTCTGCAGAGCGCCCAAGGTCCCATTGCATTATATCATGCAATAAAAATACCCTTTTCATATCACACACTAATAAACTGTATTTGAAATGCTGTCTAAGGGCACTGCCATTGTCTTGATAGTCTGTGTCTGCAACAGTTGGGATCTTTTTATTATGGTTTCTGTTATGCTGAATTCAAATTTTTAAAGGAAATGCATAATTTGTCTGTGCTTCTTTGTAATAAATGGAGCACAGTCCTTTAACTGCACAGTCTGGGAGGATTCCTGTAAAAGAGAGCATTAAAAGGATGGCACTGTTGCAACCAACAGCAATGCTGCTTATTTCCTAACGTACCTTGCGTAAGCATGAGGGCTTTTATTGTCATTTCTAATTTGCTAGGTCTTGTGGTTACGTTTGGGTGTCATGTAGTCGTTAACATAAGACCTTGGTCCCTCAAATGGTGTCCTTACTTCCTCCTCTGTATTCATATGGTTTACGTTAACGTCTGTCTTTGCAGCTCGCTCCTGGCTGCAGGGAAGACGGGCTTTCAGGATGTCGACAGGCAGCCCCCAAGTGTTTGCAGCAGTGGCTATAGCCAGTGCTGGCTCTGCCGGTTCTCCTGCCCGTGGCGTTGGAGCGGCAGTAGTGCTCCCTCAGACCGCATGAGCGGTACAGCACAGGGTGCCTTGATGGCACAGCTGGCGCTGGCCTTGGCCGTGTAGGATTGAAAGTCAGGGCTTGGCTCTTCTTGCCACGGAGGAGAAAAGAAGGAGGGAGAGCAGCACCCTGGGAACTCAGTGCTGCTTTTGCTGTTGCCAAAGCAGTAGGAGATACCGAGGTGGTGCCATGGGGGCACCTGGCTGTGATCCTGGCAGTAAGCACAGTCCTTCCAGCCTGGCTGTGGCATGGGCAGGAAAGCCACGGCACTGCTCATCTCCCTGTGCAATCTGTTGCTCAAGCCACAGCCACCCTGTAGATCAAGGGGATGCGGGATGGCGTTCCCAGGTTCCTCCCCTTAACCTTCATGTCCTCCTGCAGTGGTGCAGTTCTCTATGCTGGCTCAGGTGCCCCTGGGCAATTCCTAGCATGGCAATGCAGTGAGCAAGCACTGACCCTGGCATATAATCCAGGAGAGCTCAGAGTAGGTCATGCTGCCCTCCCCAATTAACCTCTCACTGCCCCAGTGAAAAAAATACAAGATGACGACGTTGTGAGTTAGATCTGGATGCGCTGTCAAAAAAGAGCAGTTATCACTGAGCACCATTTGGAATTAAGGTTCCTGTCTGTGTCCTCCCTGTCCCCCTCGTGTTCTCTGCCTCAGGAAGCACCACCCTGTCATTTTTGCAGATTCAGAAGGAAATTTGTGACTGACCAGTATTTCATGTTGGCAATGTACTTTGTCGCCATCCTGGCTAAGGTTCGTAGCCGCCTATTTCATGGACCTTTTAAACCAGTCTCACAGTAAACACTCACTTGTTTTATGCCTGGAGAGTCCTCTGAAATCACAGAAGCATTGCTTAAGGGATATTATTTATTGTCTGCCTCTCCTTTGGCAGCGTTTAGGAGCCTCAGTGTTGGTCTAAACCTCCTTGGTGCTCTCCAGACAGATTTTATAGTCAGTGGCAGAGGAACCTATTTATGGGTGAGACTCTTGTGAAGCTTTGATCTTCCCTGGACTTGTGTATGAGAGGCGGTGTAAACTGTTACGTATGCATTAGACTAAATCGCTGAAAGGATTCAGGTAGCCCAGATGCGGGGCTGTGGGTGATGCACAGGTCTTGTATTAGGGCTGTGTCCCAGGGGGACTTCGTCTTCCCTGGACAGTTCACCCTCGCTCCTACCAGCGATACCGGCGAGCAGATCCGGAGCAGAGCTGCACGTGGGCACCTGGTGCTGGAAAAGGGCCATGTGTCTGCAGTCCTGCTGAGGATGTGGTGTAAAGTTTGTTGCAATAAGCTCTGGGTAGGTTAATATCAGAAATGAAGATTCCTCAGGCTGGAGGAGAAGGCCATGAAAGCAAATTGCTGAATTTTAAGGGTAGGTAAAATTACAGAACTTTTACCCTTGAATAATGGCAATTTAATTGACTGGGCTAAATGATTGATGGTTTGTGAGCAACGAGTTCGAATTACCAGGGTTGTGTGTTCAGGGGGGCACTGCCCTTTTAATTTCATGTCAGATATTTAAATCGTTTACATCACCCTCTGTGAGGCGCTCCCCTTTGAAAGAGTTAACCTGTCTGGTGGGACACTGCAACTTGAGAAATGTACCCTTTATCAAGAGAACGAGATGAGACAAGTTCATTTAAAAAGCCTGGTTTGTCATTGTTTATCTAATTTTCAGAGTTGACACACAAAATTAGGCTGGCTGACACTCACTCTGGGGCTATCCCTGGACCCGTCCTGCCTGACCTTTTCGGCTCCAAGCTGCTGTGCGCTCGCCAGCGGCTGCTTCCCCTTGGCTGCAGAAATCGCTGTGCAGCTGTGCATCCTACTGAGCCAAACCTCTGGCCAGGGTAAGGCAGGCCAGTACCTGGCCAGTATGGGGAAGCAGTTCGGTGGTGGCTTTTCAACCTATTTTCTGCTGCTTGGGTCTGCTGGACGTACTGATTGCCAGGTATTTTTAAGGCTGGGTATTTAAGAATTGGCAAGGAGGTGGTTACTGCTTTGTAATGAACATGCATAGAAGTCTGAGCAAATATGAAACGTGTGGGGATGGTATCAGGTCTGTCATGGGGACGTCCCACGATACCTTCAGGCTTCTCTCATGAGCATCTCTTTCCTTGCTGTCGTGCTTCCCTCCGTGATTACGCCTGTCAGTGTTGCAGTGAGCTCCTGCACATTACTGAGACTCAAATGTTGGGTGAACCATCACTGGTAGGGCATGAACAGTCTCCGTTACAGTGATTTTACTAAGGAAGGTTTAATATCAATCTCTTACTTGCCAATTCACAGTGGACGTAAGTGCCAGTATAGAAGAGCTGTGCTCTCTGCTGATGTTAGCGTGCTGCTGGAGCAGGAGAGCTGGGTACAGCTCAGCACCCCGACTGCTGCTGCCCAGGGGGATGTGAATGCAGGGCTGATCTGTGCTGGAAGCCAGCTAACTTCCCCACATCAAAAAAACAGGTGGATGGATGCTGCAAAAAAAGCATGCACACCACACCGAGCAGAGAGTCTAATCTCACCGGGGCAATGAGAAACCGGCTGCTACAACAGAAGACACATTTCAAGCTTCCACACATTTAACTTTTTTCAGTGTTACTTTGCAAAGCAAAATAAATCTGTATGGGAATATTTAAATACAGCAGGTTGCTTGTATTTGTTTTAGAAGATATTGCTCACTGTTGAAGTCAGGGCTGGGACTTTTATTTGTGGCTGAGACACTCAGTGGCCAGAATTTATTAATAGTGCCCAAGCTGTTGTGACTTTCATTTTTTTTTCTTTCTTGAGGTCACAATTTATCCCAGGCCCATCCTGCAGCCTGAGCATGCACTAGACCTGGAATGGTGCAGCTGCATTTGTCCTTTAGCAGTTTTGATTTTTACCTGGTTTTTTTTCCCTTCTTCCTTCCTTCCCTCCCTGTCTAATCTCCCTGCCCCTTCTCTCCACTCTCCCTTCCAAAGATATCTCCAGTTTCAGGCTCTGGTTTCTGACGTGTGCGTGTTTTGGACTGCGGGCATTAATGGTTGCAGTACTCTGAATGCCTGAAAAGGGGGAAATGGGGGACTAGATGCTGAATAGTGGCAAAATGCAGACAACCCGTCAGGGTGACTTTATGGAGAAGTCGCTAAGAGCAGAAGAGACAGTGGCTGGAGACTTTGGAGGAAATCTTAAATGTTTTTCCTGAGACATATCTGGATGCTAAGCCAGGCGCAAGTCCCTCTTACATAGTTTGTACTGCATTTTCACTTCAAATGTTGCTGTAAGCAGACCAAAGCCAAGTTTGATGGACTTGTGCATTGTCCACAGTTCTGTATTGCTCTTTGATGTATTTTTTTTATTGCAGTTGCAGGCATGACTGCAGCAGGCAAGATGCTGCTGAGCAAGATGTGGTCTAGCAAGGTCAGGTATTAGAAGCAGCAAAGTGGTTTTGGCGTAGACTTCAGCACAGGCCGTCCATGGACATTGCACATCCTTGGGCCACTTGTGACCTCCTTGCTCTTGGTGCCTGACCTCAACATGCCATGGGCTGTCCACCCAGATTTGTAAAGACAGGTCCCACTGACACTAGTCTTAGTTTTGGTGGAAATCTCTGTTCTCCTATTCCTTATTTTAAAACAAACAACAACAACAACAACAAAAACAAAACAAAACAAACAAAAAAACAACAAAACAACAACAACAACAAAAACAACCACCAGATTCTGAAAAACAGCTTCTAGTAAAAACATCCCTTCAGTCTGAGAAAAATCCTCACTAGAGCAGTATAATCTAAAAACAGAGGAAGTCTAAAGAGTAGTTTCAAGTTAAACTTATTCCTAGGGAGAAAAGTGAGTGTGTAAAACCCCAGGCTTCAGTGAAATAACCTCACAAAACAAAGCAAATAGGGTGAGCAGTATGGCTAGCTGATGTTTTCAACCTTGCATAGCCTGCAATTTCGCTTTGCATGTTGTGAGTAGCTTAAATGCAAGGATATAGTGGGTGTGAGATGTGCTCCTCTGCGGGGAGTCTCTCCATCGTAAAGGAGATTCATGGTAGAAGCGGACTGGCTTTAATAGCTGTTTTTTAATTGCCCCAATGCATCTGCTCTTCCTTGTCTGTGGGCTCTTGATTGTTTTTCCCTAGTTCTCACTACTGTCCTTGACCGTTGTTTTGTTTAAGAGCTGAAACAGCTACTTCTAGGATACTGGCTTATAATAAGCATTTACCTTACTCTTGCACCTTTTGCACCCCAAAATACTGAAGTGCTGGACAAACCACGCTTGCACTGATTCTCACAGCACTCTTGTGAGACAGCAGACTCATTTATTCCCTTTTTAACTATGAGGCTGAGGGACATTAAGCAGCTTTGTGAAGGTCACGCTGGAAAGGATGTGGCAGCTTGGGAATAAATTCCAGGACTCCTGTCACTGGGTTCCCCACCGTGCCCTCTTCTGAGTTGTTTTCATAGGTAGGAACCAAGTAAAACCAGGAATATTTCAGATTGAATTTCTTTAGTAAAATGATGAAACCCAAACATATGTGGGATGTCTGGAATAGGAGGTAAAAAAAGAAGGGTGCTGTCTGTCTTTAAGTGTTGTTCCTGATGTTAGACATTCAAGACCAAAGCTAAAGATTTTTAGTAGCCAGGTGTTGGAAGAAAAAAGACATTGTCCATATGCTCAGTGCCGCAAGCATCTGTGTACTTACATGCATCACTTTAAGA
Source organism: Buteo buteo (assembly GCF_964188355.1). Lineage (NCBI taxonomy): Eukaryota > Metazoa > Chordata > Aves > Accipitriformes > Accipitridae > Buteo > Buteo buteo. The sequence goes on from NC_134183.1 coordinate 10,563,848, forward strand.
TCATCCATCTTCTGTTGGTAGCATTGAACTGTCTGCTGCCATCCTCAAAGCTCTCCAATGGACTCTGGTACCTCTGGATACATTGTTCTTCCTTGGTGGACCATTTTCCAAGCAACAGCTGAGTGTGAGCACACACACATCTACCTGGATGGGAAATTCAGAGCTCTCTGACAAATTTAAAGTTACTGTCTACAGCTAAGAATGACTGAAAGGAAGCAATTTTGCTTCAAAAAATTGAATATTGGGGGAAAACATCTATTTCTGTAGCAGTTACAAAGAGCAAAATCAGAAAGGTCGATTACAATGGCAGGTAGCAGCTGCCCACAATTTCAAAGGCCTGGAGATAAAATTAAGGGCTGGCAGCTCGAGCCTGGTGGGAAGCACTGACAAATCTGAGAAGGGGAAAGCAAGTTCTTTGAACTGACTTTGCTTTGGAAACCTGTAATCACACAAGAGTCGCACTGCAGCCTCCCATTTGCAGGAGTCGGGTGATCTTGCATCTGCAGGCTTCGGCATCTCAGTGATTGTTTTCTGTGGGATGTGCACATCCACACGTATGTGGGCTTTCACACAAAAGGAGCTTTACATCGAAAAACTCACGAGCTTTCTTCAGACTGCAACCGTGCCGTTTCTGTTGTAGCTTCATCCTAGTCACTGCAGTGTCTTTTAGATTCTGTAGGCTTTTGGTGTGGCTTTTTTTTCCCCCATTTCAAATTTGAGTTACAGACTGAGCAGGCCAACGCTTTCCATGGGGAAAAAAGCAGGGCAGCTGCTGGGTTGAAGCCTGCAGTGCAAATGTAAGGCGTTCCCAAAGGCTGTGTATTGTGTGCACCTGGTAAATAATGAAATCCAAGAAGGAACGGAGGCCACCAGCCTGACCTGTTCATGCTGGTAATGGAGAGGAAACCCATGAGCGTAGTTTCTCCCTGTTTGGGCTGAAATACCAACTGTTGCTGCGATAGACATTGCAGGGCAATGAATGAACGCTGGCGAAGAAACACGTGTGGGGTATGACTGGTCCTAGTACGTCTTGCACACCCAGTCACCAGCACCGTGCTCTGCCTGTGGTGTAGTTCTTGCACTAGCAGATCATAACAGACCTTTCTACATTGTGGGTTTTGCTAATGCAGTTATGCCAGCAGCTGTTGAAATTATTCATATACTCACTGATGATCAGCAGTGAGGTTTGTTGGGAGGTGACTGGACTATAGTTGTTTAGATTAAATTATCTTCTCTCTGCCAAGGTCTGGCCATGAACCTGTGCGGTCTCTTACACTCTGATGAATGAATGGGGAAAAGTTTCATTTAAGTAGTTCCAAAGTAAAATCTGTTTCATTGCTGAGAGATTAAGCCACTAAATGTCCTGACTGGTGCAGCTGTGTCTCCTATCACCTCCCAGCTCTTTATTAGCTTACAGGCAAACTTACTTCTCTTTTTTTCCCCACTTTCAGGGTCTCTCCCTCACATTTTTTTAACCATATCCTCTTGTCTCAAGTCTGCAGGCTGTACCACCTCAACTCCCACTAGTTTAATTGTGGGAATTAGTCCTTTGAGATGAATGCAAATGAGAACTGGCTCCCAACAACTATTGATGAGTTCACCTTTATGTGTTTATTAGCTTTGTCTTGCCTCTTACTATGGTGTTCCTCCATCTACATGGAGAAGGAGCCACATCTGCAGTGCTCCCCATCAAGGGAGTACAGCAGAGATTGCAGTGTGAGAGGAAATAAAGACCAAGTAATATGCTAATTTCATGGGCTACAGGGACCTGTAGCTGCCTGTTTGGGGACCCTACTGGCATGGAGATTGCTATGTGTTGGTTTTCTTTGAGCTTAAAACACAACATGGCAGAGCTCATCGGCACCTCTGCTAATCCAGGCAGCAGAGCGACAGCGTCTTTCTTGCTGGACCAGGACCCTTTTCAAGTTGATGTGTTGGGTGCCAGGAAGTTGCTGAGATGGGAGATAAGATTTGAGCTGGGCTCTGCTCCACATATGCAGGCTTGGGTTGCGACGACTCTTGCGTTGCCCCTTCCTTGCATTGCCTTTCCCAAAAGCCTGTGGAGGTGCAGCCAGTGTCCCATGGATGCACACACGGAGAGGGAAAGCTGCTGTTCTGCTAAGTCCTGGGGTTGTGGCAGGCAGGGGCCCATGCTGCAAAGAAACTCAGGCGTGGGGCTGTTCAGCAGCTTTCAGGGCATCTGAAGCTAGTGTGGCGGAATAAACCACTTGAGACATTTGTAGAACTTCATGGCGTAGTCGGTGTGTCATGTTCTCCTCGTGGTGGGCTTCTTGCTCAGCGAAGTCACTCCACCAGAGTATTCCTTCCATCTTTCCTCTATGAGGTTAACTGGGAAAGCAACTGAGCTGGTCCCAGTAAGATCTGAAGAAGGGCTCTCCACATCTCAGATTTCTCCCTACAAAGTTCTAGCTGAGATTTCCGGCCATCCCAAAGAGTTGAAGCAACAGTGTCTCGCGCTTCCTCCATAATTCTTGAAGATAATGGCATATTTTATTCCCGTGGCTCCTGCGTTTGCTGGCCCTGGCCCACAGAGTGTTTTATTGCTTGGAGCTGATGCCGCGAGGATTTATTGTGCTCTATTTAGCCTGGTGCTGCTTCATCGCTCCGCTCGGTGCCATCCTAACCCAGCCAACGACCAGGCTTCCCGGGCCCCGCGTCAGACCCGCTCTCGCTCTCCGTGTGCCGATTGCTGTTGTTCACCGCCACGGCTGGCGTCAGGCTGCGCACGCTGGTAATTCCCACATGTACGTCACCCTTCCCAAAGGCTCCCCGACAGATCTACTCTGATTCCTTTCAGGCGTTGTTTGCAAGAGCTATGAAGTTTAGTGTTGCAAAAACTGAGCTGCTTTTGAGTGATTTGGAGTAGAGGTTTTCATCATCTGTGATGATTTCTCCTGGCGATTGCTTTCTTTCAGTCATTTATGTAATTGCCGTACTCGGTTTCCTGTGGATTTTTATACTTCATTTGAGATTCATCTGAAGATGGCATGTTCCCATCTCTAGGAATGTGGCCAGATTGAGACATGAGCTGCCTAAGCTGGCTGCTGAAATTGCGGGCCATATTTTTGTTTCATCCTGAGATGCTGTTCTGATTTTCCAAGGTGTCTAAGACACAGTCTTCCAGCACCTGCAGTAGCCATATAATTCACGCCGAGAATATTTTATAGTTATCCCTCTTTCCATTGTACTTAATTCCCACAATAGCTTCTCATGAAGACCCGCTTCAGTTATACTTAGGTGATATTTTCGTTTCTGTATCAACTGATCACTCCAAATGACATGTGCTAGCATGTATGTGCATGAACAAATCCCTCTCCTTACGGACGCTGTGAGTGCTTCAGAGCCTGGCGCCTGGTCCTGCTGCATCTGCAGGCACAGAGCTCAGTGACCGAGTAATAAAAGGAATTCAACACTTGGAGGGATATTGGTTTTTTCCTAGGTAATTTGTAGGACCATCTATTTAAGGGATGCCTGTGCACAGGGTAAGGCATAAGGTTTCCACTGATAAAAGTCAAGGGCGCAAAGGTAAGCGAATGTGGCATTCATACAGCTGCGTGTTTTCATATGCCCAGTGGGACGGTTCAGTTTCTGCCCCACAAACGAAGTAGTCCATGTTGTAAGCGCAGACTGCCCTTACGCTTTCTTTTAGACAAAGGAGCATGTTACATTAATACACGTGAACGAGCTGCACAAGGGGGCTGTTGAAGAGAGAAATTTTAAGAGATCGCAGATCTTTACAAGCAAACCAGTAGGTTAGTGTTTTTGTGAGGATATCTTTTTACCAAAACATCATTTAGAAGTTGAACAGCCTGGCAGGCCATCCTAGAAAGGAGCTGGTTCAAAACACAATGAGCTAATCAAACATTTAAAAAAAAATGGTATTTTCAAGGAGTGCTAGGCTAAGGCCTCAGTAAAGAGGCTGGGTTCCCCCAGCCCTCCCTTCTCTGTATGAACGATGTACGTGGATAGCATGGATCCAAGAGGAAGTTCACTGGTTTGAATCACTGGTTTATTGCATTTTTATGACTGTAACCACAGGATGTTCTAATGTATTTTTTCAAAAAAAAATTAAAAAAAAAAAAATTGGGGGGGGGGGTCACAGGAAGGGTTGTGTTTATCTTGGCTAAGTCTACCTATCCCGCTTTCCAGGGCCACCCATTCATCGTGCAGTACAACGATGGGAATGCAGAAGTCGTGTCCATGTGGGTGTGCAGGATGCTTGAGGAACGGCGATCGACCCAAGGACCACAGTGAGCTGGACTGGCTCACAGCAATGCACAAGACAACAGCTCATCCTGGACTAGCAGCACCAGCCCCACGCTTCGGACTCTCAGTCTCTCTGGATCATATTTTACTAAAAATATTTTCTAGAAGCATCAACAAAATCTTTCAGGATATTTGTTGCTGCCTTTCCCTCAACACCACATTAAGGGATTTTCTTCCCACATTTCTTTTGTTGCTGAGCAATTTAATGTCCTCAGATTATCTTCAGTTAAACTGTATGCAGCCTTAAAGCAAGTATTTTATATCTATATTTTTTTGTTATCGAATGTATTGTATATTTCCTGGCTCCAGAGTATTTTTTAACTGTTAGTCTTTTGCTATTGTATGAATGACACGCTGAGTGTTCAGAGGATTTCAGCAGGAGTTGTTGGCTGTCTTTGAGTGCAGACATCCACAAAATGCTGATTTTAAATGTAAAACAAAAGCAAAGAATGAAAAAAACCAAAAGTATCTGGACTTGCCCATCCTGCAAGGAGGTGAGGGATTGCCCTTCCAGAGGAAAAGCATGGCAGAGAGATCAGCATCACGCTATCAAATGAGCGGTGGTGCCTCTGCTGCCAGTCGCCTGCTGCTGTGGCTCAGGTTTACTGGGAGGGCCAAGCAAGAAAGACCATGCAACAAGCTGGTGTGTGCAAAGAGCATCCATGCTCAGGCACTGCAGGCTGATCCGTAAGCACAGAAAGGTTTTGCTGATGTGGAAAGAGGTGAGGTGAAAGAAGACAGCACTCTCCTCAACAGGGAGTAGGGGTGCCGCTGGGTGAGCACCAGCCAGAGCTGGCAGCCCCAGAGCCACGCACAGTCGCCATGGGCTGCTGGCCTCTGGCTGCAAAGGGAGAGCAGCCCTGAGCATGGGGAGTTTGCGAACAGCAGCAACACGGCGTCAGGTTCTGCCCATGCCACACAAGGAAGCCGAGGGCCACGGCACAGGCTTGCATAGTGTCCCATGAGCTTGGGGGGCGGGAAGAGAGGCTGCACAGAGGGGCCCAAGCTGTGGGGTGCCACTTGCCCTCGTGGCCAGAGAACAGGCTGCAGGGTTTTACTTACTGTCACAGCAGTTCGCAGCTTGCTTGGAAGCGTCTTGCCTTTCTCAGCTCTACCTTGATCGCTTATTTTCTTACGTCAGAGTCGCTGCACGATGGGTGCAGCTGGGTCAAGCAAAGGCTCCCAGGTTTGCTCTTACCAGAAAGGAAAGAAGAACAATTGCGATGTCTCTGCTGTGTTTCTTACTCCTGCAGTTTCCGTGTACATTTCCACAACAGACTGACACAGATTTAATCAGTCCTTATGTTAAGATGCATATTAAAAAAAAACACAGAAGAGAAGAGGACCATGAAAGGCAGGGTTGGTGTGTGTGCCTTGGGTGGGGGAGGAGGTTGGGGCTTTTGTTTGCTTATCTTAGCATTAGAAATAAACTTTTGCTAAAAAAAAAAAAGCTCAGGTAGTTTATTATATACCAGCAGCTTAAAAAAAACCCAATTCGGTGAAAAATTCCTCCTGAACCACTGCAAATCCTAGATGTTACTCTGGAAGCAGCCTGGAAAAGACTTTGTTTCCTTCCTTGGAGGGATCGTTTGTCTTCTTTTGAAGTATAGAGGTTGCAGGCATGAACTTATAGACTAAAGTTTGTCTTAATTGCTCTGATGTCACAACCTCCCTGGCAGATAACAGTACAATGAATGACTCAACGGCCCCCATACCTCCAGGTCCTTTTTCTAAAGTGAGACAAATTTCTTCCCTGTGAGCCAACCAGACTATAGGCAGCTCTTCCATTTATTTATCTCTAACAGTTTGCATTAGCTTTCTCTGGATAAAAAGTCTCTCCCTTGGAGTTAGTTAAAAAGTCAGTAAAACCAAGGCTTTTCCTCTCACTTTCCCTGGCAGGGAGGTCGGGAGGGTAAGACGTCACCCTGAAAATTTGTGCAGGATGCCAGCTGATGGAAACGTGAAAAATCTCCTGGCGAACAGGCTGACAGTGTTATAATTCACTGGCATGCGTATTAACCTTGCTGTCTTCATCAGTATACTTAATCAATCCGCAATCATGGGGGAGGTTTGGGGCCTCTGTCATCTTTCCTTCCCCAAGTCCTTGAATTCAGTGCAGCCGGGGGACAGGAGGAGGACGAGTGGCCGGGGATCTGCTCGGTGGCACCGCTTCTGCCCCGCTCCACTCCCAGCGCCGGGTTAACGCCGTTTGGGGAGAATTAGGGCTGGATGAGAGAGCAGAGTGGGCAGGTTGGGGAAAACCCAGTTCCTCTTCAGCTCTGCCAGCCGTGCTGCCACGCCGAGTGTCGAGCAGCAGCGAGGTGGGGTCTCCCCAGACTGCCACCTCCTGCCTTGGAGATGGTGGCTCTGGGTGGTGGGTCCCCGTGGGAGGTCTGGACACCCACAGCCCGGTCTGTGTTGCTGTGTGGGGGCTGCTGGGCCCCCCACACCCCGGCACAGCACCTTGCTCTCCCATTCCAACCCGCATCCTGGCCCTGCTTTGCGGGCACGTGTGCAAACCCGTCTGTGCTCACAGAGCCCAATTAAAGCAATTCAGCCCAATTCTCACCACCACCCATCAGCACCAAGGGGCAAAAACAAGAGGAAAGGCATGGGGCAGGGGGGAGGCAATAAAAATTGGGCCAGGATCTGGGCAAATTTAGCTCCACTGGCTGCCCCCACCCACGGCAAGCAGCTCCCCAGCAGGTCCGCACCCAGCCCAGGCTTCTCTCCCTGCAGCAAGCGCCTGCTGACCCCATGTCTGTACCAGGGCAGCAAGAGCCAGGGTGAGCCTGCTGTCGAGCACCCTGATGCGGTGCAGGGTCCCCCCCCTAAACCTAGCTGAAGGGATCCCCTGGGGTGCAGCACTGTGAGCAGCACGACAAAGTGGGGGCTGCTGTGCTGTATTTGGGCTAAGAAAATCCTGCCTCAGTGCCGGGGCTGTGTGCACGCAGAGGTGACTTTCAGATCGCCAAGACACGTGAAACGTGCCCCACGATCTGCCGCCAGCCTCGCGTGTAACATCATCCTGGCCCTGAAACCCCTCTCCGGGGCTGGGAAACGAACTGGCAGGGAGATTCTCCTGGCTGCCAGGCAGGGCTGGAAGCGCTGGGTGCTGCAAAGGGGCTCAGCAGCGCTGCTGCTCTCCATGCAGGTGGGAGCTGCGCCCGAGCTCGGGCTGCCTGGGAACATTGTCCCTCTCTCCTCCTTCCTAGTGCAAGTTTTTGGAGTCTGAATCAAGGCATCTCTTGGCTGAAAAGCTTACAGAAAATGCAGCAATATTATACCCTGCAGCTGAGTCCTGCTCAGAAGATGGCATGGGGGGGGTTGCATAACGAACACATTAATTCAGCAGTGGATGCTGTAGATGCGCTGAGTGATCCTCCCCATCCTCCCCAGTCCCACCAGCTCTTTTAGGGACTCCACCAGCAGCCCCACACCAGTCTCACTGCTCTGTCTCCTCGCCCTGTAACCTCAGCCATGGTGGTACCGATAGACCCAGTCTCCTATGGGAGTGTGTACGTGGAGCTCACGGGCTCTGGGAAGAACTGGTTATGTCCCATCTGTGCCAAAACTTGCAATATTTTCAGTTTTTCTGTGCCTGTGATCCTTGCCAGGCAAAGCTTATCCTGTGAGATGAGCCTGGGGTAGTTTGCCCTTAGCGGAGCACGGAATTAGAAAATACTTTTCTTTCTTGTATCCTGTGGCCAAATACATCCTGCTGTCAGCTTTCCAAAGGCAAAGTGTCAGTCTTTGTTTTCCGAATAACAGCCTGAAAAGCTGTGTGTGCATGTCTCTGTGTGTATGTGTCTGTACACATGCATATGTCTGGCAAAGAAACCAGAAACGGGGAATTACAGCGGGCTGCGGCGTCGAGGGCTGCGAGCAGTCCCCGACCCATCCCTCTCCCTGGGCTTAACGTCTGTTGAGCAGGGACGGCAGCAGCCAGTGATGGCTAGCATTAATAACTGAGCATTCACTAGAAACATCTTCGTTTGATCCCTTTGACATCCAAGAGCATAAAAGCAAAGCGGAGAATTGAATCTGGGAGTGGCGTATGGGTTTTCCTGCCTCACAGAGCTTTGTGGTCCTGCAGGGAAAGTTTACCATGAGACATCAACGGAAAAGGGATGGACCGCAGGGACCCTCCAGCTCTACGATGCAGGGAGCATGTGAGCCATGTCTGAAGCAAAACCTGGGAATCTGGGTCTTAGCTGGGAAAAAAAAAAATCCCTAATCCTGCAGGGAGCAAAATGGGCTGACTGAGAGCAAAGGCTCTGGGAGCACACAACAGAGACAACTGTTTGGTGACAGAGGGACTTCGGCTGTGGGTGGGGAGGGGGGCAATGCCACCGGGGCAGCCACCCGGCTCGCTCGGCTTTCTGGCTCCAACTGTGCTCCCTCTGCCCAGCGCTGCCTCCGGGCAGGACAGCCCAGGGGGGGCCATCAGCACCCAGCCCCATGGGAGGTGCACCTGGGACAGTCCCCCCCAGGGAGCCTGCAGCCTCGGCCGGCAAGGAAGAGGAGGGAGGAGGCGGGTCAGGGGGCTGCAAGAGCCAAGACACCCCAAGCTGGAGCTCTGCTGGGGGGGGGGCTCCCCAATGCAGAGAGGACTCCAAGGCTGTTCAGCCTCCTGGGGACAAAGCATCTTTGTGCAGAGGCTCTTCCTCCTGCTCCCGTTAAGATGTGCAACCAGCAGAGAGAAACACTTAAGATAGACAACAACACCCTCATGAGACCCCCTCCTCGCTCAGCTGCCAGGAGCCGGCCCATGCAGGCTTTGGTGGGCTGATGGGGCTGAGTCGAACACATCACAGGTGACCCCAGCTCTTTGAGAGCTGCAGAAAAACCAGCTCTGGCCTCTCAGCTTCTCTGGAGCGTGCTCAGGAGACCCTCTTCAGCCATGGAAGGTTATTTGTGGGTAACTCCTGCCCCGTGCAGCCGGGTCCCTGCCCCACTGCTATCCCGGGGCTGCCCCCTGTCCTGCAGACACCCAGGCAGGAACCAGCCCAAGCCCAAATGCTGCAGCTTGGTGGGCATGATGTCCCTGCGAGGGGACAGCCGGCAGGGAGGGGGAGCCGGGGCCCATTGCATGATGGTGAGGTCCCGAGCTATAGCAGTTATTTTAGGATAACCTGTCTTCAGCCTTCCCCGGGGGACCCCTCAGGCTGGGGGGGGCTCACGGGCACCATGAGGTAGAAATCTGGAGGGATGGGGGGACCGTCCCCTGAACTTGCTGGCCTCATCCTTCTCCCCCAGCTCACCGGTATTGCACCACCGGGCTGCCCAGCCTGGTCTGTGAAAGTCTAATAGGGAAAAAAAAATTTTAAAACCTGTAACTATACTAAAGCGTTCTGGTCACACTGAAGAGAAGGAAGGTTGTGCTTTAAGAAAAGAAAAGCTCAGAGGTCTGTGCCTTTCCCTGTGGGAAGCTGCAGCAAGGAGCCCTGCGGTGCGGCTGCCGAGGAGCTGCGCTGACCCAGGGCTGCTTTACCTTCAGAAACGGGTATGGCCATAAACTACAAGTGTGCACTAAGGACAGGATTTATAGATTGAGCCTTACCGGCTACTGGAGCGGCTGCTGCTTCACCGGTACCCACTGCGGCTGCTCTCGCCGCCGAGTCCTGCAGTGAAAGTTCAAGGTTTATAAGTAGCCGGTTAGCTCGGGAGATGTTTAATGGTAAATGGATGTCTGGGGGCTTTTACAGGCAGGAGGAGGAAAACTTCTCTGCAGCCAAGACAAAGCTGCTGGCAGGGCCCCGGACACAGGTGAGTGCAGCTCTATCCTGGAGGGTCGCGGTGCCCGACTGTCCCCGGTACGGCACGGCCTGGCAGGGCGAAGGCAGAGTTAATTGCTGCCCTCGGCTCATCCCGCTCCATCTCCGGGAAGGTGCTGGTTTAACCTAATCAATAAAGTCATGTCTATCGATCGTGTACGTTGCGTTCCTCCGTAGCCCCGCCGCCCCGCAGCTGCTCCGGCTGAGGGAAATTAGGCAGATTTAGAGCCAGCAAGGACGGCATGGGGAGGGCTTGGGTGGCCAGAAAGGTGAGGGGCAGCACTGCCATGGGGGGGGTGGGGGGTCGGGGGACAGGGGACAAGGAGGTGACAACAGTCTGGGGGGAGGTGAACAGTGGGGAACCTGAGACGCATCAAGGGCTGCACACTGGGGAGAGCCAGGGTGTGTGTTGTGGGGACAGAGGGTGCATGGGGGGGGGGGCACGGTGGGCGTCGTGGAGTGCACAGAAGGGGGGAACATGGTGGGAGGGCCGGGATGCATAGATGCGGGGGGGGGGGGGTGGATGGTGGGAGAGCCAGGGTGCACAGAGGGGGGTGCATCGGGGCGGGGGGCAGGCATGCACAGCTCAGGCACTCGGAAAGGGCCCTGGGGTGCACTGAGAGGGCCCCGTGGGCTCTCCGGGGGTCCCACAGCAGGAGCCCCGGGGGGTCCCGACTCCCCCTCCATCCCTGCCTGTCCCTGCCCGCCCTCCGCGGGGGCTGAGCACGCCGGGTCAGGCGGTGTGTGCCCGGCCTGCAGAGAGCCACCACCCGCTCCCTCTGTCAATGTCCAGTAATTAAAATGTCACCGTTTAATTTTCAGGCCTCTCGGAGCAATCTTTTCCTAATAAAGAGTCTAATCGAAACGCTCCTTCCCCCCGCCTCCCCGGGAAGGGCCGCGGAAGAGGCTGTAAAGGCGCAGAGCCGCTGCGGATCGATAGAGAGAAGCCCGGATTGATCGGCCTCTAAAATTAAATTTATTGGGGTCATGGTTTTATATGGTGCTGATACAACTGTTAAATGGGGAACATTCATTTCCAATAGGAGGCGTTTATTAAACTTCCACTGAATTAGACCGCCGTGATTTATGTGGCAATCTCGGCACAGCCCTCCAGGAGAGAGGGGCCTTTCGCGGCCGTCCCCGCGTGATTATTTATTTATACACCCGTGACACGGCTCCCTAAGTTTTAACCTAAATTATCCGCCGGCCTCGCCTGCCAGCGGCACGGGCCCGGGGCAGCGGGGGGGGGGGGCGGCGGGGGGGGTCCCGTCGGGGCGCACCGCGCTGGCCGCCGCACCCCCGGTGGCCGCGACCCCGCCGCGCTCCTCCGCGCCCCTTCCGCGGCCGCGCACCCCGACCCGCTCGGCGGCCCCCGGGGGGGCGGTCGGGGCGGCGGCGGAGCCCGCAAACGTCCCGGCTCTCGCGTGCGGCGATCGTTGAGCGTTAATTAGAAATTCATTACAATTAAAAGCCGCGCGCACACGCCTTAATTACATCTGATTTTTAATTCCGAATCCGTGTTTACACAGTAAGCGAGACGTACCTCCTGATTATCCCCAATACTCTTTATACTGTACTAATTATGTAAATTAAACCTAATTAACTGACAAAAACTGCAGTCAATTCAACTGTTAAAAGATACGGCGGCTGCGAGGAGCGGGGTGCCGGCGGGGAGAGCGGCCGGAGCCGGAGCGGCGGGACCGGAGCGGCCGGTCCCGGAGCCGGTCCCCGCCTCGGGGCTCCGCGCTGCCGCACCGCCGTCGGGGCGAGCCGCGGGCCGGCTCCGCCGCTCCCGGCACCGGAGGAGCTCTGCGGGAACCGGGGCAGCCGCACGGCTCGGGGAAGGGGGGGGTCGGGGCAGAGCCGCAGCCTCCCGTCCGTGTGTCGTCCCCCCCCCCCCCCCCGAAACCCCCGACGTGTCGCCGCAGGAGCGGCCCCGGGAAGGGGGAGGGGGGTACCGGCTGGGTCCGCACCGCCGCCCGCTCCCGGTGCTTCGCAGCCCGGTGTGGCTTCGCAGACGGTTCCGCAGCCACTGCGGGTATTTAACACCGGGGGGGATCACCTCAAACCCGGCGGGGAGAGGGGCAGCGGGGCTCGGCCCCAGCGCGGAAGCGTCTCACCGCGCTCCTGCCTGGCTGGAGGATGGGGGTGGGGGGGTGGGGGTGGCGGGGGGAGATAAATAATTAAAAGGCGAGGAATAATTACCGGCTCGGGTTGCGATCATTGCGGGAAGGCCGCGCCGCAAGGCCCGGTCGGCAGCACCCGGTCCGCGTCCCCCCCCGTCCCCGCCCGTCCCCCGACGGGACGTCCCGCGGGGAGCCGCGGCCGCTTTCCCGCGTGGGAGCGTGAACCGGGGCCGGTCCAACAGCGGCGGTGCGGGAAGCGCGGAGGAGATGGGTGGCTCCGCACCTGCGTTTCGCTCCGCGCCGGCTCCGCCGCATCCTCCCGGTGCCGTTGGTGATGGCGGGGAAGGCGGGGGGGGGGGGGGGCACACACACACAAAAGTGATAGCTGGGGGCGATCCGCGCCGTTATTAACTTCTGTTTGATCAGTGTAATTGCGCCGATCGCGGCCGGACGCGATGATTAATTACAGTTTAATTAACGTGGCCGTGACGAGCGCTGCATGCGGGAACCCAACCAGGGCAGGGACGCAGCTACGGGCCCCCGCCACGCCGGCAGGACCGGCGGCCACCGGAGAGGGCCCGCTCCCCCCCCCGCTCCGGTGGCCGCCGGTCCTGCCGGCGTGGACTAGGTCCCCATGGGAAACGAAAAAACACGGGCGCGCCCCCCCTCCCCCTCGCCTCCCGGCGCTTTCGTTGCCGCCCCGATGTCCACCCCCCGCCCTCACCCCCGGTGCCGGTTCCCCCCCCCGCGCCCCGCCGGCGGAGCGCGCATCCCGGTGTGTGGGGGGGCGGGGGATGCGCGGTAGCACCGCATCCCCGATTTCGATGGGGCCCCTCCGCCACCCCCGCCAGGCTCCTCTTTTCGTTGCCGCCCTCTCTCCACGCAAACTTTCAACGAGCATCGCTTTCCCCCCCCCGGGGGGATGCCCACACCGCGGGAGGGGAGGGGGGGGGCGAAGCGCGGAGAGGCGCGGAGCGGCGCGGAGCCCCGCGCAGGTGCGGCTCGGGGCTGATCCCCGCTCTTACCTCGGGCAGCCCGGGCGGGTCCCCGCTCGGTGGCGGCCCCCCACGCCCCCCCCCAACCTCCCCCCTTCTCCCCCCTTTCCCTCCCCGTTCCGCCGTGCCTTAAAGCCGCGCCGTGATTGACTGGAGCGCATCGGTGATTGACGGCCGCGGGGTCCCGGAGGCAGTTAATGTAAATATGCTGGTGCTAAGTGGGTGTGTCTTCCCGTTATTTTAGCTGTCACCGGATCAATGTGCAGCGTCTCCAAGTACGGTACCGGATCCTCCCTCGGTGGCGCGGTTGGTCACTCGCTCTTGTTGCATCTCGCCCGGGCGGACGCGGCGGCGGGGCGGGCGGCGGCCCCGAGGCGTCGGTGAAGGGCGCGTCGCTGCCCGCCCGCCCCGCGTCCCGGCGTTTGTCCGCGGTAAAGGGCTCGGTGGGGACCGGGCTCCCGCCCCCCCGGCCCCCCCGGCGGATGGCGGCCCCGGTGCCGGGCTGCGGCCCCTAGCCCCGAGGAGAGCCTGCACGTCCAGCCGGGCTCCGCGGCGCGGTAAGTGGGAGCGAGCGGCGGATGGAGGGGATGGGGGGGGTGTAGGGGGGGAGAGGGTAACGGGGCGCGTTTTCGGGAGGCGCTCCCCGTTATTTTGTGTAATGACCACGGAAGCGGCTTACCGCCGTGAGCCCTCCCCGCTAAGCCAATTTGCCTGGCTCGCTGCTGCCCTTCTGCTGCTACGTGCTGCGGGTCCTGCCCGCCCCGGCCCCCTAATCCGCCCGCTCCTAATCGCCTGCCGGAGACACGACAAAGGGGCTCCCGGCCAGCCGCCCCCGCCGCCCCGCTCCGCCCGCTACCGGGCACCGAGCGGCAAGTTTCGGCCCGTCCGGCCCGGCCCGGGGCTCGGCCCACCCCCACCCCCGGCCCCCGGCCCCGGCGCCTCGGGACGCGCCGGTCGCATCCTCCGGCGCGTTTCGTTGGAGCCCGCCCGGGGCTCGCCGCAACCGGCGGCCCGGCCCGGCACGGCCCGGCCCGGCCCGGCACGGCTCGGCGAGCCGGCACAAAGGGAAGGGACGCGGCACCTCCCGGGGACCCGGAGCGGGGGGAGCTTGCGGGGGGGGGTGGTGCCGCCCCCCATCCCCCCCGGGACGCCCTTGCCCCGGGCGGCCGCTGCCGCCGGGCTGCCGGAGCCGCTCAGCCGCGGGTCCGCTCCCGGCGGCGGATGCAGCGGGGCTCGGTACCGGCGGCCGCGGCGCGGGGGATGCGCTACGGCTCCGCCAGACCTCTCCGGCCGGCCTGCCGGCCCGCGGCGGGGAGGGTCCTGCGGCAGCACCCGGGGCGGTGGTGGTTGGTGGGGGGTCTGTGCTCCGGGCCGGGGCCGGCAGCGGCGAGCGGGGACGAGCCGGTCCGCGGAGCGGGGTTCCGGGAGCGGAGCGGGCCGGGGCCGGCGGCGGCGGCGGGGCCCCGGGAGCGCTTCTAACCCGCGCCGTTCCCCGATTTTGTTTTGCAGGGGCGTTTTGGGGGGGAATGGAGGCGATCGCCAGTCAGATGGGAAATGGGAGAGATGCAAGCTCCTCCCCAAATTCAAAGCAAGAGCTGCAGCCGTACCAGGGCTCCAATACCCTCAAGCCCAACCAAGTGGGTGAGACCTCTCTGTACGGCGTGCCCATCGTGTCCCTGGTCATCGACGGGCAGGAGCGGCTGTGCCTGGCGCAGATCTCCAACACGCTGCTCAAGAACTACAGCTACAATGAGATCCACAACCGGCGGGTGGCCCTGGGCATCACCTGCGTGCAGTGCACGCCGGTGCAGCTGGAGATCCTGCGGCGGGCCGGGGCCATGCCCATCTCCTCCCGCCGCTGCGGCATGATCACCAAGCGGGAGGCGGAGCGGCTCTGCAAGTCCTTCTTGGGCGAGCACAAGCCGCCCAAGCTGCCCGAGAACTTCGCCTTCGACGTGGTGCACGAGTGCGCCTGGGGCTCCCGGGGCAGCTTCATCCCGGCCCGCTACAACAGCTCCCGCGCCAAGTGCATCAAGTGCAGCTACTGCAGCATGTACTTCTCCCCCAACAAGTTCATCTTCCACTCCCACCGCACCCCGGACTCCAAGTACACGCAGCCCGACGCCGCCAACTTCAACTCCTGGCGCCGGCACCTCAAGCTCAGCGACAAGACGGCCACCGAGGAGCTGTCGCACGCCTGGGAGGATGTCAAGGCCATGTTCAACGGCGGCACCCGCAAGCGGACCTTCTCCCTGCAAGGGGCGGCCGCCGGCGGGCCCGGCGCCGGTTCCCCGGCCGCCAAGGCCGCCCTGCACCCGCCGCCGCCCGCCGGTCCCGAGCTGGCACCGGCGCACAAGAGCCTCCGCTGCAGCGGGCAGGAGCCGGCGGGCGAGCGCGGGGCGCTGGGGCTACCGGCGGCTCACGGCGGGGCGGCGGGGGCGCACGGCGGGGCGGGGGCGGTGCGCAGCTACCCGGTGATCCCGGTGCCCAGCAAGGGCTTCGGGATGCTGCAGAAGCTGCCGCCGCCCCTCTTCCCCCACCCCTACGGCTTCCCCGCCGCCGCTTTCGGACTCTGCCCCAAAAAGCAGGAGGACGCGCTGGGAGGCGCGGGAGGCGGCGAGGCGGGCAAGGGGGGAGCGCTGCCCCCCGGCATGTTTTGGGGACCCCCGCACCCCCACCCGCACCAACCGGCCCAGCCTCCCCACCAGCCCGGAGCCGCCAAGGACGCCGGCGTCTACCCCTCCTTCCCCGTCTTCTGGCCGGCCGCCGGCAGCCTGCCCGTGCCACCCTACCCGGCCCAGAGCCAGGCCAAGGCGGCGGCCACGGCCGTGGTGGTGGCGGCGGCGGCGGCGGCGGCGGCGGCGGCGGCCGAGCCGCCGCCGGGTTTGTCGGGCCGCCACGGCGAGCTGGAGGGCTCGGAGCCGTCGGGCAGCGGGAGGAGCAGCGCTACCCCCCAGGAGGGAACCGGCACGGAGGGCGAGCGCTGCCCCAGCGCGCTGTCGCGGGCGGCGGGCGAGGAGGAGCGCTCCGGGGACGAGGCGCTGCTCCCCCCGCTGCCCCTGCCCAGGAAGGGCAGCTACCTCTCCGCCTTCCGCCCGGTGGTGAAGGACGCCGAGAGCATCGCCAAGCTCTACGGTACCCGGGAGGCGTACGGCGGCGCGGCCCCCCGCGGCCCCGGTTACCTCTCCCCGGACTTTCTCAGCGAGGGCAGCTCCAGCTACCGCTCGCTCTCCCCCGGGGGGGACACGGCCGAGGAGCCCGAGGTGGACGTGGAGTCCAACCGCTTCCCGGAGGACGACGAGGAGGATGCCGCCGCCGCCGCCGCCACCGCCCCTCTCCCCGAGGGACGGGAGCCGCCGCCGCCCCGGCTGCTGGCCGGTACCGAGGAACCGCCGCCCGCCGGGGCCGACGGGCCCGAGGAGAAGGCGGGCGAACCGGCGGCGCAGGAGGGCGGCCAGCAGCCCGACGGCAGCCCCGAGCGGAGCAGCAGCAGGGGCGGCTACGAGGTGCGGGCGGGAGGGGGGATGTCTGCCCTCGGGGGTCCCGGCGGGGCCGGTCCCGGGGTCCCCGCCGCCCTGACTCGCTCTTTTGTAGGTGTACGCGCCGGACAGGGGGGAGCACCTGCAGCCGCTGAAGACCACCGCCTCCCTGGGAGCCCCGGCCGCGTACCTCTGCACCCCCGAGGCGAAGGGTAAATCGGGCCCGGGGGCGGAGGGGGCGGGAGGCCGGTGCGCATCGAGGGCGCGGCCCCGGGCGTCGCCCCCCGCCGGCTGCTCAGCCCCGGGGGGGCTCCCGGGCGGCCACTTTCGTTTTGGGGGCTTTCGGCAGAAAAAACAAAAAACGAGTGCAAACGGTTTCGGGATGGGGGACGGGGCCTGGTCCCCCCCGCCCCCTTCCCCGGGCTCGGAGATGCCGCCGTCGGACGCGGCCGGTGTGGCGGGGATGGGCTGGCGGGGCCGCGCCCGGCACGGTGGGGCAAAGCTACTTTCCAATAGCAAAGCGATTAGGATGTCCGCTAAGAAGGTTTTAACGAGGGCTTTGTCCGTAATTATGTAATTAAGGATATATCAGGACCATACTTTCATTGCTTATGGTTGAAAATCGGTTTATTAACTTTAAGAGCAAGATAAAGAAGACAATCACTCCGCGGCAGAGGATTTAGAGACCAGAAAATCCTATCAGGACCAAAGGAATGTCTCGCATCCCAGCCCTGTAAATACCGACAGAGGTAAGCGCCGGTCCGCGCTCCGCCGCGGCCCTTCCGCGGGGCGATGCGCGGTCCGCGGAGCCCCCCGCGGCGGGGCTGATGGCACTCTGTGTCCGTCCCCGTGTCCGTCCGTGTCCCCTCGTCGTCGTCGTCCCCCCCGTAGGAGAGGACGGCCTCGGCATGGATGTCGCCGGGACGCAGCTGGTGGAAAAAGACATCGAAAATTTGGCCCGAGGTGAGGCGGGCGCTCGTCCCGCGGCGGGGCGGGGGGCTGCGGGGCTGGGGGAGGTGGGGGGAGGCTGGCGGGACCCCCCGGCCTCTCCCCGCGGCTCGAGGTATTTGTGTTTTCTGCAGGAGTGATTAACTCCTGTGATTAATGTAACGTAATGCGATTAGCGCCGCGCTGAGCCGCCTCCATATGGAAAAGTGCGGGCTCCCCTCAACCCCGCCGTGTATTTTTAAACAGATGAGTTACAAAAACTGGTCCTGGAGCAAATGGAGCTGAGGAAAAAGCTGGAGAGGGACTTCCAGAGCCTGAAAGGTACCGGCGATTCCCGCCCCCCCCCCTCCCCGCCTTGCCCCAGCCGGGGAGTGGTGCTGACCCCCCCTTGCCCCCGCAGATAACTTCCAGGACCAGATGAAGCGGGAGCTGGCGTATCGGGAGGAGATGGTGCAGCAGCTGCAGATTGTCCGAGGTAAGGCCTGGCCGAGGCCATCCGGCAACTATTACTTTTATTTTTTTATCTCCTTTTTGTCTCGCTCTGTTTTTTTTTTTCCTTGCTTTTTTTTTTTTTTTTTAATCGATACCTTTCCGTGCACTCCGATTCGTCTTGGGCTTTCGAGCTGCCCCGCAAACGGCTGCGAGGCATCATTACACGGGAGCAAATGAACCTTCCCCTCTCGCAGCAATTTCCACCCGGGCTAAATTAAAAACCGAGGCGTAAAATTACCTGGGAAGCCATGCCCGACTTTGCGCGCATCGCGACCCCCCCGTTCCCCGTCCAACCCCCCCCGTCCCCGTGCTGCGGACGAGCATGATGCCCTTCGGCCCAGCACATCCCCGACGGGGCGGCCGTTCCCTGGACCCCCCCCTCGCGCCCCGGCGCGTTGTGATGCTTTCCCCCCATCCCAGATACGCTGTGCAACGAGCTGGACCAGGAGAGGAAAGCGCGCTACGCCATCCAGCAGAAGTTGAAAGGTACCGGGGCAGGATGGGGGGGACACACAGACGTCTAAGGGGGGCCGACACCCACCCATCCCCGCGTGGGGGGGCCAGGGGTGACGGCTCCGTCGCTTTGCAGAGGCCCACGACGCGCTGCATCACTTCTCCTGCAAAATGCTGACCCCGCGGCACTGCACGGGGAACTGCTCCTTCAAGCCGCCGCTGCTGCCCCAGTGAGCGCCCCCCCACCTCCGGACCCCCCCTTTCCCCCGAAGCCATGCGGGCAGAGCCCACACAAGCCATTTCCACGAGGAGACACTTGTACATAGAGGACTCGGAGCCCGGCTTTCCTCGGACTGGCAATACGGCGGGGAGCGGCCCCGGGCCGGCCGGAGGGGGAGCCGGGCCCCCCCCCATCCTGCGCCCCGCGCCCCCCCGGGGGCCCCCGCTCCGCCTCTCCCCCTCCCTCCCTGTGTGTCCGCTTCTTCGACCCTTGTCCAGACTGGAAACAAAAGTGGCTATGTGCAATGGATATAAATGTACTGTGATTCTCTTGGTACAGTATTTGTTGGATTTTTATTTATTTATGATGTATATTTATTCCCCCCCCCCCCCCCGGGCCCCTTCCTCCCTCACCACCCCCTTGTAAATTTCTGGATGTAACAGCACTTTAACGGGCGGTCCGCGACTCCGGAGGCAGAACAACGCTCGCCCGCTCTGGGGAGACACCCCTCTGTACGTGATTTTGGTTCTTTAATAAAAACCGACTTTAAGAAGCCGCCTGGTCCGTGGGGCTGTCCCGGGGGGCGGGGGTCTCCTGTCCCTCCCGCCCCCCGGGCACGCCGCGGGAGGGGCTCGCACGGCCCCCACGGCCCCCCCTGGGCCGACACCGGGCGCCGCAGCCCCGGGGGTTGGGGGCTGCCCGCTCCCCTGCGAAGTTCTCCTTTCTCCCTCCTCCTCCGCTCCGCAGCCGGGAGCTCATTAATGCCCATTTATATGCTCGTTTCACACATGAAAGTATTACATTAATGAGCTCTGAGAGCGGGTGTGGAGGTGCTCGCACACCTATTAGCCCTAAATACCTGTTTTCAGCCTAGGATTAACCTACCACGACATCTCGATGGGCTGGGGGGGGGGGGGGGGGGGGATGCAACTCGCACGGGGGTCCTGGGGCGCTCCGGGGACGGGAGGCACCGGGGGGGGGGGGGGACACACACACGTCCCACCGTCGATCTTACGGCGCACCGGGAGCTGGGGGGGGGGGAATATGCACCTTGCACGGCGGTTCTGCAGCACAACGGGGCTGCGGGGGCCGGGACCGGGGGGGGGGGATGCACCTCGCAGCGCTGGGCAGCGGAGCTGCGGGTACCGGCAGCATCCCGGGGACTGGGACCGCCCCGGGGGGATGCACTGGGGGGGCGGGGGGGCTGCGCTTTGCCCAGCCCGGCGCTGCCCGCGGGGTTGCTGCGGTGTGAGCCGTCCTCGGGAGTTCCGCAGCGCGGATGTGTAGTAATTAGTTTCTGGGACTCTCATTAGCCGGAGCAGCGGCCGTTCCGCGGCCTGGGCTGCCACCGCGTGGACACAGCCGGTGGTGCAGCCCCCCCCCCCCCCCGGCCCCGGGAGGGGGGGCACAGCGATGCACAGTGCTCCGGCCCGGCATCCCCCCCCGCTCCGCCGGGCCTGATCCGGCGGCACCCCGCGGGGTCATTTTGCGAAGGGATGGGGCCGGGTCCTCCAGCCACCGGGTCCTCTTGCATGGCCGCATCCTGCCAGCATAGCGGGGTCCCTGTCTGCCCAGCAGCTCCTCTCGCCAACCAGCTCCGGGCTGGGGGTCTCTAGAGTGCCTCCCAGCCTAAATCCCCCTGTAAGTCCCCGATCAAACCCTGTGTTTTTTATTAGGCATTATCCCCCTCAGCAGGTCAGCGTGGCTTTTTCCCTTCGGCAGGGCCGGGGCAGTGGGTGCCTGACCCTGGGATCAGCTGTGCTGGAGCAATAGCAGCAGCCCCCATCACCTATGGGTGAGGAAGACCATCCGAGCCAGAGCTGGTGCAGGTGAATGTGATTGCCTGGGCTGAAGGTTACAAAACCTTTGGGGTGGAAGTGCAGCTGACTTTCTCGGGTTCTCCTTGTTTCTCCGAGCATCAGGCAAAACACTTGTGGCCTGTTTGGGGACAGGCACCCTTTTGCACTGTGTGAGCTGCAGGTGTCTGCGATACGTGACCCTGGGCAGGAACGGTGGGGCTGAGGTTGCTGGTGGCATCTTTCATGCAGGTAAGCTTATGGGAAGAGGGATCACCTTGCTGGGATGGGGAAGGGATGTGTAGACCAGGGAGATGATAAAGAGGTGAATAAAAAAGTAGAGTCAAGCTCTGCAAGCTAAGAGGTGGGTTGCCTGGGGGAATGAAATAGTTGGGCCTCTTTGGAGCTTGTAAGGGAGCAGCTGAGCCTCTTTCCTCGCATGTTCCTCTGCACTGCTCCAGCTGGGTCATTGCTGGCACCTCGCGGGCTGGAGGTGGCACAGGGTGACCCTGTGGAGGAACCACAGAGGAACTTGGCCCCGGTACCTGGCCACGTCCGCTGGCACTGTGGGGGGAAGCGTGCCGTGCTACTGGCACTGCCGCACCTCGGAGGGACTCTCGCTCTGGACCCCAGCCCCTGGTCAGGGCCCACAGCCAGGCTCTGCTGTGCGGTGCTTTCCCAGCTCCCACCTTCCTCGTGCCGGGCTGCCGGAGCCGTGCTTTCCCCAGCAGCTTTCTGGCCCACAAGGTTGTCTGGCCTCCCCTGCGCTCACCTGCCTGGGCACACTGTGCATGGGCAGCAATGTGGGTGCAAAAATGAACTATTATGTTGTATTAATATTTTCACACTACTTAAGCTCTCATTAAAATGTACTTTGCTGAATTTAATATGCGACTTCAAATGACACAACATATTAAGTGCTTAATATACTAGAAATTATGAAACTATTATAGTCTAAGTAATATGAAATAATTAGAGTGAATTAAACTTTACCAGCAGAATGAAGGAAAGGCTTCAAATTTTTTGTTCTGTTTTTTTTCAGTCTTAAAATAGTTGAATGCAGTAATAGCCCCTGAAAATAAACAACCAGAGTTAGGATTTTTAAATAATTAAAGCAGGAAAAAGCCTGGAGTGTCTGTATTTGAGCCTGTGATGAATTCTGAATTGGGGGAAGCAGAAGGTCTGTTTGCTGTAGCTGATGGAGTTGTTCTTTCAGGCCAGTGGCAGAGCAGCTCCAAGGAGCTGATCACCAGACCTCCAGCCTTGCCAAAGCTTCTCCCCATATGCCGTTTTCCTCTTGTACGCACGGCTGTTTATTTGGAGGCAGGCGGACGCGATGGCTCCTGGTGACAGAGCGGTGTCTGCTCTGGGTTTCGCTGCCACGCTGCCTCTGAGCCGAAAGTCCCCTTTGCAGAGCAGCTCCCTTCTTAACAGGGGTGCAAATGCCAGAGACCCCCACGTTAAAATCTCAGCGTCTGGATGGAGCCTGGCCTCTCGTTCTCAGAAGTGCTTCGAGCCATCCCGCTGGAGTTGGGGTTGAATTGGAGGTGCTTTACTCGCAGGAAGGGGATCACCCTGGAGCGCGGGTGGGCTCAGGGGCTGGTAGATGCTCTCCGGTGGAAAGCGCCCGACCCATCAGCTGCCGGGTTTAGGCCGGGTATTTGCACTGAGGTGTGAATGCACGGGATCGCGCGGGACCGCACCGCTACGGCACACGCCGGGTGCCGAGCACGGCGGGGACCCACTCGATCGGTGTCTCACAGGCCCCAAACCACCACCGTTGACCTTGTGCAGAGCGGGGTCAGCTCGGATACGGGCTGTCTCTCCATCGGCAGCGTGGCCGGATTGAGAGGACGCCAGGAGATGGCGTTCCCAGCTCCGCTCTGCGCAGAGCTCCTCGACGGAGTTTGTCTGGTTTTCGAACTGAGGTTCTGTGCAACTTCCATGGAAACGACTAAAATTACCCCTTGAGAAGGCAAGTCTGAGCCTGGGGTGGGGGGCACAGGGAGAGCGGCCCGGCGGAGAGCTGGGCAGAGCTCAGCCATCGCCACTCTGCGAGATGGACCTGCAGCGGTGAAGCTGTCGAGTCCCTCCTGAAGCAACGGCTTTGGGGACAGGAGAAGAAACGGGCACTTACTGTCCCCATGGACTTTAGGGACATGGGCCTTGCTGCTACCATGTGGGATGGTGGCCATCAGTAAGTAAAAAAGTGCTTGCACGGTATTCCGCTGGAGGACTTGAGGGGAAGGAAACGAGCAACGGGTGGATGTCGGTCCCATCTGTGCAGGGCTGGGGTGCTCAGGTGGCATGGTGCCACGGGTGGGGGGCAGTCCTGAGGGGCTCGTGTGTCCCTTGCAGGTTTGCTGACCCCCCACAACCCAGGGGAGAGGAAAAAAGCAGCTTTCCTGTGAAATCCTGGTGTCAGGAGAGACCCAGGCTGACCAGGAGTTCACAGACCTGATTCTGGGGACTAGACCAGTGGTATTGTTACATGTAACCTAAGCTGCTCTGTCCTGAAGTGAGGACAGGCTCTTCTTTAGTAAATGCATAAGGCTTTCACCAGATTTACGGAGCAGTACCAGAGAAATAGTGCTGTACTTGGGTGAACACTAAGAAGGCTAACACTTGAGTTAAAAGTGAAGAAAATGGTCCTTAATTTGCCTCCCTGAGGATTATTTAGGTTCCACCAACTGTATCATCAAAAGACACATTTGCTTGGAAAGTCTAATCATTAAGTACAAAGAACTTGGCAGCAAGCATCTAAAAAGTGTTAATTTTTAATATAGCTCTTTGATTTCAAGGGACTCTCTGCTGTTGGTGACAGGGAGGAAAAATAATCGCCTGATCAACCTTTTTGAAAATGTGTTGTCTAGTCTTGGGCTAGCATGGCATGCTTTATGGAAGATGTGTTTGTATGACTCATCTGACTTTGAGCGTGCTCTTTCAATGCTGTTTTATCCCTATAGCATGTATTATCTTGGACTGTGGGCCAGTGAGTACTGTGCAGAGACACAGGGAAAACATGTTCCCTTTTCCAACAACCATTCAGGCTCAGGGTGGGTCTGGAAACCAGCAGGTTACATCCAGGCTGGAAGGGAACTGTGGCTTTAGTCCAGTCCCTGCTCAAAGCTGGGCCATCAGGTTGCTCAGGGCTGTGTTCAGCTGAGACTTGAATATCTGAAGGAGCTCCACGATCTCTCTCCACTTCCAGTGCTTGACCTCCCTCATGATAAAAAACCCCAAGGTTTTCTCTATCATCCACTCAGAATTTCTCATGTTTCCTGTTGCCTCTCACTGTGCTCCTCTGAGAATAGCCTGTCTCTGTCTTCTCTGTGCCCTCCCATTTGGGATTTGCAGACAGCAGCAAGACCTCCCCTTTGCCTTCTCCTCTCCAGGCTGGACAAATGCAAATCCCTCCACATCTCCCCATACATTGTGTGCTCTGGCCCCCAAACATCTTGGCCCGTCAGGACCCCCCAGGTCCCTTCCTGCAAAGCTGACCTCCAGTTGGTCACCCCCACCTTGCACTGGCACGTGGGCTTATCCCAACCCAGGGGCAGGACACGGCATTTGCCTTCACAAGGTCCATGTCCATTCTCCAGCCTGCCCCAGTCTTTCTGAATCGCAGTCCTGTCCTCCCCAGCATCGACTGCTCCTCCCAGTTTGGTGTCATCTGCCAACACTCTGTCCCATCATCCAGGTGGCTAATAAGGACAATATTGATCCTGAGGGATGGCACTGCTCACCGTCTGCCAGTTGGACTTTGTACCCCAAAAACGACGTTTGAGCCTGGCAGTCTGGCCAATTTTCCTACTAGCCCTCTTATCCAGTTCGTATCTCACCACTTTGGCTATGAGGATGCTATGGAAAGCTGTGCCAAAGGCCTTGCTAAAGTCGAGGCAAATAAACCCCCTTCCTTCCCCCTCATCCGCAGAGCCAGCCCTTTCATCACAGAGGTCAGCCAGGAACAATTTGTGCCTGGGGACCCTGTGCTGGCTGTTCCCAATTGCCGTCATCTTAGCCTTTTGGAAATGCTTTCCAGCAGGATTTGCTCCGTCACCTTCCCGGGGTGATGCTGGTGAGGCCAACCATTCTGCACCGCTCTGGATCCTCCTCCTTGCCCAGACCACAGCTGGGTGTCATATTTGCTTTTTCCCAGTCATCAGCATCACTGTGACCTTTCGGAGATGATCCAGAGTGGCCCCTCAGTGACGCTGGCCGGTCCCCTGGGTGCTGCCTGCCTGGCACCACAGACATTTGTTTGCCCAGGTGGCTGAAGCGGACCTGAAATGTGCAGTTGTGACCAAAATGTGCCATGAGCTGTTGGCTGCCTCAGCCTCACTTCAGCAAACTCAAAAAGCTCTTTCTTAGGGGAAAAAATCCCAGCTATTTCAGGATCTGGCTGCAAGGGGCTGGGGACAAGGTGTGTGTCTAGTCCTTGCCTGGCTGGAGGTTCCTCCCTCCTTCGTCTTAAGTGTGTTGTGTAAATCAGTTTAATTTGTGCAGTGAAGTGCATGTATGGCTGGTGTCCTTTGGGTTTAATTTTGGTATGTTAGGGACAGCTGTGGACAGGACAGCAAGGAGCTGTATGTAAACAGGCTGGAGCATCCACATGCAAGGAGGCACGGGTTTAATTAACTTGTTGGAGGTTTGGGTGCAAACAAGACTTTCTGTGCTGTGCAGATGACAGAAGAGCGTACAGCAGGGTAGCTCTGCCTTGCTTACAAAATCATTTATTTTCATGTAACAAAGTGAACGCTGTGGTTTTGTTGGAAACTTAAAACATATTTTCCCCCCTTATGTTTTTTAAGCTGAAAATTCTTTCCTTTGATCTCCTTTCTGACTCTTAATGAAGTTGTGGGATCAGACTTCCCGCATCGCGCCTGTTGTTTTCGCTTCGCTTCGCTGCCTGACCGTGGCGGAGCTGGCGAGGGGGGCGAGCTCGCCTCTCCCAAGTATTTCACACCTCCTAACACCAGCCCAGCTTCAAAGCATGCTACAAACACGAAAGGCCCACGCCTGCCTGTGTGAAGGCCAGGCTTCCACTGAAGTCCGTAAGAGCTGAACATGCACATCCAAAGGTATAATTTGACACTAACAAATTAAGTCTCGCTATTTTTCTGTGGAGGAATTGAGCTGCTATTGCCACAATGCAGGCGGATTAACTGGGGAGGGGGCGGTGGGGGGGACCAGTGCCTGTGCTGGAGAAGGGATATTTTCCAGTCCATCATGTGCTGGAGGCAGCGATGGGATGATCAGTCCTCAGGAGACTCACCCCGGCAGTCTCACTGCCCAGAGCCACTTCTCTTGTGTTGCAATTAAAATAATTGGTAGCCTAGGAAGGGAGCAGTG
This sequence comes from Buteo buteo, assembly GCF_964188355.1. Taxonomy (NCBI): domain Eukaryota; kingdom Metazoa; phylum Chordata; class Aves; order Accipitriformes; family Accipitridae; genus Buteo; species Buteo buteo. The sequence continues at coordinate 10,589,773 of NC_134183.1, forward strand.
GGCACGATGCATTGCACAGCGCTTGCATGCAGAGCTGGAGGAGCGTTGGTCCTGCTCTGCTGGTTGCCAGCCAAGGTGCCCTACGGGGGGTCTTGAGGTCCCCGAGGCCCCCTTGCCCCCATCCCTGCTGTATCTTGGTGGTGGGTTCTTCATGCCAAACCTGTCCCGAATTGCCACCAGTGAGCTCTGAACGGCTGCGCCAGCCAGGAGGATGCAGGCAGGCAGTGCTGCAGTAGCTCTTACACCAAAGGCAAAGCCCTTTTGGGAGAGGATGGGAGCACCTTTTTGGGAAGCCTTTGCTGCTCCTGCTTGTGCTACCCCAGCTCTGGAAGAAAGAGCAGCCTTCAGCTGCTAGGGCCGTTAATGTCACCTTTCACAAGTACTACGCTTGCAAAGGAACCTGCCAAGTATAGCACATTTTAATTTGCTCTTTTCCCATGCATTCCTGGATTTATGGCTTAGTTCAGTCTGGTTACTGCTTGCTGTATAGATGTAAAGCTCCCTCCAGAGGGTCACTCCACGCCATAAGCTTTGTGGCTTCCCTCGAGGAAACTGATGTGCTATTCCCTGAAAAGCATCCACCTAAAGAGGGGTTTTATATTTGATTTTGCAGAAATTTGAGCTTTGAAAGCTGGCAAGGAGATTTGGCTATCCGGTGATTACATCTAACAGGCTTCTGTCTGAACACAGATAAGTTACTCTCTATTCTCTGCATACCTTTAAATGCTTAGTTGTTTTTAGGTAGTATGGATTTGGGAACATATTAATTGTGTAAAAATGAAGAAAAAACAAAAAGAGAAAGAGAAAAAAGACCAACTTAGAGAAAACGCATTCTCAGTGATGCCTGTACCAGGTTGAGAAGTACATTTGCAGTTGCTTGCCATCTGTAGCAACTTGTCCAAAGCAAACATTACCAGTCCATCCAGGTTTGGCTGCATAATTGCCATAAACCATTGCAAGGGCATCCAGAACAGCACAGCCCTGGAACAACTTCTAGGATTAGGTCCTACTCCCTTGAAAAATAAACCTTGGCAAGAGCTCAGTTCTCCCTAATAAAAATTCCGTTTTCACAGCTCTAATCAAGTTTTCCAGAGCTGTGGTCCAAATTAGAAACTGCATGCAGAATATCTGACCCAGGAGAACAAGATGGAGTTTTTCATTTAAAGCAGTGCCAGGCTGGAAATTTCCAAAGTTCTCAGTGGTTCACCTACGGCAAAACTGTGGAGTGTGTCCTAATAAACCCATCCCTTCCATGGCAAAGCTCCGTCAGACCCAAACTCCTGGTTGCTGTTCACATGTAGAAGAATCTCCTTTGGGGGATTCTTCCAGAAATGGCATCTCTCTTCACAGATGAGTAGATATTTCTGGATTGATTTCATGGCCAACCATTAATTATTTTTATTTTTTTTTAAACTGGGGAAGGTGGTGGGGAAAAGAGGCAATGGAGCTGAAGCCACCTGGCTGTGTGAGCATCCAGAGTGCCAGTGGGCTCCATGCTGAACCCTGTCTGCCTGGATGGCACCCCATGTCTGCAAACTTCTTTGAGATCCTCCAAAATTGTTCCATGAGTGGTCTTTGCAAAAGATGCTGTGGTTCCCGTAGGATCCCTCCTCATTTGTCACTTACCTGCCCTTCTCACCAGCAGCAGGAGGCATTAGGACATCGTTGAGCTGTGATCGGTGATGGCTCTGCAGGCTTGGTCCCATTTTCCAAACCTCCCCCCGCCCCAACAATACCACATACTTCTGCATTTACAGGAGGGAGACTTCAGAAATACGGGACTGTCCCCAGGAGGGTTACAGGGACGGGTGGCTGGGTTTGTGCAAGTCATCTGGAGTTCAGCGCTAAGTGTTAGAGGAGAGCTGCTCGCAAGTGAACAGCAGAAGCAGTCTTATGTTTAATCATTTAAATTGTTTTCTACCATTGTTTTTCCAGCCCTAGATCCAACTGCCCATCAGTAGCTTTCAGTGCAAATGCATTTTTCTTTTCATGTGATAAATGGTCCTCTCGCAATATTTGGGAAACAATGAACCTATTAGTGTCTTGAAGAGAGATGATCCAGTTACATGTAAACACGGGATAAATCTCTGCTGGTTCTGTTACACAGTGCACAGGGTTCAAGCAATATAAGTTTATTTTTTAAATGCAAATGTAGCAGTGATCCATGCAGCACGGATCACAGATGAACTTGGCCATCAGTAAATGACAGCGGAGACTGTAGGAGAAAGGAGGAAACCACAGTCACAGTTCATCTTTGTATCTCAGGCTGGCTGGGCTAAAAGATGTACAGAAACATAAAAACCCCAGGCAAGATCATTGCTTAAATGCTCACGTGGGCTCCTAATTGTGGAAACATGTTGAATTATGTGATACGATGCGGTTATATAACACCTTTTATGAAACTCTTGGCATGAAAACAATGCATAAAAATAACAGATGTGGCAAATCACAACCATGTTCCGAAATCTTTCTGTAGTTCATTTTAGTGAAAACAATGGACTTGATTTAAATTGGGAAATTTCCCCCCCCCCAAAAAAATGTCCATGGGCAAAGAAATATTTGAAAGAACAGTAAAAAGGCTAAAAGTGCAAACAGGGTTTCTCCTAAAGAAATCTGCAAGCGGCTGTTAACTCAAGGGCAGCACAGCAAAGGGTGTGGGAGGGGGTGGATGGTCAGGCCCTGCTCCTGCGACTCTTGCTACCTTCAGCGTGACTTTTCTTGTAAGCCAGGCAAGTAAGATGTGGTCCTAAGATGTGTCCCAAGGGAATGACAGTAAACCACCTGATTAACAACAGACTATGCAATTGTCTTTCCAGGACCATCACTTCAGCAAAACCTAAAGGGATGCCTGAGATGAATTGCAAATGCACGAGGGTTTCTGCAAGGGAATAACCAGGTGGGTGCCTGGCCGTCCTCTCCAGCCTTTCACCATCCCTAGAGTTTTCCAGGGTATTGGCACATGAGAGATGGGTTTGGACTCCTCCACGGGAGAGGTCTCGGGTGTCAGGAACATGGCTTTTTCCCATGCTTTTGTGAAGCTGCATTGCTGGTAACAGGCCTCGCTGCTCACAGCCTGTAATCAGAGCAGAATCTGTGCACAAGTAAATGCTCTGTAACTCCACCTGCTGATAAAGAGGAACAGGCTCCAATTGAAAACCGAGAATTTACTCCCATTTGTTGTGGTACTCGGTGTCCTGAACATGGGCACTCCACAGCTTGGAGCACCTAAAACCAGACCCAGAGCTTTAAACCATGAGGCAATGCCATGCCGCTGCTGTGCATGGAAGAAGAAATTGGGAATTGCTGGGGGTTGGTTGTTTGTTTTTCTAAATCCCCTTTCTGGCTATTAGCCTCTTATACAGTTGATTTCTACATTGGCTCAAGCCCTGGCCCCAGTTGCCATATGGGACCATCACTGGTATGACGGCTCCGTAATAACCGTTCTTCCCAGAACTGAATTTGGCCTCAAGTCTGCTCCATAATGTCCCATTAATTCGTTATTCATTGTTCGAGAGAGCCCAGATTTGATCACAGGACCGACTGCTTGGTTGTTTCTGAGCGATTTGGCTAAGAGGTGCCAATTATTTCTTGGTATCATTTTAAAGAATTTTGGTTCCCAGATGGAAGAAAACTGCAGGACATCTTCAATGAAAAAGGGAAAAATAGTATTAATAGCCTATTTTCATTAGTAGAGGAAAAAAAAGACCTTTCAGTTAAAGGCTTCCAACTTTAAAAAAAAAAAGGAAATTTCAACTGAAAGAGAGAACTTACTGTTTTGAAAGAGTTTGCTGGGTGGAGACGTCAAACTGAAAGGATCTTGTGCAACTCTGCCTTTTTAGGTCTAATACTAAATTCACCCATTTATTCCTTTGCTTTACCACAGGAAAATCGCTGAGGAATGCTAAGAAAAAGACTGATTTTTGGACTAGCCAAAAGCATGTAGCACCTTCCAGGATCAGACCTGGACATCTCTGTCTCTAATTTTTGTCCGGAGAGCTTCTATTTCTGTAGCAGTTCCCATCCTCCAAGTCCTCTGTAAGTGTTAAGTATTTTTGCATCCAGCAAATGGAACAATAACGGAGGACTTAATTTTCCCATCTGTCAGCTAGTCCTGAACAAATTGTACGTCTTTCTCTTTAGAGAGAAATCTTAGGTAAATGAAAAGGTTTAGTGTTCATTTTCATGTAACAGAGGTTCTGAAAGAAATTCTGTCATGTTTCTGGCTGATTTTTTTTTTTTTTTTTAACATATTAGAAATCACAGAAGACTTGTTCTTGTGACTCGGAGACGGTGGCTCCATCTTGGGTAACCTTGGCTCACACTGTCCCAAAGTAACGCACATCACAATGTCGAAGCCTGAATTTGGGGGGAAGCCGATGCTGTACATTCAGGATGGTTAGTGGTGTCGGTAAGGGAAAAATGCAACCCAGGGCCTTCGGAGAGATTGCTCCGCTGGTGCAAAGCTCGAGGGCCAGGAGCGTGTGGCAACGCTGCGTGCTCCGTTCTGCCCTGCTAAGGACGGCTGAGCACAGGCTGGTCTTTGTTGTTTCCCAGCCTGCCAGACAGCGTATGGTACAATGCTGTTTGTCTTGGGCTTGACCCTTCGAGGCCGTACTCCGGCGGACAACACTACTGACTTCGGTTGGTTTCTGTGTGGGAGGGTGCCAATAACATCGTTTAAAAACATGTCGGTGGCCTCTTGTGCTTGCAGAACTTATTGGTGTTGTCTCTGTGCAGGTGACGGCAGCTCTAGGCCATGTAGCGCTGCTCTCTTCCCTTCAGTTTGTGACGGAAGAGGTGCTTTTGGGTGCAGGTTTCCCCCTTCTCTCATGAGCTTATGTAGCTCTGTGCTTGCTTCCTCGTAGACATTGTCTGTCCTCCCCCTCGCCGCCACCCCAGCGCGACCCAGCTGGCAGGCTCAGATAAGGGCTGAATGGGGAGATAAGAAGCTCTTTTCCTTCTCTTCCCTCATCTGGAGCACCAGCAAACGGTGAGGCTTCGCTTTTGAAATCCCACAAGCTCTGTTAAACACATGGGAAAGTGGCTCCCAAATGAAAATGGTCACACAGCCCCCTGGTCTTTGGAAAACAGATTTGTCAAATGCAAATCTTTGGTGAAAGAAGTGCAATGAGAAAAAAAATTGGAACCAGGTTCTCCCTCTCCTCAGCACCCCACCATGTCTTTTAAGAAGCCACCCTTGAAGCTCCAGGATAGTTTTACCTTGAGCAAAACCATATTATGTGATGTGGCAAAGACGCACCCTGAAAGAAACAGGTAGGAATTTGGCTCTGGAGCTATTTCTACTGGAAAACAAAAGAGTTTCTGTGATAGTCCAGAACAAGTGCCAATTAAAGGGTATGAACTTTTTTCATACTGTGTTAAATGCAGAATATTATTAGCCCGGTTCATGCAAGCTACCAGTAGCTTTTTCCACCCTTCTTAATTAGGCAGGCTAAGTGCAACATGGTGAAGTAGTCCAGCAAATTGAGACAACAGGGCAAATAAATAAGTTTTTCTTCTTGTCTATCAGTTTCTCCCTCGGCAATGCATTTTTGGAGTGATGTCCTTGGATGCAGCAATGCATCCATAACAGGACTTTGAATGACAGAGCACAAGGAAACTGTGGCAGGGCTCTGGCAGGAATCCTCTGGGCTTTACGGCTAGTGTGATTGCTGCTGCAACATGTGCTGCCTTACAAAGGAGGCATGATAGCTTCATCACACCAGTGATAATGAAGTAGAAGAGGACATAAAGAGGCAGCTATTGACTGGCTCGGGTCTTCCCTGCTCTGAGCCTTGGCGTCAGAAGCTGCCGCCGCTGTGATTCCAGCGTCGGTATCCATAGCACAAGCTTTAGAGCGGATCAGGTTCAAGTATTTTTCCTGGGTTGTGCTGTCTACTCGCTAGCTTGTGCTGCCAGTAGAGCTGCAGCGGGGATAAATTATGATGTCAAAACAGAGAGATGTTGTCACACAACCATCTCCCCTTCTGGGGTCAAGGTTCTGCTTTATAGCTTGGAAACCCATTAGTCCATTTGAAAGCATATGGCCAAGAACAGACAAAAAAAAGTCTTGTGTGTTTGGGTCAGAGCTACAGACAAAAGGCTCTTTGTGCTAAGAGCTGACAATGACAAATAAAGAGGAACCTGTTGATCTAGGAGAGAAATGGAGGATTATGAAAAGATCACATGGTGAGAAAAAGACCTTGGCTGTTTGTCTGGATGTCAGTCTTGTCTGTCATTAAAACACTTTTCTGCAGCTATGGCATATTTGTTAATAGAAATACTGTCTCCTGCTCATGTGTTTTTTTCTAGCCTACAAAATGCTACCTGTGCCTAAATGTGCCACCCTCGTGAGACCACATCAGAGAGGTGGTATGCTCTTAACTGGATCCTTGCCATGTGTTAGGCGTTACGCAGTATAATTAAGGTTTGCAAATCTCTCTGATAGCTCTGGGAGCACTAGAAACAGTAAATGCTAAAAAATAGTGTCTGTCCAACCATGATACATAAATACAGGACACAAAGAAAACCCAATAACAAAACCCCTATAATTCAACAAAGTTATTGGAAGTAAACCAAAAGCCATGTCTAATGCTAATAATAAGCATATTTCCCAAAGGTAACATTTGATTTCTATCCAAACCCAAACATATTTGAAGCTCTGCCTGAACGTTGTATAGCAGATTAACTGGGACAGTTTAATCTGTGAATAACTTTGTAAAGCCTTCAGCCAATTCTGAAGAAACAGTAACAGTCTTGACAAGACTGGGCTACAAAACACTTCACAGATAATGTGTTTTTTTTCACAGTAAGTCTGGAGAAAATAGAGAACGGCTTTGGTTTTGTGGCACACACATCTGGCAAGTGCATAATTCTGATCAGTGTGCAGAGAACATGCTGAACAGAAATATTTATATTGAACATTGATGGGCTGCCTAAAATGACCTCCAGAGTCTATGAAGTGCACCATAGATTTTTAAAAAATCTATTATAGCCCATTATGCTCTGGAATGTATCCGAGTCATCACCGAAGAGAGTGCCAGCAACTCTCTGCATTTGCTGTAGCGAAGGAGACCTATGAAACCATGTTTAATTCAAAATAAACTGGGGGTGGGGAGGAAATAACAGCAGAATGCTTTTTCTCTGGTTTTATTTATCTTTACAGCTGAAGAGACTGCGAGGGGGAAGGTGACTGGAAAATGAAACACAAAGGGAAAGGTCCCTTGCTGTTCTTCAAGCACGGTTTGAAATCAATGCAGATAATGCACTTGGAAGGACTGTCTCATGTACTGGTTTTCAGTAAATTGCTGGGCTTTGCTTCCCAGTGATAATGTGATAGTCATGTCTGTGTCAGTAGGAATATACTTTAAAAAAAAAAAGGAAAGAAGAAGTGTGCAATTCCTTGCAAGCAGGATTTGGATAGTTTAGTCTGGGATGCCCTGAATTCTATACGTTGACTGAGAAATATCTAGGGCTGCTGCATATCTCTCCTGGTGATACAGTATGTTTCTCAGCTCTCTGTAGCTTACTCCAAAGACACAACAAACTATACTTAAACACAATATCCTCCTGCAGAGAGAAATGTCACCTCCTGCTCACCACAGCCTTGCACAGCCTCTCTGGCACAGCATAAGTATTCTCTAACCACTGCCCTTCCTTCTTCCTTTGCCATCTTGATTTTTAACCCCTGGTAATCGGTGATACACTCCCAGTGACTTCAGTGCTGCTGGATTAGGCTTAGGGTCCAATTATCCTTGTTAAAAGTATAAACTAATAATTTGTAGTTCGAAGTAGGTTTGCTATGGACAGCACTACTAGGGATTTAGTGCATGATAGTGGAGTTGGTGGTTAGGTTTTCTTTTAATAGTATTTTTTAACTGGAGGCAGATCTATTTATATATGCTTTGGGAGAATAATTTTATGGGTAAATATGATCTTTATTAATATTTTCTTTGTTAATTCATTGACATTAGTAAAGAGCTTTGAAGATGAAAGCACTGTATGCAATAAATATTAACATTATTCCAACTTATTTTAATGTTGCCAGCATTCCAGCTCCATCATCTTTCATCCAAGAATCTCAAAGTGCTTTCCAAATGTTAATTAATTTCCTCTCAGCAGTCCAGAGAGATACCTATTATTATCATCCCCATTTCACAAAGGAGTAATTTTGAGTGCATGTTACCCCATGACTTGGTCAAAATCAGGTAATGTGGCAAGAGTCTGTTTGGGACTGATCCAAAAATTCCTGACTCCCATTCTCCTGTTCTTGCTGCTAGACAGCATTCCCTTCTTGGGAGTGGGGTGTGACACTCACTGGCGCAGTGCTTGCCTGCCTTTGTCAGGTGCTTTTACTGGTTGCTCTTAAACCAAAAAAATAGACAACGATAACATGCCACACCCAGGACAGGTGAAAAAAGAAAGCTCTTCAAAATCAGAATTACTATAGTTATTAATGGTACTGAGTGGACTAGGGTGAATTTTCAGTATCTTTTAATGTGCAAGAGTAAATCTTAATTGGATGCTGTTTTGGAGTCCTATTGGAGAGTCAGAATCTTACAATCCATACTCAAAAGACTATTAAAGTGGAAACCTTTTCTCAAATGCAGCACAGGTGAGGATATATTGTGGTGGAGAGTGCAAGTGAGCATGAAAGGTCTGAGCTAAATAGCACATGCTGCAGCTGAAGCTTTTCTAAAACACTCTCCCCAAACCAGAGGCTAAGTTAATGATGAGACAAGAAGACCATTTAGAGACAGCATGACTCCAGCAATCCATGAGAACAATGCAAAGTTCAAAAATAGCAGTATTGACTGGTGGAAAAACAACATACATATAATTTTCAGGTAATTACTACAGTATAATTATCTCTGTTGTTTTCATATGAGCCATCTGAAATGAACTCTGCTTGCTACTGGAACTCAGCTTTATTTACAGTGTTCCCATGACTAAAGTGATTCTTTAGAAATAGTGATTAGGTAAAAAAATAAAGATGTGAGTACTTCATACCAGATACAGTCTCTGTGCCAGCAGGCATAGCCTAGCTGCTGGCACTTTATTCAGCTTTTTATCCACCTCTACTCTGAACCACTTTAGGCAAGATGAGAGCTAAAGAACTGGAGAAGATGAGCATAATCTGCTCCTATACTGCCTACATTACTTCCATGTGTGGTCCATAATGGAAATTGTAGGACAGGGAGGAGGAAAGAGACTCAAATTGTAACAGGTCTCTGTCTTTTTCTAGATCCCTGTATGTGACTGATGCCCCATGCAAAATTGTTATAAATTAGGATTGTATGAAAATGTCAGCATTTTACATGTACTGTGTGAGCGGAGGAAGCGGGGGAGTAACATGGAACATCATAACAAGGACTTACTCTCAATCAAATTTCTGGAAAAATTAGCACCTTGGATTTGTTTTTTTTTTGTTTGTTTGTTTGTTTTTCCTCACAGAACTTTGCTTATTAGGAGTTATTTAGTATCTGTACAAAGTAACTTCTTAAGCACTGGGACCTTGCAATCTTACATATAATCACTTTTAATTGGAATGAGAGTTTGTCGCAGGCAAAACCTGGTTTTGTTGATGCTGTAAGCCTGTACAACTTAAAAGTCTGCCTCACCTCTCTGCAGATATTTTGGAAATAGATGTAGCTTTCTGTAGTTTTCTGTCCTCCTGTTTGAATAGTTCTTGGCCAATTTCAAGATTCTGAAGCATCTGACACTCTAGGTATTGGCTTTGATACAGCACCACGCACTTCACAGCTCACTATGGATTGGCAATGGCCTGTTGCAGTTGCATTTTACTCTTTCTTCTTGTACTGCATGCACACATTATGAAAATGGGTGCTAATGACAAAAAATCCCAATTGTGATTCAGCAAAGTGGAATTTTGTTGACAAAAAAATCTGACTTCAACTCAGCCAAAGGAAATGCTTTTACAAGTGTAGATGAATACCTCTGGAATGACCATTTCTTCTCAGAGAATAAACTATTCCAGCTTTAATTAAAAAAAAAAAAAAAAGAAAAAGATAACAATTCAAACTAAAGCCCAGAGAAAAGTGAACAAAGGTACATACAGAACTAGGTCCATTCAACAGTGACAGTTGTCCTGGGGTAAAAGTTACAGAAGTTAATTTTAGGTAAGTTAAAATGAATGCTGCAAGGCCAGTAGGATGCTGTTACCTTCTTAGCTTGGACTGCCTGTAACACGTATGCCTCATTTCAACACAGAAGGCAGTCCCCTATGACATAAAACTCTAGCGTAAATGAGTTTTGCTGTTGAGACTACTGTCGTTGTGTATAAAATTAAACATGGCATTTTGCATGATACGTCTGTGGTTGGTTCAGAGGTCATCCAGGCACTTTTCTTTTCCTGCACCTGTGCTCTATGAAGGTGCAAAACCTGAAAAGCACCGGGCAGAAAGCAAACAATCGCTGCGATCCGTAGGCTGTGCGCAGTGTGGTTGGGCAGCCGCAGCAGGCTGATCCCCCAGGGAGACGAGCGGGAAGACTTTGCTCTGTTCATCCTCACCTTAAAATGTAGCCTCCTTTTGACATGACAGATACTTCATTTGACTCAGTCCAAATATAGAATAGCTTAATTATGAAGGACAGGCCTTAAGAACATTAGTGGAGCGCTATGAGCAAGCACATATCACCCATTGATATTGGAGCGGAAAAGGCTAAGCAAATAGTTTTAAAGAATGGGCTAATTGTTGTGTCTATTACTATTGTCTTGCAGCTGCAATGCTTTGTATAGCAGTAAAGTACATAGGGAGCTGAGCTTGACTTGGAATGTGTAATTCCAGACAGGCAATACAATATACAGGCATTCAAATATCAAGGAGTGCCATTAAAATTTTTAAAGATTTGCAAAAATTGCAATGGGGAAAGAGTTTGTACCATGGCCATGGTAGGCTTTGAGTACTTGGTGTTGTAAACCGCACTGGTATGTGTACAGCAATAAGGCAAGTTGATATTTAAGAACTGAAAAAACAGGAAATAGGCAAATAAAGCTGGGATGTGTCATGCTGTAATGCTGCATATGTAATTAAAGATTATAGTAACTAATTTACATATGCTTTCCATATTGCAATACCATTGTTATACCAGGAGATCTAAGGATATAAAAGAGGTGACATTAACAAAATGGTCCAGTATCTTTCCCTAATTTAGGATTTTATGTGATTAACTCCCCCTCTGTAAATTTTAATAACGCAGTCAGCAAAGATGTAATGAATCTTCCTTTTCTAAGCAAGTAGCAGCCCTTGTTTTGGGTCAAATTCGAGAGGTGATGGTAACATAGCATGATATAATATAATTTAATATAATATTGCACTTGGATGTGAATTAAGGGGGAGATGTGTCTACCAGCCAACTCTCAGTCACTCAACATTGCTGAACTTACTAATGCAGCATATTGAGCAATGCCACGTATATAGCTTATAAAGAATGAAATGAACTTATTTTATCTGATATACTGGCTACTCCATTTCCTTCACATACAGCCAAGTAATTTTCACTAAAATGTGCCTCTATGACTTTTTTTTTTCCCCCAGAAAAGGCTATTTCAGTGACGTTTCTAAAAGTTTTTTATGCCTCCAACAATCTCAGGAATAAAAGATGTTTTTAATGGCTTGGTCACGTTTTTCTATCAAGAAACAGAGTCACTGAGAATCTATTGTTAAACAACTTAAGTTATATTCAGGATCAAAAATGTCCCCCATTACTTTTGAGCAGAGAGTACGTTTGGACTATTAGACAAAGATGGAAAAGTCTTGGAGACTTGGACTAATGAAAACAACATGTTAGTAGAAAAAATGAGTATCTGTTTTAAAAATGTTATTGTGTCTGAACAGGGTTTTAAGCAAGTGAGTTACGTGACACAGTATATTTTTGGGGAGGTTACAGAATAGGAAAATAGAAGAAATGTGGGTGGAAGGTATATTCTGGAAGTCATTTATTTTGCTGCAACATAGCAAAAAGGGGGAAATGACCTTCTGAAAACTGGGAACTGAAAATATCAAAACTTTGAATGGTTGAGGAAAACCCTGATCTTCATTTTTCTCTCTCTCCTGCCCACCCTCCAAAGGTTAAAAGAAAAAATATTGTAGTTTTAGCTCAGAAACAGAGGTGACTGACAACTGGAAGCCTATTTTGGAGGTGTTCCCTGCTCCAGTTGCACCTCAGTTGCACTACTTGATGGGCATGTCCTTTTGAAATGAAGACAGAATTGTGACAGACCTGAGTGTTGCCATCACTGACAGAGCTGCAGCAGAGCTGGAGCAACTGAGAGCACCTTTGAAAACTACTGTGTGTTGACAAAGTCTTTTCTTGGCAAAGAAACCATCATCTAAGTCTCAGGAATAGAGAGGAACAAAATTTCATTACATGTAAATAATTGTCTAAAAATAGAAGCACAGATTGCTTTTCACATTAAGTTCCTTCTTCATGCTAAAGTATATACCACGTTAAAGAAGAAGTGACTATCAGAAGTCCAAACCGAAAAATAAATGGCCTGTATTAGCTTTGTCTGTAAAAACACTTAACAGTATTTAGGGTGAACCATTCTGAATTGAATATTCTGTATCCTCTCTTCTAGTTTGCTTCCTTATTTTAATGTATCTGAAGACATTCTCAGCCTGTTTTATTTAAAGCAAGTTTTGAAAGAGGACACTGTGGTTTATGGCCATGTGTCAGGTTTGATAGTGTTATGCCATGATTTAGCAAAGCACTTAAGCACATGTCCACATCCCACTGAATTTGGTAGGAAGTGAAGAAGCAGAGGAAAAGCTATTTGCTGTGCAGCAAACCCCTTTTGGGGGGGGAGGGGAGAAAGCAACTGGGAAAAAAAAAAGGATTTGTCTTTATATGATTATAGATCTTTTGCCAAATTCTTTAAACTAGACACAAACTCATAGATCATATTAGATCATGATTATTAAACATATTCCATCATTCAAAATGAAGTATTCTAAACTGGGCTGGTTCAGACCACTGAAATAGATCAGCTAATTATGGTACATGTGGGTGTACTGGGTAGTCATCTGACTTTTATTTTTTTAGATATCTTGCCTAGCGCCCTGCCCCCTCCCAAAACCAGCATTTTAGACACTATGATAAGTCTTCATTACATGCAGTATTAAGCCAGAGTATCAGAGTCTTATTACTCATCAGCCTTTTCTAATTGCTCCTCATTTTCTGAATGCTTCATTTGATATGCCAGTGCTGAACACCAATAACTGTAAGAGAAATCAATGAGAACAGTGGATACTTGGCATATTTGCAATAGAAATGGGATGTGCGCATGACCTGGAGAAGAAAGACGGGTACCAGCACAAAGTCAAAAGACGCACCCGGGTTTTCTGTCAATCTGGTCTTGAGACAAAGCTGGGGAATGTTTCTGGGTGAAATGCTTTGAAATGAAATGTTTGGAAAGAGATGTGGGTTGTTTTCCTTTGTTCAGAGAATCAGGACTTTATTCTTACCAATAAACAGCTAAACAGGACTTTATTCTTACCAATAAACAGGTATCAAAAAGCTACTTAGTAGAAAGATATTTGATTCCACTATCACACTCTTCCCTCAATGGAAACTACCTAATTTTAAATTGTGGCTAACTATTCAGGTCATACGGGAGACATAAATTATAATTCAGTAATAATCATGAGTGGTAATTTCTTTACCACTGATTCCCTGTGTGGCCTCAAGCATGCTTTCTTTAATCTGCAGAGTGGGGACATGAATGCTTGTCTTGCAATGCAAATAATATAAGTAAGTGCTTTCTGAATGTACAATGATGAATTTTGTAGCAGCTACACAAAAAGACCAAATTTTGTACCTCTCTCACTTAAAAGGATGTACAATACTGATGGTGTACAACAAATTTTTTCTGTCCTATGCATGAAGGCAAAGGCCAAGTGGAGAAAGCATCATGGCAATCTGTAATTATAATAGAGTAACACGTAGGCAAAAGGAAGCTGAATCAAGCTAAGGTGTGTGACTTAAATGCTAGTATTTAAGCCGATCAACTCCACAACTGATGAAGTAATCTCGCCAGTAGCATTTTTGGTATATATTTTTCTCCTCTGCATTACCTGGTCTGCTGTTGCAAGAACCCACATTTTACTCAAAAATGATATGACACGGGCGCGTTTGGATCCAAAAGCTCTGCTCTGATTCTGTAGGCCCTCCTAAAAACACTTGTATTGCTTTTCCCAAGTATGAGGAAAACCCGGGCAAGCTTACGTTGATCCCCTGAACTTCCTCTGCAGTAGCTCAGGGAAATAAAAACTTAACCTTTCCCGCTTCGTGCTGCTGTTCGTACAAATCGGGAGCCGGAGGACGGCTGATGGCAGGACATTCTCCCAGCCGGTCCTGCAGCCGCGGTGCCACTCGCCGCGGCCCAGCAGAGCGGTTCGGCCGGAGCCGGGCACTCACCCTCGGCGTCGGCGGAGCCCGGCCGGCCCGCTCCGCCTCACTCTCGTCGGGAGAGCGGGGTACCCAGGCGCCCGCTGAGAGACCCCAGCCTAGTCCCGTGCTGTGCCACTCCTAAGGCACTTATAGCTGCGGACTAAGTAGCAGGAAGCGGAGTTGCAAATTCCAATTTTAATCAACTTATTACTACAGGAATGCGTATCCACCTCTTCCCTCTGGTGACCCTATTCGAGAGGCCCCCCGGCAGCCGGGGGCTCTACCCGGCGCAGCTGAGGAGATGCGGGGCGCGGGCACCCTCAGCGGCCCGGCCTCGGGAACGCTGCGCGCTCTCCCCTCAGCGCCCCGTTCCCCTCACGGAGTGAGCAGCGCGGAAAGCGGGACAGAGGGGGCCGCGCTACCACGGGGAAACTTGCCAGGCAGGGCGGCAGCGGCGGCGACACGCTGCCCCCAGGGCGGATCGGAGATCCCCCGCCGAAGACTCAGGGCTGCCCGCAGCCCAGGGGAGGAATCCTGCAGGCCGCTCCCCGCCAGAGACCCCCCGCCCGGCGGAACGCAGAGAAGGGACAAAATGGCGCCGCGATTCAAACGCTGCGCGCTGCGTGCCGGCGGGGGGGCGGCGGGGGGGCGGTGTCCCGGCGGGGTTCACTGCGCCTGCGCCTGGAGTTGCAAGATGGCGGACAGTGCGGAACTAAAGGTAAAGCGCAGCTTCAATTCCCTTCGCGATGCTCCTCGCTGCCGCGCTCGGGGCCGCCGGGGCTGTGCTCCCCTCCGCTCCGGGGGCGAGCCGAGCCGCTGCTGGCGCCGTGCGGCGCCCCGCGGCGCTGCCTCGCCGGGGTGGCTGCGGCGGCGCCCCGCCGGCAGCGGGGGCTGAGGGACGGAGCGGGGCGGGGAGCGGAGCTGTCCTCTCCTCTGCTCTCCTCGCCTCCCGCCCGACCGCTCTCCGCCGGGCAGCCCCGCCGGGCGGCAGCGGGGGAGAGCTCCCCTCAGGGCCGGTGGAGGGGGGCGGTTGGGCTTGGGCCGGGCCGTCGTGGGGGTGAGGGCGGCGGCGACGACGACGACGGCCGGGGGAGCCCCCGGGAGTTGCCAGCGCTGGGCAGCGCGGCTCGGCCGCCCCCGAGGCGGGGGACGGTTCCCTGGGCTCCCCGCAAAGTTTCCAGGGGACTCCGCCAGCGGCGCCGGGCGGGGAGGGAGCCCCGAGGAACGGCTCTGCCCGCCGTTGACAGGCGGCCGGCTCCTAACGAGCGCCCTCGCCGCCCGGCTGGGCGGGGGAGGGGGGGGACCTGCCGGGGGAGCCCCGCTTACCTCCCCCCCGCTCCCACCCCGGTAAATAAAGGACGTCGCAAGCAGATGTTGAGGAGTTACGTGATGTTAAGCTTGCGGCTGTCCCTGTCATCCTGCGAAACGCATCGAAACCTGGTGCTCCGAAGCACCCTCGAGCGAAGTTACAGCTCCCCGAGTGGGTGAAGCTGGGCGGGGAGGGGGGGTTAGATGGGAGTCTGCCCGGGGTGGAGGAAAGGTAGCGCATCCCATCAGGTATTTTGATGAATAGTAGTGGTGGAATAGTGGGTGGCAGGGTATGCATGCTGTGCACCAATTAAAAAAAAAAAAAAATCCAACAAAAAAGACCCCAGAAAACTTTCCAGTCACTTTGACAAGGTGTGTGTGGGTGCAAAGTCTGCCTTGCACACCTGGCGATGTATATAAAAGTCTGAGAATTTCATTGTGGTTGTCATAGGGTCGTTATTCATCAGGAGGGCTTCTGTCTCATACTTTTAAGTTAATACAGAGAAAGACACAAATCAGAAATGTATTAAATGTGCAACGCAAACTAGAGAATATGTAAAGTATGACTAGGGAAATATTTTGTCTTTCCATAGAGTTTCGGTAGGTCTTAGTTTTCTGTGTATCAAAGGTTTCTTGTGCTTTCATTTTTAGATGCTTAAAGAGCTGTCAGGATGGAAAGAAGTATAAAATCTTGTGCGTGTTCTAACTTTTGGGGGTCTGTGTCTGCCAGGTTAGGATAAATAGATTCTCCTTTAAATCCTCCTCTGTCCTTTGCTTTTCTGGGAATCTTGCAGAGTCTGTTGGTTGAGCTGTGTTGTCCCCAAGCCTTTTTTCTTCAAATTGTGCTTCCCACATAATGAGGTAAAGGGTTGAGATGTGATTCCAGTGTTAAACTTTTGTTAACCTTAGTGTGGCAAATGGAGTAGTGCGTTTTGGTAACTGACTTTAAGAGTTTTTGATGCACAGTAGCCAGCTTGGGTTTATGTGATGCCTTTACAAGCAAGACTGACTCAAATAGAGTTAAAAGAGAAGAGAGCTAGTTTTACTATGAAAATCAACAATTTATTGATCTTAGGAGCTTTGAAACCTGAAGCCTCGCCTCTTGTCCATCGTGGAGCCTCCAGGCTCTGGGTGGGTATACTCAGGTTGGAGTGCCATTGGTCTGCACAAGTGTAGCGTAGAGGCCTCTCCTTTTCTCCTTCTCTGCAGCTTTACAGGTGGAGCTTTTGTAGAAGTGTATTTGTGACTCCCTGTCATCTCGGACTTCTTTATTTATCCCTTTCAGAAACCTGCTTCTTGAGAACCGATAGAGAGAAATTATGATTTTTATTTTTTTTCTTTCAAGTACTGTTTTTGCCTCAGGGATCTGAAGGGTAAATGCCAAACTGACTCGTTTATTTTCAATTTCACTTTGCTGCTCAGGATATGTTGTGGTGCTTGCAAGCTGGGATTGTAGGATGGTAGCGCTGCATTCTGTGAAAAGTTGTTGTTGGGTTTTTTTTGGTAGCTATGGGGGCTTTGCAGTTTACATAAAAAAATAGTTACTTCATAAATTCATGTTTTGAAGAATTCCAATACATTATTTTCTTTTCTTTAGACTGTACAAAGAGGTGTGTGGGTGTGTCCTTCTCTGTCAGGAAGGAGAGGGAAAGACAAGGGGGCATGAAATTTCTGCTTAGAGTTTGTAGCTGTCACATACTGGTTTTCCAGAAGTAGTGCAGCTCAGTTATTAGGTACTGGATGAAGTGAGTGCTCCTTGGAAAAATGTGGCTAATGGAAAGCTGTTATATCGTAGTTGGGTGCAATGGGTATTTTTAAGCAGGAATGCATCCCCAGAAAACGTGTCTTTAAATTCTTTCTTTTTTTGAAAGTCGAAAGGTAACTGAGGGAGGGTTTGTGATTAAGACTCTGCTATTTGAAGAATGAACAGTGAATTCCTTTAATGGTTTTAATTTTCTTAGGTAAAGTCTTTTCACCTCTCATTAATTAGCAAATGGCATTGATTTCAGATTTAGTGACCTTTAAAAACTAAAATAAAATGTAATAATTGCACAGTAACTCACTTGCCTTGCCATATAGTCTGTCAGAAAAACTTAGTCAAGTTTCTAAAACTTTCTTGCCTTCCTGTGTAAAGAACCATGGGGGTATATGTGGGTAATGTACACACATATAAATTGGGGAGTGTGATATAACAGGTGGTGTTACCAAATGCACAAAGTAAATGAAATAAAAGTTCTTGCTTCCTCCAGAAAAACAGTGATCATTCTTACTTGCCATAATTTTCATAGAATTCTAAATCATGAAATAGCGTTTCCTGTAATGTATTTTCTTACCATGATCAAGAGTATTTCAGTCTCTTGCCCCATTTGAGAATGTTTGTCCTGTTGGGAATAAAAAATCAGATAAATCAAACATAGTTTGCAGATCCCAGACTTGTAAGGTTACTGAATTCTTTGGGACTCTTGAAGGTTTGGATAAATTGAACCAGTATGTTTTCATTTCTGCTGATGAAACAAGGTAACCGAAAGTCTGTTTTTCTGTGGATTACCTCCCTAACTCTATAGGCTGAGGCATATGTGAATTTTCCTCATCTTAATTACTATTCCTGTATAATTGCATACAGACTCTAATTTATCTCAAGGTAAGCTATTTAAAGCTCTTTCTAATTGGAAGGAGTACACTTGAGTGATTAAATCTTTCCTTCAATATTTCTTACATCTCTTTAAATTGGTTATTAGATTGTTGTGATCTTTGCCTTCTACTCAAGTCTTTTGGAAATCATTACACAGTTTGCAATAATCAATTCAATTATACATGGATCAAAGAATGAAAAAGAAAAGCTTATGTTCTAGTATTGTCATTCTTGATACTGTCCTAAGAAGCTGGTTTGGAAAGCACATGCTGGGAGGTTTTCTCCTTTGTTCTCTCTCCTTTTAAGAAAGTGCCTTTGGGGATTGAAGAGATCCCTGGTGTGTTTCTTGTTAGACACAATTTATACTTAAAAAAAAAAGTGAGCCAAGAGTTTGAATGAAAATTCATAATAGCATTTCCACACAATGGTGATGAAAACAAACCATTTAAAAATACTCAGTTGGGAAATACCACCCCCCCCCCCAAATACAGGGAAGCAGTTTTTTGAGGGGGAGAGGCTAGTAGCACAGCTTCCAGGTGGTGGTAATAGTGACAAATGGATCTCCGGTATGGAAATGCAGTTGTGTTAAATTGCATCTCCGGTATGGAAATGCAGTTGTGTTAAATTGCATTGTCAATGCTAATAATTGTAAGCTACCTATTTCAGTGTTCAATTAGAATTTTACTATTCTGTATTATGAGCTATTTTTGCTTAATCCTTTTTTAAGTTGCTGGGGTCGCGTGTTTCTGTGATTAAAGTCAATATAATCCACTTCTCATTGTTATCTCAGTCCATGGATTACGTTATTTTCATGCCTGTAATTTGTTGTATGTCAGTATAATTGTATTTTTAACTGTATTTTGGTCTAGGTATCTTTTTTGAGCTTTTGGTCTTCAACACTGGATTGCAGATATCGGATAAATAAAATTGGCAGCTGTGCGTCACTGCTTAACTGTCAAAGCCCCAATCCATAACACTTCTTTATTGCCAATAAAAAACAGATTGCATGTTGTGTACACGTAAACATACTGTCAGCACACTTCTAGTATAAACCCCCCACGAACATTAGGGGCCATCCTGGAAGTATTTGTAGGCCTGTGCAGGTGAAATTCTTGTTCATTGACACTTGTGAGAAGGAAGGAAGGAAGGTATAAGAACCTGTAGCTCATAGTAGTTATTTTTAATGGATTTACAGTTAATTTCTCTTTTGGTTATAAAAGTATTTAGAATTTACAGTTAAAAGGCTTAGAAGCTAAGAAGCGGGTAGAAGATGCATCTTATTTAGCTTTATTCCGTGAGAATAAGAGAAAAATGTTACCCTAGGGAGTGGAAGAGCTCAGGACTGCTTGGCCATTGATAAGAATGTTTATGGATCAGACAGACACATAAGACAAATATTTAAAAGCATCCCATGAAGCAGGGTGTAGACGGTTAAGATATCTTCAGATACTGCAGTTATTTATAGGGATGTAGATGACTGGTATGGTTTATACTCTGACCTGCATTCATATAGAGCACAAAGATAAGTGCAGACTTGTCACTAATGTGTTTGGCGTGGTGGATTTTAGTTCCTGTAATCGGTTCTCGTAGAAGTCAACATCTGATCATTTTTCTTTTTAGTGCCATTATAGTGAAAAACAAAACAGAACTTCCAAACACGTGAGACACGAGTGCTCCCTGTAATTGTTCTGAGATACCCCCAGCTCTCTCCGATCCTCGGAGTGCCTAGCTGCTGCATTTCTCTATTGTAATCCTTGTTGACTGTAGTAATACTCATGAGTGAGTTTGGGACTGAACATCAGGGTTAGTTGGCTGGTGGACTCCATCAACGTGGGGTTCATTGGTCTCTGCTGAAACTATTGAATTTGAAGTAATAGTACCTTTATTGCTGTGAATCAACATTTTGAAAGAGTTACTTTGTGGGGCCTTGGGATCACCCAGTGTCCCAGAGGATTTGTGGCTGGAAAACGGATTGGATCTCTTGCAGCTTTTCTCTTACATGGTGATACTGGTGTTTGGCCCTTTGGTTCCACAAGGAAAGAATTCTACCTACAAACCTTAAGTTGTCTCAGGAATGGTTGTTTAATTTTGCTGCTGTGCCTCCACTGTAGAAAATTTTGCTTTGATGAAAGATGTTACAGGTGCCCTTCTAATGGACAAATGCTTTATCGCCCTCCATAATAAGTAGTAAAAGCCTTCTGAAAGCCACAATTTCAGTGAAGAATGCAAACATGGTTTTTATGTTAAAAAGTTGTTGATAAATACTTTGTGTGTCTTTTGTAGTCCAGCTGCCTCAGCTCATGCTGTCCCCTGTAAGAACTTCACCTCTGGTTAACACACAAATATGCCTGCAAGAATCACAGAGAAATTTTTGCCCTGTTCTTTAGGGGGGAGAAAAGGGAAAATGTATTGTTTGGGTGACTGCTGTGACACACGCTTGGGCAGCTGAATTTCGGAATCCTCTTGATCAAGCTCAGGTATTGATTGTCTCGTTGCTCTGTCACTATTCCAGCTCTGTGTAGACCAATAAATGCTAGGAGTGTTGGCTTGGGCTTTTAAAAAGGAAGATGATTGGATTTTATGATGCAAAAATTGCATGTAGTACCTTCGATGGTGGTCTGTTCATGAAAATAAATGCCTTTCTTAAAAGTAGATTCTTTGCTAGTTAAAGGGAGGAGCTCCAGTAGCTTACAGAAGGGTGCTTATTTCTGTGATTTTACTCAACACTATCAAAGCCATTTTGAGCAACTAGTCACTGCTGTAAAATTTGGCTATTTCAAAGTAAATTAGAAGCTTTGGGGCTACAACAAAAAGTAGATGTTAAACCTTTGAAAATGAGAATATATAGAATTGAAGATGGGGACGGGAGATGTTAGTTTACCTAGCCTTGTTCTGATCTTCCAAATTTTCAATAGCCACCAGAACCAAATTAAACCAGGTAACATTATTTTATTGTTCTCTGTGTGCTGTGTCTCTGTGTCTGTGGTACAGACCTTTCTATTGTCATTTCTTTTCTTACTGTTTTGCTGAGACTCCTGCGTCTGTTGCAGCTGTATTGATCCAGGAGTTTGTCAGCAATTTGCTTAATCTTACTTTCCTGTTGGGATTAGGGATGGGTATAGATGTACTGCCATGTCTCCCCTGTTATATTCTGTCCCTTAGCATATACTGGAGGGATACCAGAGCGCTTTGTAAGCAAGCATTGTATTCCAAGACTAGGGGAGAGTAAGAATTAGCAGAAGGTGGGTATTATGGGGCTTGTCTAGAATATGCGAAACAAAGAAGTGAAAAGCTAGTATACAATTAGACCAAAGGTCAACCTAAGCTTGACCTTTATGTCTATAGGAGATGATATACAAGAGATTTATATAGGAAGTGGCATGATAATTATTGGAGAAGGAAAAGAAGCCTTTTAAAGCCATTGCTTGGTAAGGATAGAGTCCTAGGCTCTACAGGAGAGCAAAGACTCTGTGGGTATGCTAAAGTTTATTTAGCGTGGAAGGCAGGTAAGTGCTACTTGCTTTATGTGCATCACTGAAGATTGCTCTGTAGTGAACTTCCCTTGTTTTGTTTAGGAAATGGTAATGAGCTTTCTGGATACATGCTAATAAACACGTATGAGTTCTGCCTCCTCTCTGCTTCTGCTAGGGCTGCATGGGCTGTAGGTAATGCTTCAGTTGCCATTTTCCATCTTAGAAGTACATCTAAGAGCAGGAGAGAGTAAGAAAGGGGGAATTTCAATCTCTGCTCTGCTTTGGAGGTGATACGCAGCCAACAACTTTTCCAGAATAGTAAGCTGTGAAGCATCCCTTTATCTCTGTAGATATTTTCTTCCCTATGCCTTGCATGTTTGTAGTGTATACTAAGAGTGCTTTTTCCCCAGTTTCCAGCCCAGGTATGATTTGTTGTGCTGAATTCTTCAAGAGTTCAGTAGGACTCTCCTGTTAGCTTTTCTTGGTGTTATTTTCAGTTTGACATCTAGTTGCTCCCTTGATCCTGACCATAGATTGTTTGGTAATTTTGGTTGGAAGGGACCTTGGGAAATCTCCAGTCCAACCTCCCGCTCAAAGCAGGATCAGCTATGAGGTCAGAACAGGTCACTCAGGACTTTATGCAGTCTGGTCTTAAACCTCCAAGGATGGAGACTGCACAACCTCTGTGGGCAACGTCTTCCATGGCTTAACTGTTCTCATGGTAAAAACAGTTTTGTTTTGTTTTTTTTATATCCAGCCTGAACCTCTTATTTCAGCTTGTGCCTGTTGTCTCACATTCTCCTGCTGTGGACCTCTGTGAAGATCATGGCTCTGTTTTCTCAGTGACATGAGAAAATGTTGGACATGTCCTTCACACGTTGGAAGGTTCCCATTAGGTTCCTCCAAAGCCTTCTCTTTGCCAGGCTGAATAAGCCCTGTTCCCCCAGCCTCTTGCCAGATCATCTTGCTGTACCTCACATCTTTGACAATAAGGTACCAGCAGCTTGTTTGGGGATGGGATTTGGGCAGATGATTCCATGCTACAGATGTAGTTCTTGAGGATTTTTTACTCCTGTGGATTTCTGTTGGTGGAGATGTATCACAAAATCCTTAACATCCTCAGAAATGTGCAAAAGTAGTTCCTGAGTCTGTTGACTGGTATCAGTGGAAAAGGTGGAGGTTGCTTCAAAAAATTAGCTTTCAAAAGCAGTGAATCTTCTGAGGGCAGATGATGACAGACAGTAGGTAGGCATCTCTTCACCAGGAGGCTCCATAGGATTCTTGTCCATTTTGAAAATTGGTATACCAAGCTCTCCCACTCTTTCCCTCTCTCCCATTAAATGCATGGTTATTAAACAGATGGAAAACTGAGCTCAGTCTCCTTACTCTGCTTGGTTGCAGCATTGCCTTCACTTCCTGAAGATGCATCTTTTGTGGCCACAGCCATTCGAGCGTGCAAACATATGTGATAAATGTTCTCAGAAATTTGTGTTGGGCAGGAGTTAAGTCATAATCTTTGGGCAGAGCTGAGATTAGAGGCCCAGTTTTCTAAGATGGGTTTATACTAGGAAAAAACCAGTTCTCTTCCAGAGATGACAAAGTGTAAAACTACAGGGTGCTTTAGGTACACTAGAATTTTATGTTGAAGCTGTAGGGGTTTGTATTCACAGTGGTTCTTCCACTGGGCACGTACTCAAGCTGCCAGCCACAATTGTGGCTTTACGTTTCCATACTGTACAGCTCATTATTGAGCAGCTGTAGGATCCATTGTATGCAGGTGGTGTTGTTTGCAATAGGGTGCCTTAGGTGCATCAGATTTCAGCCTTGGCTCTCTTCACTGTGTATTTGCTTGATGCTGCTGTTCTTGAGGCTCCCAAAGGGGGGCAGATCAGCAGCTGAGCCAAAAGGCAGAGTTTAGGAAAATAATTTATCCCTAGTTGCTTCTGGGATTAAAATTGACTCTGTGTATCTCTGCAGAACAACTGGTAGTCCTGGGAGTCATTTCACTGGTCTAGTCTAATCTTGGTCCTTCTGCATATTGGTTTGATCAGCATAGCCATCTATGCAAGGTTCCTCCAGCTTTGTTTTGCATGTGACAGTGCCAGAGCTTCCTCCTGAGAAAGTGCATCTTTTTTCTTAAGAAGAGCATCTCAGCTTTTTTTTTCTGTGTAAGCAGATAGCTTACTTTCACTGTCCAGCCACATGAAATTTACTGTCCCTTAAAGCGGGACAGTCATTTGAGAATTGGGGCTGAAACTTCCTGCTTACCTTCATGTACAGTCTTCTGCAAGATGTTCCTCGTGCCCTCTGTGTAGAGCAGGGTCTGAACTTAGCAAGGCCGCGCTGTTCAGCTTTTCAAATGAAACCATTATTAGTTCACATGCAAAACAGAGTATAGAATGGAAATAGCAGTGAACATAGTTTTGCTTGGCAGTTTAGCATAGGTGCAGCTCACTAGTATTTATTTTTTTAAAAAGCAGATATAAGCAGGGGCCAAATACAATAGGGATAACGTGTTTGGTTCAGGTGAAACCTCTAATCTGAGCCACAGGAGTGTGTTGTAAAAAGTTGTGTGGATGAGAATGTTTTCTGATACATTAATTTCTCATATTGTTTCTTGAGGCTCCCTTGACAAAATGATCTCACTTCTGTGCAGATGTTGTATCTTGTTTCCCTGGTGCAAAATAAGAGTCTTTGAAACTGTCCAAGTATTTGTGTAGATTTTCATCTTATTGAAAAATCTGTTAGAGACAGCTCTGCTAAGGCTATCTGTGGAGTTGTTAGTGCACCTATAAATATATTGCACCAAAATAAGAAATGTAGAAACTTCAGCAGCGGTACAGAAACAAAGCTGTTCTTTTCTGTAGGTTCCGTGTCGATTTAGCAGTATCTCGTCAGTGAATCTGCTGAGGCCACTTGATGGCAGGGCTTCAAATTTTTTTAATCAAGTATCAGAACTGTTGTCAGTTTGAATTAAAAGTATTTTAGATAATGTTTTTCTAAAGGGTGTACACACAGGTTTTCAGTCAGTTAATTTCCACTTTTGCCTCTTTGGTGTTAAAATTTGACTCTTCCAGTTGAGAAGTAACGTTTTTAGAGGCTCTTGACAATGTCACTTGGGTTACTGAGGAAATGGCTAAAAATAAATAAGCATAATAAACTGAATCTTAAGAATGTAAAAGTAGCTGTACTGGTTCAGACCAAGGGTCCATCTGGCTCAGTATTTTCTCCTACAGCTTCCAGAAGTGAGTGCGTAGGGAAAAATGAAAACAGGACAAAGTATGAGAGATAACTGTCACCTCCCTGCAATATTCTCCTGGTCTCCAGCTATTTTCAGCTCAATCCTCTGAATGCAATGGGGGCTGCTAGCTGGACAAGCCATAATAAATCTATTTGCCACTTGCCTGTCCAGGTTCCTCTTGAACCTATATAAGCTTATTTTGTTCACAGTGTTTTGGTAGGGATTTCTGTTGTTCTGCTGCTTGCTGTGTGAGGATCCTTCTCATTTTGTTTTGAGCCTGATTCCAGCCAGCTTCATCCACTGGTCACTATATTGTGTAATGAAAGAGCCTGAAGAGCTGATCCCTGTCCACTCTCCTTGTGCTGTTCATGGTTTTCTAGATTGCTGTCATATATCTGTGCCCATGTTCTCTATTTTTTTATGTTGAAAAGTCTTAGCTTTTGCTATTTCTTAATTAGGGAAGTCATGCTGGACTTCTGTTATCCTTCTGTGAACATTTCCACTTCTAATATGTGTGTGTGTGTGTGTATATATATATTTTTTTAAGATCAGATCATCAAAACCTTGAGACACTTTGAGATCTGGGTGAACCAGGGATTTATATAGTGTATAATGATTTCTCATTTGCTCTCTGTTCCCTTTCTAATGATTTCTAACAATGATTTGTGTGTTTGACTGCTACTGAGCTGATGTTTTCATATGTCTGTTTATCTTGGGCCCAGGAGCTTGCTCTAGTGTGGTAAAGGTCATCCCAGAGCCCATCACTTTATATGTAAAGCTAGCTCTGTCTGGTCTGGTTTTCCCCATAGGCATCACTTTACATTTATGTACATGAATTGCTCTGTCACTGAGGTCTCACTGATTCTGCAGTTTGCCTTCATCCTTACAACCTCGTCATATTGTTAGCAACTTTGTCACCCCACTGATCACTTCGTTTTCTAGGTTGTTAAGGAATAGGTTAAGCTACATGTGCCAGCACAGGCCCTTGCAGAACTCCATGCATGACCTTCCTCTATTGTTTGGTCTTGGAACAACTCGGAAACATTGGTAATAGAAGAACTTTGAATAGCAAGCTAAGGATCTATGGGCTGCTTTTTTTAAAAGAACAGTATTAATGCTGTAAGAATATCCAGCTTGTGTGTGCGGACTGGATTTTCATAGTTTCCTTTGACCTGTACTATTCTGTTGTTTTTAAACATATGTAGAACTCTGAGGTGGTGCCAAGCTGTTTTAAGGGGAAGCAGAGATGTGTTGAAACTTGTTTCTTATGTTCAGTTAACTAGAAAAGTTTTCTAAAAATGTGCCTTTGTTTTTCAGAGTACATTCACATAGCTTAGTAAAGGGCTCAAGCTAAATATTAGTTGATTAACTGCAATGACTCCTTCATTCCTTGGGCTTGTGCATGACTGATGTCTTGATGCCTCTATTTTTATTTTTTCCCCAGTACTGGACTGGCCTTTGCTTTTGACATAGAGGCTGAGCAAGGTTGTGAAGTGATACGATGCTTACAACATCCTTACCTGGAAGTGGGAGCTATATGTTACTTAGTGAGTCTTATCAGGAGGCAAAAGGGTGAATACACTTCGTACTAAAATGCTAGGCTGAAACCCAGAAAATGCTTCGTTTTGTCATGAGATCCTAAATAATCTGCCCCCTGCCCCTGTCCCTTGGCCCATATATGTAAAAAGGGACAGGCAGAGTATAAATTCATGAACATGTGAGAGTCATTCAAATTATGTTAATGAGCTGCAAAAGCCTTATATATATGCAAATTCCTATTCAGAGTGGGATTTGGATGAGTGTGGTTAATGAGGTGGGGCAATAGTTTGGTCAGTAAGGATGAAAAGGAGCAGTGACTGGAGCAGCATCCTCCCTCTGCCCCGCGAGTGGTGTGGGAGTTAGGGGGGAGGCAGCTCACTGCAGGGTGGGAAAAGTAAGGGAGTGTTTGTATCTGCAGTCAGTACTGCAGAAACACTGCACGTTTTCTGTTTTCACTTGGTCAGGATTTCCATGGAAGTTTTAACTTTGCTATCAAAGTTTTCTTAGGCAGCTCTTTCAATACTGGTTGTTCTTGTGGCTGAAGCCAAGTTAAATGCAGTATCGTTTTTGGAGTTTACTTGCAATAGTTTTCATGTATTTTAAATCATAGGTGTGGCTGAAACTTGGCTTATAAAAACGTTCATTCCATCAAGCAGTTTGTTTCCATGCAGGGCAGGGGTTATTGTGTGAATAGATTAATTGAATTCAGTCTTACTTTGATTATAAGAAAAATACAGTGCTTGAAGGATGAGGTGGTGAGGAGAGGGACAGTGTGTAAAACTGATGGCACCAGGAAATGAAATACCTCTCTTCCCACTGAGCAAGCGTCCTTAGTATCTCTCCTTAACGTGCCAGTGTGACTGTGAAAGAAATATTCCTATAGGCCTTGTCTGTGCTATATGTGGGCCAGGAAAGTATTGCATAAAGGATGTATTCTTAGCTTTCTAACGCGCTCTTAATGTTTTGTCCTGGGATTAATCATTGTGAGCTAATGGGTTCTTAAGCACTGCATGCTTGTCTTCCAGCCTGTAGGTAACACGATGCAGCTAATACATGTAAAAATACAGTTTTCTGGTGTGGACAGCAGTGGGAGGAGGAAGGACAGAGTAGCCCAATTTCTGAGGGGTGAAGTAGGATTGTGGAGTTAGGATCAGCTTTGTCAGGAGTCTAGGCCTTGCCTAAATTGCATCTTCTCAGTTTGTCTCTGGCTGCCTGTTGTCATTTGAAACTTTTTTTTTAATCCTCTTTTGAATGCTGAAGAAAAGCAGGAAGGTCTGCTTCCTCTCCTATTATTCCATCATCTTTTTGCATTTTTACATAGTGAGAAGAAACCAGTCGTTGTGGGTGATATGAAAAACTGAGCTTCCTGCTTTCTCTTTCTTTGTCCCCATGCCTCTTTTAGATGTCTTCCCCAGGATATGCATTCAGCATTTGGCACTGCTGCTGCCCCGTTGCTCTCTTTCCAAGCTGCGCTAGTACTTGGAATGAAATCAGTGTGATTCTTGACAGTCTTACTGATGCTTTAGTGTCGTGAGTAGCAGCCAAAGAAGTCATCCATGTCTCATTAACTTGACTGACCTAGGATCCTAAATCGCTCTCTGTGGGAACTAGGTTGAGTACTGACATAGTAAGAGTTTTGAAATGGGACATGAACTTCTGACTGCCAGTATTTTCACCTGGGCTTGGACAAGTGACAGAAGTTTTTTTTTATCCAGCTACTGATTTATTTTCTGCAATAATGAATGTATTTTGGCACTTCAAAATTGATCTGTCTCAATATGTGATGTAAATGTTAACTTATGTCATATTGTTGCATGTAATAAATAATCACATTTTTTAATGCATCTGTACAGTTAGGAATAAATTAGGCTTTCGTGTTCATTTAACTTTTCTATAAATAGTCAGACCTATAATTTGTGTTTCCTATTGTGCTGCGACAGACAATAGCTCTTCAGAGTTTGAAAAACTTACTTTTCTTGAATTACTGGGTGGCTACATATGGTTCATGCATAGTTTTCCTGCTAGCACTTTGCTATTATGTGGCTACTCTCTATTCTAGATACCTTGTTGAGAGAAAAAATGAGCTAGCATAGATAAGAGTGATTTTACGGGGTGGTGTTCTGATCTGGTTGCATAGCCCTTTGTGTTCCTAGAGTGGTCATAGGTAGTCGTGTTCCACTGACGAAGCATTCCCACATTGATGCCCTCTTCTCCTGTCTACCTCTGCCCATGTTTCTGAGGTTTACAGTATGTATTTTGCAATTATTTGCCTTTTTGGAGTGACTGTAGGACCAGATATGTTGTATATCTCATTTGTAGTTCTTGATTCCCTTCTTTGACTTTGCCTTCGGTTCTGAAAAATACTCTTATCCACAGAATCTGAGGCTGGAAGGGACCTTCCAAGGTTGTCTAGCCTACTAGTTCCCTGCAAATATGCTTATTCAGCTGTAGCTGCATGAAGAGCTCTTAATCTGTAGCGATGCCCAAGTTCCTCTCCTGAACCATCAGCTACCTAATGAGAAAAACACATGCAAAATTTAGGTTTTCTTCCAATTTTGACTGCTTTGTGTTTAGCAACTTTGAATTTCATATGCAGTTATCTCTTAACTTGATGAAAGTTGATGACTGGGAGGGCCATGTAAACATGTGAATGCTATTTCTTGATCTTGCTTTTAGACTGGTGCCTAAAAACCTGAACCTGTTGGTTCACAGATAGATGCTTTGATAAAATATAAAGAGATAGTAATTCTTCTTAGACCAACTGATATGGTTGAAAAACATTTCAGATGTGCAAATTCTTTCTCTAAATATAATAAAAAGTATTACTTTCTATCAAACATTGCCTGTCTTGCATCCTTTTGTTTATGGCCACTGCAATATTGATAGATAAAATACGGGAAGCAGAGAAGTGTTCAGCAGTTAAGGAACAGAGAAAGGAGTCTTAGTCCTTTGGTCTACAGCAAACATCTAAGACAAGCTTTTTCTAGGAAGGACTAGGACTAAGCAAGCAGAGTGCAAAGAACTAGGATCATCTCTGCTTTGTAACGATGGCTTGTGTTTCAGAAATAAGTAGAGGAAAGGCAAGAGATTGGGTGTTTCCTCCTGAAAGAGGAGGAAGACTTGAACAGAGAAAACACTTATCTTGCCTGCACTGTATGAAGACTTAGAAAAACTGCACTAAAGGAGTGATTTTGAAGAGCTTCACTAGAACATGCTTGAAATTAATACTTCATCAAAGTAGACGCCAATTGATGATAATCTATGCTATGAGAACGTTGATGTATGAAACTTGGGGGTTCCCTTGGTTTCATGCCATCATGGTTAGGCAGTCTTCACAGAACTAGTGAGAAGATACGTGGTACGTGTAGTGTGTTTTACCTGATACTCTGAGGAACAGTAATGTAAAAGGAAGATTTCTTAGTACTGTTCAAGCTTTTAATTCATCTCGATGACTTTGCTATATGACTACTTAAAAAGAAGTATGTGGTTTGGCTTCCTTATGTAATTTCTGTACATGAATTTGAGGACCTTGTGAAATAAATTATGTGCAGAATGACTAGCTTTTTTTTTTAAAAAAAGAAGACTATATGAATGCCAGTATGATTGCTTGATGGATTGTTTTCAGCTTATTGGCACAGTGGGAACTTTGGGCTCTGTTGCTTATTTCTGTGATAACAATTAAGACTAATTGTTAGTAGTAATAAATTACTATTTTTGGTGGACCAGTATTAGAAGGGAATAGGGTGTTTGGGCAGTGTATTTCATAGGTATTTGTTGTCAGCAGATTTATTTCATTTGTGTTCTGTTTCTTCCTTTGGAAAGGGAAATATTTTAATGATAAATTATTGAGTATTTCCCATACCTGATGTTTTATCTGATCTCTTAATTTTCCAGTTCTTCTCCCTTCCTTCCGCCTTTCCTTCCTCCCCAGTTTTTGTTCTAGATGTTATTAACTATTGTTGCGGTCTTTTGTATACTCTTGTGGTTACAGATAAAAGCTCTACCAACTTTCTCATGCATCTTGTGAGACGGTGTATTAAGAAGGTGATACTAGTAACATGGTACCCAGTGACAAGGCTGATGGCAGCTGTGGGCCTGTCAGAGTTACGGCCATTGCTGTCCTTAGCTCTGTGGACAGATCCTGCTTGTGTGATGGAGCTCAGCGTCTCAGAATTGCTCTTTTTAGGTGTAATTCACAAAGCCTGGGGATACATTCCTCAGAACAGAATTTTGTGAGAAGGTTTGCTTCAAAGTCTAAAAGAAAACACAAATTTTATCACGTGCCATTTTGGCTTTAAAATATTTTTTTTTAAAGTGAGAATGGTGAACAGATAACTCCAGTTTTCTAGTTCTCCTTCTCTCGTGGCATTAATGTAGCAATTGGTTACTTTTAAGGGAAATGAGATTCAATTATATACTGGCTTCAGCCTGCTGTTCAGTACTTTGCAAGTCAGTATCCAAATTTAATATGATTGTTAATTAAAACTTTTTGAGATACCAGAATAATAGTCAGTGATGACATAGTCTGTCTCCTGTGCTGCATCCTAGAAAATCGGACAAATGAAGGGAAAAAAAAGTTGATAGTCTATCTAGAAGTGTTTTGGGTATATTTGACTGTATAATCTCTTATCCTGAAGTGTTACCTCATTTGAAGCTAATTAAATAGCAAAAGTTTATTTGGTTTTAGTGGACAACTAACTCTTCAGCACCAGGTGGTAATTTGTGGCATGTGGAGAATAGATCGCTTTACAGTTCTGTAAGCTGCAGAAATATTTTTTTTTTTTAATTTTGGAGGAAAATATGCATTTATTATGGCAATAATTTGTTTTAATCAAGTGATGCTTAAGTTGGTTAACACATACAAAGAAATAGTGTCTGTTGATGCAGTAGAGATTTAAATAACTGCTGCAAGCAAACATCGAACACTGAATATAGGAATGTAGATCTTGAAATTGTTGTATGTCTTGCTGCTAAGAGGTTCTGTAAGCTGCTTGTGGAAGCTGCCTTTTTATCCATATTGCAATGTAAGTACATTCATTGAATTCCAGGTACATTCTTCTCCAGCTTTCCTTCAAAACTGACTTCCAAAAGCTACATGTGTTTTGTGCAGGTATTTTAGATATTTAGAAAGTAACTAGAGCTTCATTCTCTAGTGTTCTGCTGAAAATGAACGGCTCTAAGGATTCTCATTTAGTAGACTCCCTATCTGTAAATCCCAAATTAGTCAAATTGTTTATGTAACCATTGCTTTTGTTTTAACTGTATATTTTAAAATGTTCTCTTTTTTAAAATCCCTGAGGGAGGGGAAATAAATGTGTGTTTGTGACCTCTTGTATAGCTTCCAGAAGCTGAGATTTCTTGGTCTTAATTTTTTTTCTTTTTTATACAAAGAGACAATCTTTCAGACTATTACTGAGAGCTGTATAAGTTGTTGTATTTTGATTATACCGCTGTAGACCTTTTGTGTTATTTGTTAGATTATAATAGGACATACTGTGTTTAGCAAGCTCTTTGGACAGCTGTGTCTACGGCTGGCTTGGGCTTCGCTGAAGCTTATTGCATAGGAATTAGCTTTTCTGTCAGCCAGTTGAAAGGCTTAGTTAAGGATAAGAACGTTCTTAATAAAAAGTAAATTTGTCTGGCAATGACCCTCTCCCAAATAGCTGAAAATAATTGTCTTCATTATTAGCCTTAGGTGTAAGCTGTTTGTCTTTAGAGAGGCACATTGTTTTGTATCCAGAGATTGTCTAAACTAGTATTTCTGCAATTAGTTGTCATGAAAATCATGCTAGCGCGTAGCTCTGTACAAATAATTCCCATCTGCAAAGATAAATACACTAGGACAATTAAGTTGAGTGTGGCTGAAAAAAACTTGAGTCTCCAAGAACTGAAATGAAGATTACTACTGTGTCAGCAACCTTATTTAATACCAAAAGTAATAATATAGTTCACCTAGTGAATAAAATCTCTTGAGAACAGTAAAACTTTTGTTATGGATTAAGATAAAATGTGACTTACTTTAAATCAAATACAATTTAGACGTGACTAAAGTCTTGGCAGACTTTCTGCAACAAATCTAGCTTTTGAAGTTTGAGCAAGTTACTGCACCAGCTGCCTGCCCCACTTCTCTGCTACAGCAGTGTTAATGTGCAGCCAGGGAGGCAGGGCAGGTCACAATGTGGTTTGCAAGCCATCATATTAAAAAAAAAAAAAAAAAAAAAAAAAGCCAGAGATTTAAGTGTTCAGGCACTGAAGTGGCATTTTGGGTACGTGGGCACACAGTCGGTTCTGCTCAATCTCTCTTCCAGAGGAAATAACCTCTAGGGAAAGGGGTGGAGTGGATGTCTAGGAGAGCAATTGCCTACACTAATTTGCCAGGTTATATGTGTCAAGGCTTTTCAAAGATATTTCACATGTATGATAGCATAGCAAAATACCACAGACATCTGTAAAAAACATAGGACAACTTTTAGCACATGAGGATTATATTAAAAATTCCAAACTCGGCCTGCCTGTTGTTACTAGCAGCCAGTTCAGTGGGGCTAGAGCTGTCGTACTGTTTTCTTTTGCAACATCCTTCCACTTGTCAGTGAATTTTCTTTCTTTTATCACTGTGGGTTTTCTTGTCTCCAGTAAGCCACCGACATCTCTAAGAACTTGGTAGCGTCACTGGTGTAGGATTAGATGGAGGCCCCTGAACTGTGGGCTGGAAGGAGAGCTTAGATTTGTGTTCATGTATGAAACAGCATTGCTCTGACCTAACTAAAACTTACTAAATTTGAGGTTAGTCAAGTTTTACCAGCATAACAGATAGAAGCAAGCAATGTTTGCCAAGAGTGGTTAAGAAAAATGTTCCTTGTACTAGTTGATCTGTGGAATTAAGAGTTAAGTGGTTATGGTATACTTGGTATATTGTTACATGAACTGAATACAGAAGGATGGCAGTGGGAAATTGCAGGACCTCAAGTTCAGCAGCCCTTTAGACTGAACTGTTGCAGCTTTTAGGTGATCACTTCACTGCCAGAGATCCCTAGTGTTAGCAGGTGCTTGAATCTAAGCTTCATCATTTGGGTAGGCTGGTTCAAGGGTCATAATGTTTATATTAACAGATACACAACCATATAATTTGCAAGGAAATATATTGTTTGTGAGGATGCCAAAGTAAATAACACCTGATGACTTAAGCTTTATAGTGTACTTTCTCTGCTAGCATGGGAAGAAATATGTTACCTGGTGAAAATCATGAATATAGTGTTTGACCTTAAGGAAGCCCACATCTGTGGAGATACGAAGAGTAGGTCAGTCCAGGCTATTTTTGGCATTTGCAACCTATGGACATAATTTTGTTGACGCATTTTTAATGCATTAAAATCTATTTTTATTGCCAGCTAGACGAATGCTTAAATTTGGTCATACAATTGTGACGTGTTCTTTATGAGCACTGATATACTGTGTAAATGTAGGGTTTCTTTGAGTAAGAAAAGACCTGTCTCCTTGCGTGTATAACAAAAGGCAAATAATATTTGTACCTGCCATTGGTTTGTACCTATTCTTTTAGTGCTGCCCTGCTTGCCAAAACATTGTACATACCACTCTAGGAGACAGACGAGGTTTTCATTATGAAAACCAATAGCCTCCTTAAAGGTTGTAGTATGTTGGATATTTATGACTGTTCTGTGCTTTTGCCTCCCCTCCATTTTGAATTACGGTGACTTCAACCTTTGAGTGTTTTGGTTGCATTAGACAAATGCAGGAAGTTACAGCCTGTCATCGAGGCGCTTGAGCTTCCATGAATTGGTTGTTTCACTCCCTCTTGCAGATTTTCGGTAGACTGACTTCAATTTTTATAGTTTAGCCTTGATAGCTTCCTTGTGTGAGTCTTGCGGATAGAATTTAGGACTAGGGAATGTGCCTTCATAAAAGATGAGAATATTTTTGCCTTCGTGATTTCCCATTTTCACAAATCTTAAATGTCTTAGAGCCCAAGAGTTTAGTCTGTGTAACTGTAGAGAGCTCATGTAGCTCAGGTATAGCTTTCTTCTCCAAAGATTTATATCAGGGGTTAAAGAGGCTGTTCATAGCATGCAAGAACTCTCCTGTATTTTTACAGCTGGGTGTTGGAGGCATACTGAGATTAATTCAAAACCATTTCCATACTAATCTAATGCTTCCTAGTCGCTTCTATTAGAAAAAAGAACAATTCTGATATTTTTTTTTTTAAAGTGCATTTTGGAATTCCTTGAATAGTAGTTTCCTCGTTTCATAAGGGGTAAATTTCCATTTGTGTCGTCCTTGAAGATGGTGTTTGAGCTTTGTAAGTGTGAATGTGTGCACACTGTTAATGCAAACTGTAGCCGGAGCCGATCCCTCTGGACGCTGGGGCCGAAGGTGCTGTGCAGGGTATCAGCGTGGAGGCTCCTGTGGTGAAGACTTTAAAAGAGTACAGGGGTGTAGTCAGAAAGGTTTTCTGTCTTACGCTTTTCCTTTGAAGTGACTTGTTGCAGTGCTTGCCCTCTTCTGTGATAATGATTCTTAATTTCTGAAACTGTTAGCAAACTTTTGCTAAGCACTGTGTCTCTAGTAACACAAGAAGTTTACTGTCACTGTGTTAAATTGCTGATTATAAATGGGTGATGTCCTGTTCGTTATCTGTTTTTTCGTTTCTTCCTTCTCCTTTTACTTACTCTCTTCATCCATCTTTTGAGTAGCATTTGAGGTCATTTTTTTCTTTTCTTTTTTTCCCCTTTAACTTTCATGTTAATGCTTAGAGAATTGTGGAGGACCTGTTGTATAGCTTTAGGCACAAAATGCGGTGTGGTACCTAGCCAAATGCTTCTTGTTGTGCTGGCAAATCTTTTGAATGTGTTTTGGAGCTTATTCACAGCTTCTAGTTATCATAAACATCCGGAAATAACTTGTTAAATTCTCCAGATAGATCCCGGGGCTGATTACTGGGGATGTAAAAATACCCTTTCTAGAAAGCATTAATCAAATTGTTGGAACTATTAACGCTGCCTCTGATGGATGAGTATGCTGTTTTGAAGACAGTACCTTGTGGTGCTGGTATTTATGATAAATTTTCGCTGTCTGGTTTTCACCTGTCAGGCAAGTCCCTCCCTTCAAAAAATGGGAAAAAAAGGTGAAGGCTCACAATCTGTGGTGTTGGATCTCAGCAGATAACCTGTATCTGATCCTTCCTTGAGCAGCGGGATTTACAGCTTGTCTCCTGCATTTCAAACCAGTGTTTTAGCCCCCACGTATTTTCCAGTCTAGAATGATGTTTTCTGCCTGAATCCGCTTGTCTTTTTAGTTGCACTTCTCTGAATTATGTGCCAGTGAGGCCCACCACACAGAGTTATCAAAGGAATTTCATATCTAGAGGCACTAACATGTAGATTTTATTTGTTTTTAAACTTAATTCCCAGCCTTCATAGATAAGTGAGACAAGGTCCAGTTCTTGAAAGCAGTTTTCTTTGGTCTGACCTGTTAACCTGACCTGTGCTAACGATGGGACTTCTCTAGCCAGAAAACTGTCCAGCCTGGCCATCTTTCCTTGATGGGTGAAATGACTGGGCTTGTGTGGAAAGCCATTCTTTAAAAATAAAGATTTCTCTCTGCTGTTTTCTTTGCAGAGAGAAATCAAAGTAAATGACACTTAATGTTGGTTGCTCTGGTACAAGTTAAGGTTCCTGGTGAAGTATTTACTCTGAATGCCTAAACAGCATTCACAAAGCAGAATGGTCCTGTTGTGTGGCATAGACACTCCAACCAGACACGCTTGTTTATTGAGAGAACTTGGTGAGTCAGGAGCTACAAAACGTTCATTGATGCTGCAGCCTGATGCTTTTTATTTAGTAGTCCTTTTGTGGATTTTTTTGGAGAAAACTCTTGTTCCTCCTTACCTCATAAGTGTCTACATGCAATTTTTGGTTTGGGGGACTTAAACAATTTTCATATCTGTTAGCTTTTAAAAAAGTGTACTAACTCTTTTGAAAGAGAGCGCTGTAGGTAGAACATTCTTTCCTATTGATAGTCACAGGAGAGAAGTAGGTGGATGATGTAGGATGCCACCCATGGATTGCTTTTGCATCCTTAAGCCATTTTCTTCCAAACCTTATTGGTTGTCTGAAGTAGGCATGGATGAGTTGCTTGAGAATGTTTTCTCAACACGCAGAAATAGGGGGATGCACCTGCTCATGTGGCTGTAGCATGAACTGCATCAAATGGTTGAGTTCACACAATCCGACAGGAGAAAAGTGGCACAGATTTGGAAACAAGCAACTGGGAGGTGGGAAAATAATCTGGCCTCTTTGCTTCTGTGGATCT
Organism: Buteo buteo; assembly: GCF_964188355.1. Taxonomy (NCBI): domain Eukaryota; kingdom Metazoa; phylum Chordata; class Aves; order Accipitriformes; family Accipitridae; genus Buteo; species Buteo buteo. Next base: position 10,626,704 of record NC_134183.1, read on the forward strand.
CCTGCCTGACACATACAATTAGGTGATTTATCATAAGACAGCAAAATGCCCTGGTGGCTTTGGGAAGGATGGACTGTGGTCAAAAGCCTTGGGTGAGGGGACGTGGGCTGAAGCGGGAGTGTATATAACGAACCAAGCAATCCCCATGACTAATGCAGCTTTTGCGGAGGAACACATGTTTGTGTTGTGTTGTCGAGCAGGAAATGTCAGATGCATGTTTATAGATTAGAGTTACCTTATAAACTCTGTGAAGGTCTTTACAGTGAGTCAAAATAGAAATACTCTGCTAAACTGAGATAAGTGGAGTTTCTGTAAAGCTTGTTCATACTTTTTTATACTTATAGCAGTTTTTCTGCTGTCCTCACCCTCTCTTTGAATTTTAGATATTGCCTAGATATGACAGGTACCAAAACGCACGACATCAGAACACCTAGTGTGCTTGATACTGCAATTTGTTGTATCTGAAACTGGCTTGTGGTCAGCTTGCTGTGTTTCTCCTACTGAAGTTAGGCAAGTGGCAAGTAGCTCAACCTTTTCATAGCTAAATAGCATCAATTTCTTGTGCACTAGTGTGAGGTTTGTAGGAACATGTATTTGCCCGTATGTGAACACGTAACTAAACACCTAGTTATCTGTAATTGCAGTTTGCAAGCTATCTTTCAATCTGTCCTTGGTAGCTGTGTATATCCTTTTATTTTTGTTTGGTTGGGTTTGTTGTTGTTGTTGTTTTGTTACTTTCTATCGTGTTAAGAAAGAAAAACCAAAACATTTTGCCAATTCTGATAAACAGCCAGAGGTAGGGGCAGTTACTTGCATTGTGGATATTTGATGTTGTTGGGAGACAGACTCTTTGTGGTGGGTTTTGTAGCTTGCTGCAGATGCAGGTGTACTGCTGAGAGTGATCTTTTCACTACTCTACTTCAGGCAACAGGAAAAAAAAAGCAAGATTTCATGAAGCAAAACGCTTTGTGTCTTTGCCCTTCAGCTTTGCTAGTGTAACTAAGCCAGCAAGGGGTTTGAATTGTGATGAGGTGAGATGTGACAGGAAAAAAAATTATAAATTGCAGCTTTTTCATGTATTTACTTTATGTGTTTGACAGCACTTGGTTTGTTTCCCTGCTATAATTATCCTGCCTGTTCTAAGATTAGGGTACCAGTGTGACATGGGCCAAGGGCTTGTAGCCTGGATAGTGCTCGTAGAGGCAGAGGCACTTCTGCTGGTAGAGCTGGACTGTGTCCTCAAATAAAACACAACTGTGTTGGAGGAGGGGAGAGGAATTTTCATGTTCAGATTGCAGCAACGTGAGAGACTTTTGCCAGCACGGCTGTCTGTCGGGCTCTGCTTCCCCGTGCCACTGATTGACACAATCCACTGGCAAAACTCTATGGATGTGTGTGTGTGTGTGTGTGGCATTTGTTCTAAGGCATTGCCTCTTTTTACTTATATTTGTGTCAGAAAGGTTCCTATGACATATGAAATTGTAATAAACCCTCAAGCCTTTATTGCTGGTTTTTTTCATGACTGCATTTTTACTTGATGTATCTGTTAGTGCCCTCAACATTGCAAATAAAAATGTTCTTGTCCTCCTTTGTAAGGAATGCGCTAGGGTGGGGAAGATCTGGGGAATTTTATTTGTTTTGGGTCGTGTGTCTGGCTACATGATAGACCCTGCTTTCTGTATGCTTGTTTCTAATTTGCCTATACCTTCAAAAAATGGAAAACTTCCAACATGTAGCAGGGGCTTCTTTGTTAGCTCGATTATTTCTTAATCCTCTATGTTTTTTGCAATTTAGGCCTGTGAGTTTATTACAAAACAAGAACAGAATGAAACTCTTGAGAGGTTCTGGCTGTTCAGGAAGTGACTTTTAATGGTGATGGTAGTAGGCTTTAAACCCTTCTGCTGTAACTGCTCATTCTGTTGAAGAAATGTTTGTAAAGCATTATAAGTAGTGTTTTTCCATGTTTCGAATCTATTTGTTTCACTTTCCTTTCAGCTGTCAACACTTCTGATTGTAACTGAAATGCCTTATTCTTTTAAGACATCTCTGTTTCTTACAAAGTAACTCCCCTGTTCTCATTAGTAGCTCCCATAGTTAAAAGTGTGAAGTAGGTTCTCAGGGTATTCAGAAAAAAAAATGCCAGCAAACTCCTGTTATATCAGAAATGTTTGTGGTAATCTGTAGCAAGGTTTATCTAAGATTTGCAGCAAGGTTATTCAGTTCTGTTGGTGTGGTTCAAGAGACCAGAGATTTTAAATCTGTCTGGGTGCATACCTCATTAAATACATGAATCATCTAATTTAGGGCTTTTAAATAAGATGACCTATTTCAGTACAGGGAAATACTTCTTGTGGACACCTGTGCATTGAAGATCTCTTGCAGGTGCTGGAGGTTTGAGGAATTGATGGGAGTTTTGGGCTGGTTTTGCTAAAGCTAGGGATAGCGTACTTTCTAATATTAGCACTTTAGGTTTAAGAATTAATGTGAACATAACTTGAGTAATGTACGTGTCTGAATACTTCGCACAGTTTGAAGAGCTGGAGAGGATGGGAGCATTTGTACTCTATTTCAAAGATAGTTTGCAAATGCTAGTTTGGTTATTCAGTGTTCAGTGGCTGGGAAATTGCAGAACCTCGATATGCTGAATTAGCTGTTTTAGTCCAAAATATATACTTCAAGTATTATTTTGAATTTGATCTTTTGGGATTGACTACAAAATATTCAGGGTATTTAATGGTTTCATGCAGAAGATGCAGATAGCCGGTCGTGGCAATGAGTTCTAGGCATTTCACTTCGTTGTGGTTTCTTGGGAATGCAAAATTCTGCGGGAATATCATTTCAGCTGGTGTCACAGGCCTTGTGATGGCAAACAAGACACTGTCAAGCACTGAAAGAAGTTTTAAAATAGAAACTAGGCTCATAAGTTGACTTTCTGGCTTCTGCTTGACCAGCGGGGAAGTACTTTGTGCACACAGGCGATTGCTGGTTTTGCTACTTTGCATAGTGTTTTTCTCGGTTCCTGAAGAAGTGAAACAGTTTACAAGTCTTACTAGTTTGATTCATTAGACCATATTGGGAGACAGCAGAAGACTGTATAAATGAAGAAACTAATTAATAGAAGTCAAAGCCCTACTCCCCCATCCAAAACAGAACATGCAGCTCTGATGTGAGAAGTAAGAAAATTGAATCGGAAGAAGTTTCCTTTAATTCAGTAATGATCATATGTGGTTGAACACAACTCGGATTATAATTTCTCTCTTTTTAACATTAGTCATTTCTCTCCTTTCCTTTGAACCTGTGTGGATTAGTTATGCTGTATGGCAAAAAGTGAGGGAGGGACTTGAAAATGAGGTAGGGTTCCAGAGTTAAGGACTGGCACAGCTTTTAAGTATAGGTACTGAAGATTTGGATATTGTCGATATGTGACTCTCTATTCATCTAGCTGGAAGTAAAAAAATTTGCTAAGATTAGAATTGCTAGCAGAACAGTGATTAGGAAATGGTTATGTTTACAAGCTTTATTTTGTACTGGCAACTTGTCCTTCTCTCAGTTCCACCCCCCCCCCCCCCCCCCCCCCGGTATTGCTGTCCTGAATTGTGTATGGCAAATGGAAATCCCTTTAAAAATTACTCATTACAGACTTTCGAAGTAGATATATGTCTGTGAACAAGTACTGTTTTACATTATATTTTGGATAATCAGTGGAGGAAGAGCAATAGTAGTGTGCCTTTAAAAACTGTATGCTTAATGGGATTAAGCCACATTCTAATGTTAGTGTTTAAGATGATGTAACTTGAATACTAATTTTTTGTTTTGTTTCTTTTAAGCAAATGGTTATGAGCCTTAGAGTTTCTGAACTGCAAGTACTTCTGGGTTACGCGGGAAGGAACAAGCACGGACGAAAACACGAACTTCTCACAAAAGCACTGCATTTGTTAAAGGCTGGCTGCAGTCCAGCTGTACAAATGAAAATCAAAGAACTTTATAGGCGAAGGTTCCCTCAAAAAATCATGACACCTGCAGACTTATCTATTGCCAGCGTACACTCGAGCTCCATGCCAGCAACTTTGTCTCCGTCTACCATTCCACAGCTCAGTTACGATGGCCACCCTGCCACGTCACCATTGCTTCCTGTTTCGCTTCTGGGACCTAAACATGAACTGGAACTCCCCCATCTCACATCTGCGCTCCACCCGGTCCATCCTGACATAAAACTTCAGAAATTACCTTTTTATGACTTGTTGGATGAGCTGATAAAACCTACCAGCCTAGGTAAGGTTGCAAATGTTGTAATAATATTTGAAGTCTTTTTTTTTTTTTTTTTTTTTTTTTGAATAGTAATGGATGAATTCAGCTGCTAATGCAGTAACTGGTTAAATATTGCATCACACCAGTGTTTAGAGAATTGCTATTTTTGGTAACTTTTGGAACAGATTGTTCTACATGGAGAGACATCTTACGTAACACTCATTAGTTGCTTTAGCTGAGCCACTAAATATGGTTCAAAGATCCGTTATATCTAAGGGGTGAGTTTGAAAGAAACAACTTTACAAGAAACAAACTAAACCATAGAAAAAGGAAAAAACCTGTCTGCTTTCAGTAGTTCTTATAAACCATAGACCTTAATTATTTAAAAAAACAAAATAACAATACCCCCGAATCTGTCAAGCCCACAAAATCTTCTCATCTGTGCTGGGAAAGAATGCCAGGCTAGATACTTGCTGTGATCTATTACAGCCTGAATATCTGAGTTTAGGAAGACTTGTGGTTCTTTTGCAGTTGTGGCTACTTTTCTTTAAACTGTCTGTTGTATTAAGGTATAAATCACTTGTGTAGCTGCTGAGAATAATCTGATGCTTACAGAGCATTATATAACAATGTGTGATTTTTCTGGCTCTGACTCCATGTAGCACTTAACAGCATGGTTAACTTTTAATACTCTTAAAATGCTGCTTAAATACAATAGTCCCGTTGATTTCTGGAGGGGCTGCTTGCGTGTTGGAACCTCTGCTGTCTTGAAACCTTGGAAAAGATTCACTGTGAGAATAGCTGGTAGGAGGAGATTTGTGAGAGTAGATACGGGGAGATGGTGGGTGAGTGGAAAAAAATGTCCTTTGCGAAAGAGATCCCTTGTAAACAGAAATGAGCAGGTACTTTACATTAACAGTCTGAACAGCTACAGGGATGTAGGAGGCCTGATATGTGAGTGGTGATGGTGGCCTGCACATTTCTGAAGTACGTTGCACAGTTGTTTGCATATTTTTTTGTTTTAACTGTTATAACTGAGACACTGAGGGAAAACCAGATAGCTTTTGATAACCTTCTGGTTCAGGTATTCTTTTAAGAGGTATACTGTATCTGTTTAGCTTTAATCTAAAACCTAATTGATTAATAAGCATTCTAGGCAATGCTGGTGGTACAGGATAATTAGGTACTCAGTATGTGTCTCCATCACTTCTACATTATAAATACTTAAAAATAATGCTGTAATTTCAATAAGACATTCCAATGCGGGAATTATGGTATGCATTTATTCCTAGATGTGGTAAGAACACTTTGCTGTCAGCTCCATGTCTGACAAACTGGCCCCAAATGAAGAGATCATAATTGTCGCCCTGTCATGTCTTATGGCTTGAGGAGTTTATATACAATAGGATACATTTTTTTCCCCATTGTGGACTCTGAGTGTCAAGGTAGGAAAATGGAAGTGGGTGAAATTCCAACCAGATACCTCTATAAGCAATCTCTGTCCTTTCAATTAACTTGAGGGTCTGTTTGGGGTTTTTTTTTTTTTGCATGTGAATCCTGTCTGCAGATGTCTTTCTGTTTGTCCAAAGTAATACTATTAGAAAGCTTTTTTTTTCTTGTGCTTTTGGGAGAGGAGAGAACTTCAGTGTCCATGCATATGAGGAATGGTTGGTTGTTTCCTTTTGTAGTGGAAAGTAATGTTGCTACAGATTGTAAAATTGCTAACTATAAATGTCATGAAGGTATTTTAGAGTAATAAATATATATATGTTAATGAAAAAACCTGTTGGATTAATAACCAGTGATATGCAGCTTTATACGCTTCCAAAACAACTTGGAGCAATTGCGCATACAGCTTAGCAGTTTTAAATGCAAGTGTGGAGCAGACTTGTTTTAATTTTTTCCATTTATACAGTTACTGGTACTCTAACTAAAAAGTCTTAAATGATTTGTTGAATATTTGCCCCAAATGGTTTGGGTGTCCTTGTCACCGCTGCAAACAATGTGGATTTCCTCAAATGTCAAATTTCTAGATTCCCTGGCTTTGTTTTCAAATGGCAGATGCATATTACAAACACTCAGAACTACTTATTGGCATTTGGCCAGTGCTTCAGCATCTCCTGCTTACTTTTTCCTATCAGATTCCTCATGGGGTACGGATAAGAAACTTCAGAATTTACTTTGTTTCCCTCTACTGCAAGAATGAACTGATGACCTGATGTGAGGTTTTGAATAATTATCTCCCTGCTTAAAATGGAACCTACAGGAAAAGAAAAAAATATGTGTGAAAGAGAGAATGAGTGCTCTTTCCACTGATTTGAGGATCTTTAGCTTCTTCTGAAATTATAGTCATTATGTAAAAGTTGGGAAAAGCACATCTTTGGATGTGATTCTGCCTGGTATTTCCCAAGTCAAGGTGGAATTGCTTGGAAGGTTTGCTACAGTAGTCTTCTGCCTCATCAAGAAGTGATTATTAATTTGAAAAACAATAATTTGATGAAGGCTTAGGGAAGGGAGTTGCATAGCAGGGCACTTGAACATGCATTCTCTACCCAAATATTTTACGTAGGTGGGTAGTACACAAGTTAATGTGAATAACAGATAAGGAAATTAAATTTGCTAACTATTATTTTTAATGTCAAGAACAAAAGGAGGAAATGGATGTTACCTTCATACACTTGCTTCCTCAAAATGTAGCTCTGAACTGTGATTAAAATTGAGATGCCGACTGCTCGCTGGGCTGGATTCATGGCAAGGAGGAAATGTGGTGCTTTATCCATCTGTACCCTTCTCACCAACAGCTATTGAGGATCTTTACTTGAGTGTGGCTGGCTGAAGCATGTGTGACAAGCTAAGGTTAGAAGGCCGTTGGCTAACTTGTTTTAACTTTCTTTGACTTACAGTAGCCCATACAACTTGTAGCAGTGAATAGGATGCTTGCAGAAGAGCAGACTTGCCTAGCTAGTTGAACTCGTAAACTCAGCCTATGCTACCTCAACCTGCTCTTATTTGAAGAACTGAAAATAGCAGCTAGGCCCTGCTGATGGTGGGACTCTCCTCCTGCTGTTACTCTGCTCAGATAGCAGAGTCTCTTGCTTCCTTCCGAGTGTTTCAAGTACATGACTCCTGCATAGCTCTTTCAGAGCTGTGTGGCTAATACTGACAATTATGGTTATGCTGGCTGTGCTGTCAGGAGATGACAGCATTTTCTTTACTCCCAAGAATGCTGTCAGTTGGGCTTGTTTATCTGAGACGAAGAGCTATCTGTCCATGTTTAGTGGAGCTGTCGAATTTGATCCATATTTTATTAGTCATCCTTATTGCAAAATTGAGAAGGCTTCTACATTGGATGTTTTTGTGTACAAGCCAACTAGGAATGCTCTATATTCTGAAAATGTATGTTGGTAGATGGATCTGTACACTGAGCTCTTGCAGTGCTAGTGAAAAGTCTGAGCATTCTGCCCTATGGTTAACCACGATTTGATGTGATTATATGACTGGTTTTTTTTGAGGAAAAGCTATCCAGTTTGGCCTTGATGGAATATATGAAAGTTGCCTTATTATTGTGACTTCTCTGTTGTTTTTTGAATAGGAACTCCTTTAAATAGGAAAATTTTGGTTGTTGATTTCTGAAGTGAAGCTGCAGCTTTCACTTAATTTTCCCCTATTTTCAGCCCCCAGTGCACAGATGCTGCTAATTGGTTGTTTTTTAAGCATAGGGCCAATTTTCTAGAAGTAACTGCTAACACACAGATAACATCTCTTTTGTGTGGTGAAGTGTGTTCACTACGAGATGAGTACCAAAATTCTGCCAGATTATTATGGAAGGGACATTAGATACTTCAACATCATCTTAAAAATACTTCTTATTACAGCATATGTCATTCCTAATTGCTTTAGCTGTGTAGTTGTTCCAAAAAACATTTTAACTAGGTTATGGGTCTTTACTTACCTGTAAGGGGAAATTAACCTTTTATTTTCAATTTAAAGGATTAAAGAGGCTGTGGGCTGTGCTACTCTTTTAAAAACTGTCTGACTGGGATACGGATGATCATCCTACAATTTATTTGCTTGCTTCAGGTTTGAGCAATATGGAACACAACACTGAAACTCAGAACTGAACCTTGGAAAACGAGATTTTTTGCCTACAGGTCACAGCCTCCTGGAAGGAGACAAGCATCAGGCTTTTGGGGGACTCAATCACTTACAGAAAGCATGCTGCCAGACTCCAGATACTGGCTCCATCGGGTTAAATGAGCTTCCAATGGCTCTACTGAGGCTTGTCTTGATTTGCTTAGGTCTTAGTTTAATTTCTTAATCTGTGGATTCTAATAACAGGGTTTCTCCAATAAGCAGAATTTCACCCCTGGTGCCTGCCCTCAAGAATTATGTGCTTACTAACCAGCGTTTGTGCTTCTGACTTGCATTTACCTTGAAATTTTCTTTTTGACTGTGATTGATCATGGTAACTTGGACACGCTGTGTTCTTGAAGACAGATCTTGCAATTGATCTGACTAAAATCTTTAGGGTGACTGTAGTTCAAGGTACAGCTATTGAAAAATTAAACAATTCAGTGCACTTAGAAATCTAGGTTGGAAACTATGTAAGTTTTGTTTGGCAAGTATTTCTCCCTTTCATATATCAGCAAGCTGATCTGTTGCTCTGTGCAATCAGTATCATGGTTTATATGAAAGTTATGCTTTTACTGTCTTCTGTGTTTGTTATTTTTTTAAATGTACTTTGTGGGAGGAAGTTCAACAAAACACTATATTCTCAACTCGGGCTTGAGCTTTCTGACTTCCGGCTCTACAGCTTTTAATTGTGCAAGAATAAGCTGAAATATTAGTTCTGTCTTGTTCATGTGCTGTAGCTGAACTAGAATTACAGTGCACTTAAGTTTCTTTTTTTGGCTTCAGCTTATATTTGCATGTGGTATGCCTCAAGTTCATGTATAGAGAATCTTTCCATAGTCTTGAGTCTGTTTCTTTTGAGAGCTTTAACCAACCAGGTAGCTCTTGCGCTACAAGAAAAGGAGTATAATTTATCATGGCTCGCTTTAGCTGATTGCTCAATCTCATGCGCAGAACTGAGATCACCCAAATTCCAGGACCTTCCAGGATATGGATGTTTTCAGACACTGCTGCTCTGATATGAATGGATCTAGGAAGCCACTTTGCTTTCCAAGATCAAATTAGGATATCTTTTTTGATAATTGATAATTTGATAAGGAGTTGGGCTTGATGATCCTTGTGGGTCCCTTCCAACTCAGGATATTCTATGATTCTAATTAAAGCTTTTAGTAGAAGGAATTACGGCAAACCATGTGGTTGACTTAAAGCATGTGAGTAATCCACTAATAATCAGTGAACCAATTTGAGCTTGGAGTGGTATCCCTTTTAAGTGTTTGGAGAGCTTGAGGCCTAGCAGTGGTGCTCACATAGCATGAGAGTGGAAGCTGTGCTATTGCAATACGTATTTTTTAAAGATTTCCACTTGCAACCAAGATGTTGAGATCTCTTAGTAGCTGTTGGAAATGCTGCTGGAACTTGGAAGTCTTCAGTAACTTGGAGTCTTTTAGAGATACTTTTATCTCCCTTTATGATGGCTTTTAGAAAAAGATGATATGGGTTGTGCTAATCCTGGTAGAGAGCTTACTAGGGACTCTGTTATCTAATCATGAACTTTAATTTTTTGCCTTTCCTGTTAGGCTTATAAAACTTGCTACTTTCTTCATGAGAGTAAAAATGCAGTATAAGCAGGATACCCCATGTAGGGACATGGCAGTGCCAGCTTTTTAGTACTGCCCATTTGGAGTGTTTAGCTGCTGTTGGTGCTCTTAGGAATAGAAGCTAAAATTTTCAAGTCTGAATGGCAGCAGTTGAGTTCTGGGACATACGTTTAGGTGTCTAAAGAAATCAAGTGACTTAAGAGTACGGAGGATCCAGTGATGTTCCTTCCCTCTGGTAAAATGCTGGAACAGATGTGCAGTGGAGGTCTGTGGGCCCAGGATGGGCAGCGGCGAGAGGAGAGCTGGGGTAGGTGGGTATTTACTCCACAGAGGTAGGTTGGGAGGGCAGAGAGTTCTGGCACTGAAGGTCCATATGAAATTGTTCCTTAATACTAACTGTAGGTCTTCAGAAATCCTCATTGCTCAGAAATTCTCTAATACATGAGTGATTAAAAAAAAAAAGAAACATAAATATCTGTCCAATTGCACAGAGTTTCCAGCTGATCTATTCTGTTTATACAACGTATCATAAAGAGTTATAAAACACGTAATATTTATGAATTAATTGTAGCCCTTGGAGTATTTCCAGGCTATTTTCATATATATATTTAGGCACTATTTCAAATAAGCTCGTTCACGTCTCTTTACTCTCTGCCTTTCCCACCCCCGGTGTAGCTCTGTCTATTCCTTCTGAGTATTAAGTGTTAAAAGCTTAAGTTGAACAGAACCTAAAAATGATCTTAAGTGATAAATGCAGCAGACTGACCAGAACTGGAGTTCAGTTTTTCATCTCGTTTAAGCTGAAGAATGTGGCATTGTCAATTCACAGTAATGCAGTGTATTTGTGAGTGTAGTGCAGCTGTAACCTGTAGAAGTGGGTTAAGAGCTAGTCACCGCTATCAAGGAAAGAATGATTTGTATGTTCTTTAAAATGCTTCCCTGCAAGTAGTTTTGAAGTGTTAAGGTTACACAACATCCATTGTGATAAGTGATTGAAATGAAGTGAAATGGCCAAGATGTCACAGCAAGCAAGTGACAAAAATAGAAATGGGAATCTGGGATTTCTCTTGGTGTTGGATGTGAGCTTGGTGTGGCCGAGCTCCTGAAGCCCACAGCTTGTGCAGGGCACACGGTGCTTCTGCACAGCCCTCAGCCCTGCTCTTAGATGGCTGCCATGCAGCTGATCAGGGCGAAGGGTCCAGTTTTAGCCTGGTCTGACATGGCTCTAGCGATTAGCAAGAGGCTTCTCCTGCCTTCTAGGGGAGAGGGTGGCTCTGAGGAGTGGTCTAGCTGGGACCGACCTGATACTACAAACTACAGATGCATTTAATGGGCAGCAGGAAATTAAGGGTATGGTGGGTAGTCATTTAAAAGGTACTGCTACTTGATTCTAGAAGATGGCAGGAGCTTGGTGCTAAGAGGCTGTGGTTAAAGGTAAGGAAGTGTTTATGTATAAACACTTGCGTTACCCAGGAACTTTATAAATTGCGGTGGTTTTAAAAGGGCTAATGATGCATCCCGAGATATTGTAGATCCCCCATTAAGGTGTATCCTTTCATTGTTTCTCTCCCATGTAGCTGCTTGGTTTCTGCTTAGATACAGATATTGCACTATACTGTACACAAGCATTTGATCTCACGTCCAAAAGCAGTTTTATAAATGAACCCTGTTCAGGATTGATAGAAGAGGTTGTGGACAAACTACATTATGAGGAGCTATGTGTATGTAGTATTGTGTAATGGATTTTCCGGCTTCTGCTGCAATTGAACATAATTCAAAGCCTGTCTGAATTTTACCTTTTTAAAAGGTAAACATTTTCTGTGCCTTAATCTAAATGCAGTAATTTTGGTGTAGCTTGGAGGCAGTGTATTAAATTTGGAGCAGTGATATTTGAAAGAGGATTGAACATAAATTGATACAATGCCTTCTGTTGTTTAAAAGAAAAAGCAAAATGCCTGTGCTGCAACAAAATGAGGTATCTTACCTATCTGGGGAAGATAAGCAAGAATTATTTATGTGTTGGGTTGACAACTTCTACAGTGTTCAGGTTTCTCTGGCTAATATTTTGACAAATTTAACTGATGAAAATTATGTACTGTATTAGGTTAGTGAATAACCAATTAGATATCTCTTGTTTATCTTACAGCATGTAGCAAAAATATGCTGTAGTCCTGATACTCTTACTTAACATAATTATTTTTGCCTTTGGAAATAAACGTGCTATTGGAAATCATTGGTAATAGGCCAATTCAATGATAGCTTTTCTCATGGCCTGAGCTTAGGTAATTACTGCAGTGTAAAGTGCAAGTTTAATTTTAGTCCAAGTATCTTTCTGTATTAGAAGGTAACATGTTCCCTTCACTATTGAATAAGCTGCACTTGGTGATGATAGATAGAAAAGATTAACCTTAGTATATTGGCAGTATGATGGTCAGATGCAGTTGCATTAGGAAGCATCACCACCTCAACAATGTGATAACAAAAGTTTCATTAAAGATTTTAAGGTATCTGTTCTTGAATGGAAATTTAGAGACTGGCTTTTTCTCAAGACAGCAAGAGGTATTTTACTGCAGAAAGATTGTGTGGCTATTTTTAGCTGTGGGTACTGGTGAGGTGGAACAGAATATTTTTAGAGCTGTAGAAAATGCAGCCACTCAAGCTGTGTTCTTTTTTTCACTCTAGCGCTATAGGGTTTTTCCAAAATAAAGAATAAAATTGTTAGGAAATGTTTTTTAAGTACCATTATTGTTACTTATATAAGTAATATATTCATTGTCTGTATACATACACACATATGTATATATACATTCATATAGAATTTTAAGTGTTTTGGTCCTCTGAATGATACTGTCATGTATTAAAATAGTTTTTGCTCACATTTTGAAAATTCATTACCCATGTGAAATATTTATCAAAATATACAACCAGCAAGGCATAATTGGGTCACTCTCACTTAATATGTACCAGTCCCATGTGCTGTTTGGATCATTACTTGAATGAGGTAAGCATGAAATAATTCAGGAAACTGTGGTGATAGTGAATTGATAAAAAGAAGAGCTTTGAAGAAGAAACTCTGCTCTGTAATGTTTTTGCAGTGTTTTAGGCATTTTAGAGTGTGTTGTACTAATGTTGGGGACCTGCAGAGACAACGGACCTGAGATTGTGCTGTTTTTTAATAAGTATATGTACATGTTTAGAAGAAAATATGGATTTTATTCATTGCCTTTTCTGGATTTAAGTTGGATGAATGAAGTAGTAGTAAATACTCCCCTCCACCCGTCCCCCTTCAGCACCCCCTCAAAACTGGTGAGATTTTGGTAAGATGAGAAGTGGATTTTATACGGCTTGTCTGAAACTGTTCATGTTGACACCTATTTAATTACATAAGTCTGCTTGAAAAGCTTTTTATTATACTTTCAAAACCTGCCCTTTCAAATTTCTGAATTATTTAGGATTTTTTTTAGCAGCAAGGTAAAGCGGTGCTTGTGATTCATGGTGGTTTTTTTTAAAATTATCGTGCCTTTGTTCTTTATATGTAAATATTTTTTTTTTAAAGTCCATTAGGCATTTTTGCATTGTACCTCCTTTCTGAGATGGCAATGGAGATGTGGCCTATAAACCACTTTTGACTAATCCTCCAGGCTCTGTACCATTCAGAGAGTGCTAAAGAAAAGGTTATACAATTTAATAATTCATAGTTATGAAAAAAAAAACCCAAACCAAGAAACAACCAACCCCAAACAAACCCAAACCCCCACAAAACTGGCAACTTTCTTAAGGGTGTTCATATTAACTCTGTTGTCCTGGCTAGATTCCAGCTTTGTTAGATTATAAATTCTATTTTAATCCACTTGGTTTTCAATTGGGGATCTATTTTTGCCTTTCTTTTGTTAAATAATAATAGTTGTTTGCAGGGCATGGTTGCATGTTTCTAGCCATCAAAATTATCTTCTTGTATAAAACTATATATTTGCATATTTCTGGTTTTAATCATACTCCAGAACTTTAAAAGTAAATGATGTGTTTGACTTGCCAGGATCTGTTTGGTGTTCTTAAACACAGCAGATACACCAGATGAATTAATAGAAATCTGTTAGCTTTTCCACACTTAAATTCCAGATTTCTGATGTTTCTGCCTTGAGAAATCTGAAGTCCTTAGAAATAGAGGAGTTTCTATAGTCATAGATAAGCTTGGAAGCTTAGTATTAAATAGTAAAGCTGCTAAATTAGCGCTCTTTAATGTGTTTTGTTGAAATTTTCATGCATTGTTTGTAGGGTAAGTAGATCTAGAAAGAGTAGATACGGGTATAAAAAGATTGCATGAAAACATATGGGAGAAGATTAGAGAAAAACCACAAAGAAAAAACATTTCTCATCTCCCTTCAGAGTATGCTTTTGGGTTTTTTTGCTGCATTTCCCCCTTCCTCCTAGGCAAACCCCAGATATGCGAACAAGGTCCTCCTCCTTAACCTGCCCCTTCCATGTCCCCTGTCCCCCACCAAGACAAACCCCCTCACAGCCTTGGTTTGCAATAGCATGTGAGGCAGCAAATAAAGAGGCAGTTGGTTTTCAAGTGTAGTAAACAGAGTCTTTATGAAAGGTGTTGACTTTTCCTTGCAGTATTTAACTGACCTCCACTTCAATTAACTTGCCACGATTTTGCAACTGGAGGGTGTATTTTGCAGAACCTTCCTTTCCACGGCCTGGCTGCAAATGCCATTACAGTGTGGGGAGCTGGGTTCCCTGCAGCACAGGTGGGTGGGAGGTTGTCCTGGTGTGTTGGTGTTAGAGTGGCAATCGTGGAATCCTAACTGAAAGCTAGAAAATGAAGTAATGCTTTTAACCGCTGCAGCCTTTGTAAAACTTAACTGTGCTTTCAGATGTGATAGCCTAGTATTTTCACTGTTGTTCCTGACCTCTTTTACAAGTTGTTTTCTGTCTGTGTTAAACTGATTCCATTTGTTCTTTGCATAGTTTGTTCCTGCCATTTCTTAATATTGTACTGCTGAATGTAAAGATTAAAATTATGTCTTTATAATTGGCTGAAATGTGCCTGTTCGTAAAGGTTAGATTTGCATATGGTAGCACACACTGAATTGGGCAATTGGTGATTAAATTTGCTCTTTTTCTGGTTGGTAGTTATATGTCCAAGGGGCAGAGCTGTATCCTAATACTAGTTGAAGAGCCTGACCGTAACTCTCTTTTAGAGTAACGTAGTATCTTGTCTGTCTTCCTCTGTCTGTACTGCTCAATCTGTCAAGAGTTTTGAAATCTTTTGATTGGCTTTTGGATCATCTTTGCCTAATTAACAAGTTGTTTCTTCCTTCTTTGCAATTTGGCCGTGCTCCCGTGGTAATCACAATGATTGCTTGTACACAAAAGCAATGTATTGAAAATATGGCATGTGTATATTAATGCTGTTTTACAGCTAAGAAAACATCAAACAGCATGTGATAAAGTACATTCTGATCACTGGGGACCATTGATCTATCAGCTCATAGACTTTTGCTTACAGTTATTAAGACAAGTGCATATGAAGTTAATAGTCAGCATGAGAAATATTGGAGGCCTTTTTTGTTCTTAGTCTAAACTGACAGTGTTAAAACCAGCCAACCAACCATTCTCCCCTCAACTCCAAAGCCTTCCTCCTTGCCTTTTTCCATTTTAGGTGGATTCTAGTTAAGAAAAAATTCATTGACTGCAGTGTGCACAACGCAATTATTAGTAATGCTTACATTTCTGTGGTATTTTAACAGTTATGACTTAGAAGTGGCTATTTCTGTTGCAAAAATTTTTGATTCAAACACAGGCTATTTACTGTCTTATAAATGTGCTAGAACTATAGCTTGTGAAGAAAACTGGAATTATGAAAGCTCCCATGTCAGCACTGAAGAATGTACTTTTTAATTTTCTGCCATTTTAATGTATAATGCTTTAATTTGTCCAATGCGAGAGCATGATGAAACAGAATATAGAAGTTAGAAACCCATTTTTCAGGATCACATATCACTGTTTAGCAAAAATAAGTCTTGCATTAATACCAGCCGGTAACGAACAGAGGAAAAGGATTTCATTTTGGAACCTTTGCTGTTTTGCTAACAGTTACTTTGCTTCTCCATTCTTTCTAATGCTTGCAAAAATCTGTATTACCTGCTTGACTCCTTAGATTGGGGATGCTGCAAAACCAAAACAAGCAAAAAGATGAGCAGTTGAAAGGGAAAAAGATTGCTTGGGAAATTTGGGTTTAGACTTTTTCTTTCGGTAACTGCTGTTTAACTTCTTTGGATAATTAAGTTTTAAATGAAGGTAATGTTAGTTAAATGTTCAGCAGTCTTGGCCTTTAATTAAAGATGTTGGAGTTCACAACAGAAGTTCACAAAGACCTTCCAGAACTTTTCTAATAAAGCCAAAGCTGACAATTTCTAGGGTAAAGCAAATAATACATGGGAGGAAAATAAACCCGACAGATTAAGGCCACATTTAACCATGTAAAAATATGAAATAATAACTTGAATTTATTCAGTTCTCTGGTCTGCATTGCATTAACTTTGCTAATTCATCTTTTGTTGATTACAGTATATAATACTGATCTTTCTATTTATAACTAAAAATAGGTACAAAATTACATTGAAGACCAAATATTATAACAGATTTTCATTTTTAATTGTATACATTGTGTTTATATTTCCTGCAAATTCTTATATTGTGATAACATGATTGGCTGTCCTGTGAAACCCTACGTGTTTCTCATTTGAAGAAATGTAATTGAAAATGTATTAAAATAAAAATAGGTGCTGGGTACTGCAGGCATGAGTGTCTAACTAAACATAAACTTGAGGCTGCATGCTGCACCCTAGCCCAGATGATGCTTTTGGACATTACGGTAGAACTTATTATTGAAAAAAAAGATATATGCATATATATTAAAAACATATAAAATTTAAAAAGTTATTTATATAACTTTATGCTTTTTGAAAGATCTACTATTGCTAATATTTTCACAAAAGTTGCAGTTTGGTATATATTATGTATTCTTGCCCATCTAGCTTTAGAGCAAGTGATAATGAACTGCATGTGGTTGTTGCATAAAATGTAATAAAATGTACAGATCTTGTAGCATTGTCATACAAGAAAGATATAAATGTAATTTTGTGAGATTGCTGCTGTTAATATTTATACTAAGGCAGTGTCTATTCTATTGTTGGTTCCAACCTACCACATGCTGTTTTTAACAAAATATCTGAAGTATCACCCTGAAGTACTCACTCATCTGTCACTCAAGGATGAGTCAGGAAGTGTATTATAGTAAAACAAAACCCGATAAATTTATCGAGTGTTTAATACACAATATAGTTATTCATAACCTTTTAAAATTATTAAGAATAATGAAATTGAATGGCAAGCTTCTTATAACTTCATTACATGTGTTGATGAGCATGTTGAACAGTTCTCTGGGGAGATGCTTCTCTTTTTTTATATTTTATTTTATTTTTTTAAAAAGCCATTTTCATTGCCATTTTGTATGGTTCTGTACTGCAATGGTGCCTGTAGCCCTGGTGAAGGGCTATGTTTTAGATAAAATAAGCACTGTTTTGGAGATGTTTAACAGTACTTTGATTTTCAGCAGGTGCATTCATTCTTAAGTAGTGTTTGTTTTGTTATGGAGCCCTATGGCACAGAGTTGAAGGACTTTAAAACAAGATTTCATACTTGCATATCTTGTGAGTTGTTTGCATGTTATATATTTGCTGCATTTAACTACATAAAATACCTTACTGAAATGTGAGAAGTTGCAAGTGTTGTATTTCTCAGTCACTCTGTATACTTTCACAGGCTAATCTGTGATCTTGTGTGTTAAAGGAAGCAAAAAAGTGATTGATGAGAATTCCTAAGAATTTTTTTAATTTAATATCAAAGAATACTTAGCATTAAGTTACCATGACTGATGGAAAGTCTTAAGCTGATTTGTCTCAGCTTTGCTGTTATCTGGATCACTTTTTTTAATGTATACGTTATATGCATATAAAGTTTGCTTATTGTATTTTTATTTACAGGAGGGTTTAAATGGCAACTTTCTTGTTGACTCTGAAGTTGTTTACAGAAAAAAATGTGTGTTGTGCTATTGGGGTTGCTATAAAAATGTGTGTCTATATATATGTAGATGCTTCAATGAAAGGAGATCGTTCTGTTAATTACTCTCTATTTGCTGTTTTTAAAGTGATGATCTCTTGTTTTCTTCTAGCCTCAGATAATAGTCAGCGATTTCGAGAAACCTGCTTTGCATTTGCACTGACGCCACAACAAGTGCAGCAAATCAGCAGTTCAATGTGAGTTTAATCAGTAATACAGTATTTAAATAAAAATAAATAAAAAAGGAACTAGCTTACCATATCTTTCATTTTGAAACGTGATCTTAAAGAACACAGGTGTGTGTGTAGTGCCTTAGAGAATACTCTTCTGGGGAATTCTTTTCCCCTCAGTATGTAAGCTGATGAAGAGGGTGAGGAAGAGAGAATTAAATATCACCACTGTCCAGTGGGTATTGGGCAGGTTTCTCCTGTACCAAGCACTGCACAAATACATAATTCTTCTTCCTGCAGCCCTTTCTCGCTATCAGTCAGATCCTTTGTCAAATTCTATGTTTATTCACTATAAAGGTGTTGCTTCATAGTGACCCATCAGAGTTTTCTTTATAGTATACAAAAAAAAAGGAAATGGTAGAGGACAGATGGGAATGTAATTGATTTATTTGCCTTGAAAAATAAAAGCGTATCTTTTAGTGTGTCTTGAGAGTGGTGGTTTGACTGACCAGAAGAAGGAAAGTGTGGTATACACTATATATACAGCGGAAAGTGTGGTTTATATACATTGAATGTACAGCAAACTCTGAGAGAATATTGATGAACCTGTTGTGTAAACGGTATGTTTTAACCTGTGTTCTGTTGTTTCTAGGGATATTTCTGGGACCAAATGTGATTTCACAGTACAGGTCCAGCTAAGGTATGTATTTGTATCACCTGTTCTTGATGCTGCTGTTTTTTAAAATATAGCAGATACATGCTACCCAGCAGGTCAGGCTTTCCTTTATGGAGAAGAGTCTTATCCTGTTGTTTTCTTTAGAAAAGTTTGCTGTTGGCTGCTTTGAAAAGGGCAGCCTTAACTAATTGTCCTTGTTACATGCAGCTTTCCTGAAGTTGCTGGTGGCCTGATACCTGACATGTCAGAATACTGCATGTACTTAGCTATAGCCAGCTGGTTTTCTTCAGTTAGCTGTTTTAGGTTGTGTGTACACTCCCTTCCTTAACTCCACAACTGTCGGATTCCAGGTGCCTGGGCCTTCAAAATCTATGTGCAGGGAGGGTTGCTTTTCCTAGCAGAGATGTCAAACACAGTACTTCCTGGGCATGATAACCCAAGGCAATGGGAGGCAAGATTTTGGGAATCACCAGGTTGGGTCTTAACCTGTTGGTTATTTTAGAGGCTTTGACAAATGTATCAAAGTTTATTAAATCCTATGTATACCTGCAATTCTGCGGAGGGCTGTGAGCAGAGCTGACTTCAGAGCTTGCTCCTGTCAAAGATGGCTGTCTTGCCTTTCATCCCCCTGGTCATGTCTGCATGGTGAGCTGTTAACTCGCCCCACAGAAAGTGATTGCTTTTGGGTCTTGCTTGTTAGGATACCTTCTGCTGATCAGCAAGTCGGGTTGGGTGGACATAGGGACAAAGCAGGCACGAGGGAAAACGGGAACAGAAGGTAGCTCCCCCTTTTTGAGAGCAGCAGCCTGTTAGGCTCAGCTGTGTTGAATAGCTATACCCTGCTGTGATGGTACACTTGTGCGGATGGGGCAGGTCCCCTGGAAGAAATCCAGTGGAGCTGAGAGGCTCTTTTTGGTCCTTTGAATGCCTATTGTCTGCAGTCTTGGCCTACATGCATTTCATAGGACAAGGAAGGGTGTGTCTTTCTTTGGTTCCAGCAGCAAATAAGCCTGTTTGAACTTAGGTAAATAAATAAAACAGTCTTAAGTGAGAGGCTTGACATAGGCAAGAAGATAGCATTTGATGCTGTGGCTAAACAGCTGTCTGATTTATTGAAGTTGGAGGAGGGACAGTTGAAGAGACTGTATATTTTGTCCTTTGTGAAACCCTGGTCTTCTATCAAGAGGTCAGGCTGGAGAAATGGTAGGAAAGAAATTTGGATGATCTGTCTTTTGTAACAGGAGCCTGTATCTGAGTGAGTCAGAGTCAGTCTGAGGAATGCAAGAAATCTGAGGAGGAACCTACAGCCATCTTGATGTAAACCTGTAATTTTGGGGGGCTTTCCTGCTTAATCATCTGTACAGCTAATTTGAGGACTGTGTTTAGCAAGATTTGTCGAGCTTTCGTAATTCTGGAAAAAAAATTCCTGCTAGGAAGAGATGATCTTTAAATCACTTTAGAAGTGAAAGATGATGGAAGCTCTTTGCTTTTAGGTTTTGTTTATCAGAAACCAGTTGTCCACAAGAAGATCACTTCCCACCTAATCTGTGTGTGAAAGTAAATGGGAAACCATGCAGCCTTCCAGTAAGTAAGATGTTATTTTGATATACATATTTGGATAGCATCATGAGGAACTGTCAGAAATTAGCCTTAGAATTTATCCTAACCTTTGTTTTCACATTTTGGAGCATTTGAATGAAGATGGATAGATGAATGGAAAAGAGTTAAGTAAGTTGTTTCTCAGGAGGCCAACCAGTAGGTCCAGAAGATTAATTTTCAAAAAACATGACAGTAAATTTTCATGTTTGACAAACATCCAGTGAGGCTAGCTGAAATTTGACTCTGTTGTGGAGGTCATCTGTGCAGGGAATAGACCATCACTGACCAACAGGACTAAAGAGAAAAATGCCAGCTTACAGTACTGGTGCAGCGCACAGGATTAGACTGGGCAATGTTAGCCAGGCAGGTTGAACAGCAGTACTGAGAAAGGAGAGATGGCAAAGGTGCCTTTTAGTATGCCGTGGGCAGGGTTAGGATTTGGAAAGTGCAAGGAGAAAAGCCTTGTAAAACACTGATACTTTATTGTCTGATGTAGGTTATATATATATATATATATATATCTATATCTTTAAATTGGAAAGGGATCCTGGTTCAGGTGAGACAGAGCTTTTACTGGGGCATGGTTGTGGTGAGAGGGGAAGAAAGCGAAAGCAGTATTTATTTTTTTTTTTTGCTGAGGGGAAAAATACTTTGATTTCTAGGGCTACCTTCCACCAACCAAAAATGGTGTTGAACCAAAGCGACCTAGCCGACCAATCAACATTACCTCACTCGTCAGATTATCTACGACGGTACCAAACACAATTGTTGTTTCATGGACTGCAGAGATTGGAAGAGTAAGTAACTTTGGTACATAATGCTGTCTAAAGCTTATTAGTTTCTGCTTTGGCATCTGTTTGAAAGATTTCAAAGATAAGCAAGTTTAATTGTGCAGAAAATACTTAATGGTTTAGCAGTAGACTGTTCCTTCTTTTGTTTGTATTATTTATGCTAGGCAGATGTGACATGCTCCCTTAGATCAGTAGCCCTCAAATTGGTGTGATCCCTCCCTCTTCACCCCCCACCCACCTATCTTTGTGACTCACTGAGGGCCCAGATAATAAGATCAAGGCATCCTATAAAACGTTTGTTTGTTTGTCTTAACTTCAGACTTCAAGCTCTTCCTGATTTTAGGGACTTGACAAACCTAGTTTTGGCTTCAACTTGTAACTAGCATGTGACTATTCAGTACAGAGTGGTCTTTTATAATTGTAAATGTGGACACAAAGCATAGTGACTCGACAGGGCCCAGGAGATTTAATTTGCCTTTTTAACATTTCTGTTCTCACAACTGCTATAGTTATACTTAATATTTAAAAAGTCATGTTTTTATAACTTTTTTGTGTCTGTGGGGAGAATGTTACAATTGGTATTATAGAATTGCTGATGTTCCACTGGACTAATTAAATCTGGAACATGCTGCAAAAAGTTACTTCAGTAAATTAGTCCATGAATTAGTGCACTGCTTTCACTGATGGCAAAAAAGCTGCTAGATAAGCATTACAGGGTCAACATGTACTTGAAAAATGGTGGCTTTGCCATTGCAACCATCCTGTTTTTAGAAGTCCTGAGACTTGTCCGGAGATGAAACGTTGTTGAAGAATTTGTCAGTGTGCAAAGCCCAGGATTCCTGAACCAACATGGAAAAATGCTTACAGCCCAGTCATGCACAAGTCAGTTATAAAACATCACGATGGTGTTTCACGATGGATTTCTTGTGGAGCGTAAAACAGTCTCCATTCAGATTATAGAATAAATGATGGCTGAATGATTTTTTTTTTTAAACCTTCTTTTATCTAATGAGGACTGCAGGTATCAGAAATAAGCATTTAAAACTGAACCTGTTTTGGTTTATGTTGCAGAAGTGCCTCCATGCAAGTTGATGAATCCTGGTTATTACTCTGCATACAGTACTGCAGTTTTGCTTAAGAATACCAGAGAGGATTTAGGGAAAAGAAACGTTGCAAGTCTGCATGGACTCTAAGCTAGTCTCTTGTGAACTAGCTCATTTCTCAGGCTTCATATATATTTCAGTTACAAAAACCATATTGGCTAACTACTAGCTTACAATACAAAACTGAAGAGAGTGACAGATTCTTAGTGTATTTCATGAGAATTAGATGCCACTGAGAACTTCCCCACTCACGAGATGTAATGCTACCTGAAGTGATTGTTTGAGACCTTGACAGTTAAATGCGAGGAATTATTTTATATTTGGATGTGCCTGTATAGTACAAAATTTGAATTCCCCTCCTTCCCTTCCCTTAAGAGTCAGTTGCATGTCTCAACTGGTGTACTCTACCTTTCCTGAAGTCATAATTGTGATTTTTACACAATCTGTTTCAAGAGCCTTCTGTACAAGATGCCTTGGGCAAGTTCCTAGCTTTGTAGATTCAAGCTGTCGGTAAATAATTTCACAATGTTAATTAGCATTTTTCTAACTTCTATACTAATTGAGGCATTAAACAAACAAGTTAAAGCAGTAGTGGTTTTTAACGATGTGAGAAGCATTCATTGTAAGAATAAAATATTTAAAATGTGGTATTTCTGATGCTATTTCAATTTGTGTGATTTTATGGTAAGATATATTACTGAAATCCCATCTTTGGATTCTGATGGCATCCTAAATAAAGGATGGTAGATGTCACAATTGTATGCTTTTTTGTTTTGTTAGTGGAAACATACATTGCAATTGCTGGGGGAAGCCTTGAGTGCAGCTGCAGGTTTAGGAAATGCTGTTTATATCAAAAAGTAATTGATGTACCCTAATATGAGAACACAAATTTTGTCCTTTCCATTTTGGGAGTGGGGGGAGAGGGGGATGGTGCTGATGAATGCATAGTACAATGTTACATTTTTAGGAAGACAGTCACTACCTGCTGTTGTTAGTAGTTTACAAGAAGAATGAGAGCTTCAAAAATCTCAGGCTGTGGTTTGAAATCAGTTAGCAATGCCAGGAAGAGCACTCTGCCACTCCTGCTCGTCCCTTGAGGGAAGGCTTACCCTGCTTACAGGGGAGCTGGCAGAGTTGATGTTCAGTCTGCATCTGACCTGCTTGTATGCCAAATTATTTTCTGTAGTAGCAGAAGTGAGCATCCATGGCTTTTTGCTGATGCTGATAAGGAACATTTGCATGGTCTGTTCTGTTGAGACTGATGGGGGGAAGTGACCTAACCTGTTCCAGAGGGGAAGGACAGACAGTTGGGAGTGGTGACTTCTTGCCTGCTCTGGCTAGATGCACTAGAGTGCATCTTGGCCCCACTGAACTCTTGAACTCTTTAACTGCCTTACTTCTGTTAAGCTTCGGCAGTGAAGTTGGCATTTCATAGACAGTAAGTGCAGGAAGATAAGAATAAGAAAGTTCAACAGTGCTTCCAGACTGAGTAGGAAATACTGCAGATGATGCATCTTTTTATGTATTGCTTTTGAAGAGCCATCACTGCCGATTTACATATTTTGAAAATGAAATAAGCTTTTATTAAAAAAAAAAAATTGATCATATTTGACCTGACAGCTTCCCTTAAATGTATTGACACAACTGCAGTACCTAACACTATTGATGTAAAATTACCCTTCTTAAATGGACTGTAGACTGCATGTCCTGAGTTAGATGTAAAACTTCCAAAAGTGTCCTAAGTGCTGTTTTAATAGCTTGGTTTGCAGCTAAATCTAACGTCAGTGAAGCGTGAAGTCACTTTTGTTGCATCTCAAACTCCAGCCCTGTGAACTTTCTGAAGCATGATGGGTTTTCTCTGGTCTGAAAACTCTGCCATCTAAAGTCTTTAGAAACATAGTGCCCTGTAATCACGTAATAAATTGCCTAAGCATTGTATAAAATTCAAGCTGTCTTTTGATTAAAACAGTTTTTACTTTGATCTTTTGTTCTGTTTTCTAGAACTATTCCATGGCAGTCTATCTTGTAAAGCAGCTGTCCTCTACGGTGTTACTGCAGAGGTTGCGAGCAAAAGGAATACGGAACCCTGATCATTCTAGAGCACTAAGTATGTCTGATGTACTACTTGTTTAAAAAGGAAAAATAGCTTTTGTAAAAGGAGATTTGAAATAGGACTGTACTAACTGAGGTTTGGACTTCCTACAATTCTATGGGTTTTGAGAATCTGATAGTGGTGTTCTTTGTATTCAGTTCCAATTCAAAAACTCAGAGGCCTTTGTTTGTACTAGGAGCCAGTCCAGGAACCCTGTTGACACTGTGAAGGGAAAAATGCAAGAGAATCTCTTTCAGTTCAGCCATACTGCCTTTGTTTCTTCAGAATAGAATAACTGTATTTATATAGTTAACTGGTAATTCAGTACCTCATGCAAGCTGAACTAAATGCCTGATACTGAACCTTGATGCTGACATGCTGGAGGAAAGTCTCCATCAACACAGTTTTTGTTCCTTTGGGACGGTATTGTGGAGTCAGCTCCTGGAGAGAGAGTGTCCAGCACAATACTCCTCCCACCCCCCTTCCAAATTTAAGTGTGAGGTTTGCTGCTTTATTGTTTTCTCTGACAAGTGCATGTTGGTATAAGTTTGTGTAATAAAAATGCAAGAAAAAACTGCTGCATGTTATTTTTCAGGGAGGAGGTGAAAATACCAACACCTCACAGCTGTTGGTCATACTTTTTAATGCTCAGATAACGTGGGTTATACACAGCACAGGACCTTCTCCAGAAGGGAAGAAGTTAGTCCACCAGTAAATGCTACAAAGCCAGTGGTATATAGTGCTGGGCATTAGCTTGTGCTAATGCCATATGATGATTTAAATGCACAAAAATCTAGAGAGTTGCCAGGTGGCTACTGCTCTGTGTATACAAGGTGAGAATGAGTGTGTGGGTCTGGTTCATAGAGCAGGAGGAACATGGAACTGACTTGTTTGTTTACCAAATGACTGCTTATAAAACAGTCCTTATAAGTAAAAGTAGAGGATGGGTAGAGATGAAAGACTTCTGTAAGTGCTAATACTTCACTGCAGTTATTTAAAACTCAAATTTTATCAGGGTACTTCTGATTTCCCATTTCTCAACTTGCTTTTCAGTTTTAAATCACAGATTGCTTGATGAGTATTTAAGAGGTTTACAGTGGTGCTTGTCCATGTGAGAGTTACTAACATTTTTTTAATGTACTTAAAGATAACAGTCAAGTCAATGTGGCTCATCTTGTTGGTAGATTTTAAATAACTGTCAAGTACAAAGCTGCATGTATATGAAAAGAGACATCTCTGTATGAATATGTTTTCTAGGGACCTTGGTTTAAGATGAGTTTTTCCTGCTTTTTGCTTTCTTAAATCCTGTTGTTTATGATCTTTCTAGAGAGTAAAGACTGCTTACGTTACATGTTTATTGTGTGAGTCTGAAACAATAGTCACTGATGCTTGCTTCCAGTAGATATGGCAAACTGAAAGTTTAGCATGCAGTTTCAGACTTGTTTTATTTCTCTGTCATCCAATTTGTGTTTTAAATCAACTGTAAAATAAACCTTTTCTTTTTCAAATAACAGTTAAAGAGAAACTGACTGCTGATCCAGACAGTGAAATAGCAACAACAAGCTTAAGAGTTTCTCTTCTTTGTCCAGTAAGTTTTTATTTTAATTCCCTCAAAACTGATTCTGATCAAAATGTGGCTGTTCTGGGACATGTATTTGGTAGAGGTTAGCTTGTGGTTTACCTGTGTGTTAACTTTGTGGGGATAGGATCTAGTGCTGAAGTTATTTGTCACTGTGCTTAAGCACGTGATATACCCCTGAAAAAAATGAGTATTCCATTAACTTGAAAATGCTATTCAAAATTATATGTAAGCATACATTAAATCTGTCACTAGATCATCTGAGTGTGCAGTTTGGGTCCTTGATTGTGATAAAACTACTCTCAGTGGTAAGGTAGGTGAATCTGACTATTACAAATAGCTCTTCAGCCAGTATCTCTAGTCAAAGAATTGAGCATCTTTTAACTGAAGTTGATTATATGCATGTATACACATTGAGTATTTAATAATCTTAGATTAGAAATGAAGCAGTGTCCTTGAGGTTGTTCAAACACAATTTTTTCCAAATTTGAAGTGGGAGAACATGGTTCCAATGAATGTGGAAGTGGCAAAGTTTTACTGTATCTTGACCTACTAACTGTTTTTTAACCAAGCAGATGCAGAGATAAGCGGTAGTTTATACCTGGGTTTATGTTATGGTTGGTAAACTGCACAATATTAATATTATGTGCGCTTTTTTTAATCTTTAGAACTTAGTGCTCTTGTTTCAAGTACCATGCACCTTCAGAATACTTGCTCTCTGTATTGATTGACACAGTATCTTTATTGCAGTATAACTTTTTAACCTCTTTTCAAAATTAAGGATATGTCTGTTTCCTGGTTTGGCTCAATCTGTTCAAGCTTGACACGAAATTTTCACTTTCGAAACCTAAAGAAGAAAACTGTCTTATTCTTGGAAAATTGAAGCTTATTTCTTAAGTTATTAAATGTGTTCTTAAACTCTACCAATGTAAAGATAAACTTTATATATATATATATAAGCTTTGCTTTGTAAAAAGCACAATTGACATTGTGGTTACTTTTAATGTATGTATTAGGTTATTCTAAATCTTTAAATGTGGTATTTTCATGATCTTTAATCTTAAAACTTTCTCCAAATCAACATTGATGCTAACTAAATAATAACACATTTATAAGGAGGATAAAACTCATCTGCAAGAAAGATACAGGGATTGCATTTACAAAGTAAAATCCAGATCTGTAAACTTAGAATCTCATAACCTATAATCTTACAAAACTATGAACTTACGTGTCACATCGAAACTGCTGCAGATTTGGAACACTGAAGTATTTTGGGTCCACACCTGGCAGCTTATTTTGCTGAGTTGTTATAGTTGAATTTTTGTTGTGGTGTTAGTACTTTGTTATTCTAGAAAGCACGATGATAGTCCTGTTGGTTTTTTTGTCATTTTTTTATGCACAATATTCTTACCACTTAAAATTAGTTTCCTATACAGACAAAAATAGTAATCCCTTAGCAGGAATTAAATGACTGTAAGAGTTTAGAAGTGCCTATGTATTAATTCATTATCTTAAATTAATCTTCATGCATCTTCTGGAATTACAGTTTTACATCAGTCGTACTTGATTAGTCAAAACTGCCACTTCAGGCAGTTATGTTGCTTTATAGATCATTCTGTGGGAGTTTTCTGGCATATTTCTGTTTGTCTTGATTGCCTCCATTACTGATAAAAGTTTTCCTGCAGTGCTTGTAGATGCATTTTTCCCCCTGCTTTTCGATGCATTTTTTTCCCTGAAGACTGCAATTCAGATAAGTTAGTATTAGAGCAGGAATATCCTCTACAATATTGCTTTTAGGACTGCAAGTTTGCTAATACCTAAATATGTCAAATTCTATTTTGCTTTCTCAGAGTTCTGCCAGGTGTAAAAACAAAACAGCAATCAGACATTAGGATGTAGCTCTTCAGAAGTCCTACCTTTGTCAGTATTTCCTCTTTAAAATTTACTACTTTTCTGATAGACATACAAACCAAAGTCTATAGCAGATTATTTTGAGGATATTTGTCTCTGTATCATTTTAATAATGTCTACAAAACATTCACACTTGACTTTTTTTTCCAGTATGTTCCTCATTCAGTGCTGTCTGATTTCACTGTAGCTCTTGCAGTAATCCATCATTGCGAAGAGTCTCCTTGCTCAGCGAGGATCAAGAGTAAGGGTACCAGAGATAAGGGTACCATCCCATCATTGGGACAGAGGCTGCACGTTTCAACCTGTCCTATGAATAGAAAGGTTATTAGCATGATTCAGACTGTCCTTGGGTCTGAATGTAATTTTATTACAGCCTCTATATTTTTACTTGCCAATTTGTAAGCATTTGGCTCACGGAAGATTTTTTGGTAAATATTTTGTGGTTATTTTCTAGTGCTTGAATGGACAGTCTATGCTTTGAAAGTACACATTGAAAGTGCTGATTTGATCTCCAACAGCAGAACCAAAAATTAAAGAATGACGCATCTTCAGCTCTGTTAATGTGAGGGTGCTGTTCTCCCGTCTCATTTGTTACGGGTGTGATTCTCTCGTGCGTATACTTCAGTAAAATAAATGGAATTGCATATCCAGATGGGGGTGGCAGGTTTAGAGTTTATAACCTTTGTTTTACCCTCAAAAAAGTGCAGAGTGAGGCAGCTTCCTCTGAATTTGTTTTGGATTACTGCTGAGCTTTTTTTAGCACAGAGGCCTGCTCTCCCTCTGAGACCGTGGAGTATGGAGAAGAAAGAAGCTGTCCTTAACTATTGGCTGAATCTATCCAAGATACAGCAGGCAAAGGGGCTGGACTGAGTCTGTATTTCAGGAAAACGCTTGAATTCATGTTCTTTTTTTCCCTTGAAATAAAAATAAATAAATCCACAGGCTCTGCAGCTGGACCAAATATTTAACTGAACAAAAATTCCAAATATAGCATTTTACCATAGGTTTTCCAGCTTTGTTTACAAATCCTTAACTCCTGTTTTGGGTGCATTTTTTAGCATGGAAGGATAGCAATGTTTTTTATTCTTGTAAAAGAAATCAATGCAGTGTTTCTTTGGCTGCCGACAGGCAAGAATCAAAACAGTAACAGGGTTGGAAAACAGAGTTTTTCAAAAGTTGGGATGCATCTCTTCTTTTATGACCTTTTCTTTTGTCAGTTCTGACACAGCTTGGCCAGTATGGCAGAACTGATCCAGGATGTTCAATGCCAAAAATGAGAAAGGAGATGTCAACTTGTTAACGCTGAGTATGCTGATTCTATCTGCATGTGTATGGCTTTGGTTAAATCAGACTGCTACTTAGAAATTAGAGCCACAGTTTTTATACCAAAGCCTTGTGAAAATGTTTCTGGTTTAAATCTGCTTTTTTACTCGGGAGACAGGTATTTATGTTATTCCTGCAGCATGTGTCTTCGACCTTCCTTATGTTGCATCACATAGAAGCATCCAGGTTTTATCTCTGGTACCCTTACTCTTGATCCTTGCTGAACAAGGAGACTCTTATTGTGCCCAAAAGACAAATGAGCCATTGACCTGCCATCTGGGAGATAAGAATTCATAACAGACATGGATCAGGGGGCCTTGCTTTGTTGGGGGTTGATTATGTGATAGAAGTAATGTGCTTGGTCATGGATTTTGGGGGAGGGGGTGCCAAACACATGGCACATACAGCACCTCCTGCTGTCTGAGCTCTCCACCACCATAGCTGCAGACTCCCCAGGGAGTTCTCTGCTCTCCTCCCATCTGGTGGTGAGTTTTGTGACAGTGACTGAGAGCCAGAGGGAAGAAAAATAAGCAAGATCCTGCAGTCTAGCTGAATTTGCTGAGAATGGGGTGGAGGGATTTCTGCTTATGGGGGATGCAAAAAAAAATAGCATCATGGAGGAAGTAGTGGACTGTGAGTAGAGCCTTTGTTCTTGATAGCGTTTTTAGTTTTCTGATATTCTGAGATTGAGTGCCATCCTGTGGCACCCATCTTGTATTGCTCAGAATCAGTATGCATGACCATGATGCTTGCTTAAGCCGTACTAAAAACAGTTCCTCCTACTATTCACTGCTAGAATTGGCTGAAGGTTTTCAAAAGAAGTCATTGTGCATGTTTTAGTCAAATATATATAACTTCAAAATACTCAGTATAAATAGTTCTTAATAAATAATTGTTTTGTTGTTTTCTAATGTGGGAAAAGTCTTCTTCAGACATTCCTACTTTTTACCCTTAGTATGGTCAGTTAAAGCCCCTCCTAAATTTGCAGTGTAAGGACTTTGCCAGAAAACAACTGCTTGGTTTTTTTGAGGAGAGAAAACTTTTTTTTATTTCAGGTTAATATGAAATGCCTTTCATTGTCTAATCAATTTTGCATTCAATGTAATCAAATCATATGTTAATGTTTTTATGGTCTGGGTTAGCATTGATTTACCTAATCCAAACTAAGATATTCCTGTTCCACAATTTAGCCTGAACACTCACTGTGCGTAGCACTCCTATGTTACCTGCTCAGCTTAAGCACTCAACTGTGCTTTTTGTATTAAACTTGTGGAAGCTTTGTGCTGGCCTACAAAATCTCGCTGTCCTGGCCTTCCTACAATCTTGAAGGAAAGGATAGTCCCCATCAGAAAGCATACTTTAGAACTCATTTGCTCCTGTCTCATCTTCTGTTAACATTTGTAGGCCCTTTTTAGTGTTGAAAAGATATGATGGTAGTATAGGATAGTCAGCTAATTGTACTTTACACAAGAAACAGGGAGTGAAATTTCAAGTTAGCTCACAACTGTATATGTAGCAGTGCTGTTTATCACAGCAGGAGGAGTATAAAATAGTTTCTTAATAGTTAACAGGTGGGACTTACTTTGTGAGTAGTCACTTTCTGACAGTGCTTTGGAGAACGTAGGAAAAATGGTGGAGTTAGAGAAGCATGTCAGGAAATGATCCATAATCCTGCAAATGCATTTTCTGTATGCTTTCTTCTGTGACTAAAGTTAAACAAGTAGTTCTGGTAGTGCCCTGATGACTGAGTTATGGACAGCAGCTTGAATGCACACTTTAACTGTAAGTGAATAGGAGAGGGCTGACCCATGTTCATCAGCTTTTAAAATACTAATGAAGAACAATTCTTTTTTGTGGTTCGTCCAGGACACTGGTATGTTACAGGTGCTCAGTGCCCTCTGTGTTTTGTTATGGGAATATAGAAGGATGTAGTCTTCAGCCTCCTTGATCAAATGTAGTTAAAAATGTGATCTTTAGTAACTTTTTCTTTTATGCGATAATCAAACCTACAGGAAGGGAGGGAACAGTGTATGTGGCATGTATTTTAATCAAAACTTGGATTTATGAGAGTTCTTTCTGGAGTAAAACTCAACCCGACTCTGTCTATTTTCAGACAGAAAAGCCCTGTTGGTTAATTTAATACCAAGATGATGTAATCTTGGGTTTTTTTTCTCTTAAAGCTTGGTAAAATGCGGCTAACTATACCATGTAGGGCCCTGACTTGTTCACACCTGCAATGTTTTGATGCCACTCTGTATATTCAAATGAACGAAAAGAAACCAACCTGGGTTTGCCCTGTCTGTGACAAGAAGGCTCCCTATGAACATCTCATTATTGATGGGTAAGTAAAACTTGAATCAAAATGAAGGATGTACCTTACACTCTGTGCTTACTGTTCCTGTGCTGCACAGAATATAGTGCTCTGACATCTTGGTTATTTGGCTGTGACTTGTTTTAAGTTACCACATCCTTTCATTTCCTTGCTGTTGGTGAAGAATTACTAACCAGGTACCTCTTCATTCAGTACTCTGGAATAATTGTGGTCATCAAACTCTTAAAGTTAATAATAATGAAAGGTATTCCTTCCAATCCTAGGTAAATTTTTGAGCTATCCTGCCTAAGATGGTTGTGGGTTTTTTGTTTTTGTTTTTGGATCGCAAGGTGAAAACAGCACGTTGTCTTTTCTTTTAATGGAGCAACTGCACAAATCTGGCATGGTTGATAGCAGACATTCATGTTAGATCAAATAAATAACTGCCACCACCCCAAATGCATGTACAGTTCCATGTACAATTTCACACTTGGGGAGTTGCTATACATAGAAAGTGACATAGAGATTGATTCCCTAGTACTGCCTACCTGTAAAACATTAAAAAAAAATAAAATCTAGCATTCGTTTCCATGAAGAAATACCAAGTATCTATTCCTGGGTTTGCATTTTAATTCCTTAGATGGGAATCTTCTTTCCAAAGTGTGATAAAGGAAGAGAACAAGTAGAGACTTCTGAGAATACTCTCAGAATGTTTTACTAAAAAACCAAAAACAACCCCCCCAAAAAACCTCAAACAAACAAAAAAAAACCAAACAAAAAACCCAAACCCACAAAAACCCCTAACAACCAAACAAACAAAAAAAATGCCCAAACAAACAAACAAAACCCCCAAAACAAATAGAACCCCATAAAACCACCTCACAAATGATTGAGTCTTTTCAGTGAGTACGTGCTTCGTTTTGGTGACCTCCCAGTGAAGCATAAGGTTGCTTGGGATCCCCTTTAAGGCCTTGCAAAAAGCTCTTGAAGAGACACTCGGGGCTCACACATGCTGCTTAGGATTCACGGACCCTGAGATTTATAGGTCCTCTGCTTTGGATCAAAGAACTGTGGGGTTCCTTGTTCTGGGTTCCAGCCTAAAATAGTAGACTAAGAGTAGTAGTAATTAAAACAGCCCGTTTTCTTCATTTCTTCTTGTGTTGCCAGGTGTGGATGTTGAAGATTAGGTGATATAATTATAGCATCCTAAAGAGAAGGTTCTTTCTAGAAAATGTTTCAATCTGGGAAGGAGTGAACTTTCTCACTAATTAAACCAAAGCTCTTTCCTACGCAGAACCACATGAATAGTCTTGGTCAAAAGCTGGAATTCCCACTGGGAGTGATGTGGTGCCAGGATCCTAAAAGTTTTAGAAGATGCAGCTAGGAGAAGAGGCTGCAAGTTTAGATTCCCATGCTCAGCTTTTGTTAGGAAGCTCTTACTTACAAAGAGGTTTCAGGAAATACTAATCCTTAAATACTCAGTTATATAGACTCCTTTAAGATATGGGCTTCCTCAGTTAAATATTGTCAAAGATAAATATGGGTAAGGAGGAGGTGGTTTTTTTTAAATGCTAGTTTACATTCTTCCTTTGCTTTGGGAAATGGAGAGTTCTGTGTCATGAGCTCTGCAGGATTCTGCTCTTGTAGTTCTTTTAAGTGGATGTGCAGATTTTTGTTTTAGATAATATTAAAATTTTCAGTGGCTCCTTTTTATCAAGGAAGCAGATGAGAGAAGGGTAGAACAATGAAAGCTTTTGACTTTTTAAACACTAATTCAAACTTACACTGACTAGTAAAGATATTGGAGGAAGAAAAAGGAGTTAAGCTCTTTTTGAGGACTGAGATGTTTTTGATTGACAGGTTGTTCATGGAAATCCTGAAGTATTGTACAGATTGTGATGAAATTCAGTTTAAGGAGGATGGATCGTGGGCTCCTATGAGATCGAAGAAGGAGGTACAGGAAGTAACTGCATCTTACAATGGAGTTGATGGTAAGTCACGTTTTGGGGTGTATGAACTCAATGTCATACTGTTGATCTGTTAAATATTGATGTTCCTTTAACTTTTCGAAATGCTCATTTTTGCATGTATGTTTGTAGCTTTTAATGATCATTTGTGAGAAAGATTACTTGAGTAATACCTGTTTGGGGCTGATGGTACTTTTAAGTTTTTATCAGTGTTATGTAATTTTGTTGTCTTTTATTCTAAGTTGTAAGCTTTATTTGTGAAGGCATATAATAAGCTGTGATGTTATGATGATTGTAGTGTTGTTGTAAGCTACAGCTTATAATGTTGACTTCCTTTGTATAGGATGCATAAGCTCTTCCTTGGAGCATCAGGTGTCTTCTCACCAACAGTCA
The DNA here is from genome assembly GCF_964188355.1 of Buteo buteo. Lineage (NCBI taxonomy): Eukaryota > Metazoa > Chordata > Aves > Accipitriformes > Accipitridae > Buteo > Buteo buteo. The sequence continues at coordinate 10,660,726 of NC_134183.1, forward strand.
AATAAAAATAAGAAAGTGGAAGTGATTGATTTAACCATTGATAGCTCATCAGATGAAGAGGAGGAAGAACCATCTGCAAAGAGAAGCTGTCCTTCCATATCTCCAGCATCACCGTTAAACAATAAGGGGTGAGAATAAAATATGCAGGCCAGTGCAGAGAGAATATACTCACGATGGAGAGTAGTAACAAATTTCAAAAGAAATTGTATCTAGAAAGTTCTGTATTTGGATTATATCCTGATTCAGTAGCTTATAACAAATGGATTTGATCTTGGGTCACAAGGCCTGAGAAGATTGGAATAACAACTTTGAGTTGTTAAGTGTGTAACATGATACAGTTTTTCAATTGCATTTGTGAAAACGAGTATAGAATGGCACAAAAGGTTGTGGCTTACAAGTATGTTTTTTGCCAATCTGGAAATGTTTTTCTTCCATAGAGAAATATAAAAGCAGCACATACGGAGAGAGAGAGCAACGAGAAACATGGGTGTGGTATGGGAGTGTGTGGGTTTTGCCGGTGATTACTGCCAGTAGCGTAGTAATACACAATGCCAGAATAACCTGATTACACCTAAGTAGCCAAGCTGTTAATAGCACCCTGGTTACATAAACATGTAGGGATGAAAACTGAGGCTAAACTGAAGGGATCCTGTTGTTGAAGTGATTACTACTACAGTAATGTAAATGACTCAGTGATCACTTAAAACTCTTCAAGACCTTTTTGGCTGTCTTCCATTGCTAATGATCTTGTAGAGTATAAATGTTGTGATGTTATACAGATTTGTATGTGTTTTTGGGGGGTTCAATATACCTTTAGGATTGTCTTGCCCTGGCTTAGGAGTATTTGTAACATATTTATAGCAGAGATCCCAATACCATTTATAGTGGGAGTTATCAGTTTCTGCTGTTTGAGACCGAACATTCCTTTGCTTTTAATTTTGCTAAACTTCAATTATCTTGGACTGCATTAACTTCTGATAAAATGTCATTGTGAGAAGAAAGCTTGGGGAACGTGTGATGCTCATGTCTCTTCCACTCCCTCCCCCTCCCCCCCTTCCAGTCCCTAGAAGATTCATTGAGGTGCTGTAGCAGTGTGATGCTTTCTAGTGAAGCTTTGAAATTAGTAGGGGGGGTTGTTGGACATCTGTCACAAAGTTCATAACGTGTACTGAGAGGTTGACTTTGTGTTAAATCTGAAAATAGGCATACCCTGTGTGGGACAGCAATAGAAATATTCAAATGCTGTTCTTTTAGCATTAAAGCCAAGACTATATTTTAAGCTTGTAACAAGCCTTTGTTTCTTCCAGCATTTTAAATTTACCCCATCAAGCATCTCCTGTGTCAAGAACACCAAGCCTTCCTGCTGTTGACACTAGCTACATCAATACATCACTTATCCAAGACTACAGGCATCCATTCCATATGACACCTATGCCTTATGACTTGCAAGGTGAGCTTCTGACTGTTCATAGCTGTAAGTACAGCTCTCCAAGCAATAATAACTATTGTAAAAGGATTCAAATGTGCAGTTGTTTGACAATCCAGTAGTGAAAAATATTATTTTGCATCCACAGAGGATGAGATGGTATTTAAAAAAAAAAAAAAAAGAAAATTTAGGTTAATATCTTAAGGTTTTAAAAGGCTGATGTTTTGCAGGCTCCAGTAGTGAAGAGGATCTGAAGTGTCATCAGTATTATGCTGGTTTTATTTCAAAATAAATGGTGGGAAAATGGGGAGGTGCTTTTTTGTTTTGAGAAGCTTAATTTTTTTTCTTTGGCTCTTTACAGGTTTAGATTTCTTCCCTTTCCTGTCAGGAGACAATCAGGTAAGTAAAGGAAAATCAAGTCATACGGCAGATACTCTTTTCAGAGAAGGACTTGCTGGCATGGATATATAGGCGAGGCAGGAGCAGATGCACGATGTAGGTGTAAATGCAAGCAGGCTGCAGCTTTATTTTATACACATAGAAACTGTGACCAAACATAAGCATTGTCTAAATATTGGTGTAGGATAAGGCCTTAACAAAATATAAACATTTCAGTTTCTGAGGGTTAAGCTCAGTCAGCTGCTGTTGTATTGTGGAATGACCCTCGGCCATGGCTGAAGGTCCACCAACCACCTCCTTAGTTTTTCATATCAAAGGTCTGACTTTGGCCGTGTGTCAGTGCTGGGCCACACCACTGGGACTCTTGACAGTCCCTTACACAATTCAGAGAGTCAGGGGCAGCTCTCTGGTTTTTCTGAGGCTGCGTGCCTGTTCATACCATGTTTGCCGCCTTTCTGTAAATACTTACTGAAATGGGCTAGATAAGTGCTGGCTCTGCCAGTTTTGGGAGCTAAGCAGGTTATTCTCAAAAGGAGGCTGGGTTGGCAAGTCCTCCCACTAGACCACTTTTCCTCCTGTGCCTCCAAGAAAAGAAGGGGGCTGGGGTAGCTCACCTGTCCCTTGTGCCTTCATATCTGTTCTGCAGTCTCAAGTAGGAGAATTGCACTAAATGTAGAGGGATACTTGTCATATCATAATTAAGACCAGAGCCTGCACTGTAGAATTTGAATTCAGAAAAGCTATCTTGATATTCAGTAAAACATACATATGAGAATTATTCTGAAACAAGTAGTGCAGAAGTCTGATGCTGCACTGATACAGCATAATTATACCAGTGCATAAATGTTGGGGAACAAGGCTGAATAGCCTGCATGTATGTTTCATCATAGTGGAAAGAAACATGAAGAGCAAAATCACCCTACAGAGAGATTGTATTTAAAATCTGACTCTTGATAGCTAAGGTTCTTGCCTTTCAGGGGCTGCCCAGCAGAGAGTATAACTTGGGATAGCCCTTGTTGCCATCTAATGGGACTAAGTGTGCTATTTCTAAATGCGTTTTTCACAGAAGTATGCTTTCCTCCACCAACAGTGATTAGCACATAGTTTCACCAGCTGTGGTTGGTCTGTGACTTTTGAGCGGAGGAGAGGGATGGCAAAATGTTTCTTTGAATTTTGGGGAATTTTTCCACCAAGGCATTTTTTGAAGAGGTAAAAGAGTGCTGCTCCTTACCGTTTCTTACTGGTTTGGGTGTCTTGCAATACTGTTGTCTTTCTAGTGTTTGCTCTTACTAATACTAGTATTTCCAATTTCTTTTGGCTTCAGAAATCAGAGACTGCAGAGGTAGAAGTTCACTGCATCAGTCCACTTACCTTACAGAAAGGTTGAGTAGACGGGCTGGTGTGAAATCCAGAAGCTGTCAGAGCTTTAGCATACAAATACCGTCTTTTGTGCTGGTCTGAATCAAAACTATCATGTCTGAAATGTAACTTGAAAATGTTGTTTTTCCCCCCAGCATTACAACACATCCCTTCTTGCCGCTGCAGCTGCGGCAGTTTCTGCATCAGATGATCAAGAACTCTTACACTCTCGTTTTTTCCCATACACTTCATCTCAGATGTTTCTCGATCAGCTAAATGCAGGAGGAAGCAGTTCTCTGCCAGCCACAAATGGTAGCAATAGTGGCAGTAACAGCAGTCTTGTTTCCTCCAACAGCCTGCGAGAGAATCATGGTCATCCAGTTGCAAGTAGGAGCAGCACGGACACGGCGTCTATCTTTGGTATCATACCGGACATTATTTCGTTGGACTGATTTTTGGAGTAAATGAACTCGTCAGAGGAAATCTTTGTGCTTGGTTTTACTTTATGTTAGAAACATAGACAAGTTTTTTTCCTTTTTTAGGGAAAAAAATTTATGTGTACAGAGAACAAAAGTATATTTTCAGTTTTACTTTTGTATATAAACCTAAGATGGCCTCACTGGTAAAAATAAGAAAAAAAAACCACAAAACAAAAAAAAAATTAACAAAAACAAGGAGCTTCAGTTCATTTTTATGGATGCTGAAGATTTTACACCTGTGCATTTGTCATGGAGTTACTTTTTTTCCCCCCATAGTTTGGACACAAATGGCATTATTTTCTTCACAGTAACATAAACAGAAAAGGAGCTGAACTTCTAAAGTTCAAACTTGTTGAGCGGGTGTTTTCTCCTCTTGGAGACATTTACCTTTGGTGGTGGGATCTAATTCCCCATCCCATATTTAGTGCAGAATTTATTATTATGCTTAAAGCGGAATAAACCCTACCCAAACTGTTCCACAGCATCCCCTCTGTTTGCAGGACAGAGCCTTTCAGGAGTGGGTTTGGTGTTTCAGGATTTTTTTTGTCATTTCTGGTTCTATGTGACCCTCTATTCAGACGATTTTTTTTTTTAATTCCATGCTTTAGTCAAGCATGTTGCAAGCTCATTAGTGCACCAATTATTCTTGAGGGCCAGACTCAATAAAATCTCAGGCTGAGGAAATTACTTGGCTGTGCTTATGTGGGACAGGACAATTTTTATAGAATCTAGCCCCAAATAAAAGCATTGACACATTGGACTGTAGGGTTTTGTTTCTGAGAACTTACTATGAAATCCTTTTAAAATAACTTAAGATCCTGATCAGCAAAATATTAAGCATGTCTCAATTTTAAATTTGTGGAACTGCTTGTGCTTTAAAATTAGCCATGCGTGTATGAATGGCCTATTGAGTGGAGGCCTATCTTGTTCTGTCTGGAGAAACCTACTTTTAGCTGCAGTAGATCAAATTTCTGCTTAAAAGTGAACTTGTCAACAAAAGGAAGAAAATACAAATACCAACACACTATTGCATGGTTTGTGCAGCTGATAATGGTCTTGGTACAGTGTCTCCTGAGTTCACATTTGTCAGAATTACTATTTAATGTTCAATGTGAGTCTCTTAAACCAAAAACCGACCCAATAAAAAAACCCCTCCCTGTAGCCCATATACTCAAATGTATTGCTACCTATTGAAGTCTCTTAGGGTAGTGGGTTTCAAAATTCAGTTTTCTCTTTTTGGCCTTGTAATTATTTTGATTTCCCTGGTTTTTCAGTACACTTACGTTGAACTTTGAGCCATACTTACTTCCTGGTTTCTTCTCTCTCTCTCTTTTTCTTTTTTTTTTTTGAAGTTGTGCATGACATAGGAAAATCTTTTTTTAGAACTGATGGGTCATTTGGGCTGATCCGTTCTTATTAAAGAGTGAAATGTGTAAATAGCTGGAATGCAGTTTTTCAGGAGATTCTTTAAAGTAAGAGAAGGGGGAGGGAAGGAAGTGATTCTCTTGTGTCCCAAAGTCCATGTCAGAGAGAGTAAATATTTCCTCTGGTGTGAAAAATATTTTTATAACTGGTTGAAAGTGCAGGTAACAGGTTTATCAGGAAAGAGTGTTAAGGAATACTAAAATTAGCAGATTCTTGTCTGAATTTTTAATGTCCAAAACTGTTGATTGCAGCTAGTTGCTTTGAGCATTGACAAGGGCCACCTTTTGCCTATGAAGTTGTCTCAAAATCTTGCATTGATTAAAAAAGAAAAAAAAAGAAAAAAAAAAAGGAAAAAAGAAAAAAAAAACTTTAATCCAAGTAGCATTAGGTATTGCTGTATGATCAGTCGTATGGTTATTTGAAAGGTTCACATTATGTGGCATCAAAATCGTTTTTAGTGTTTTTACAGCATCCCTCTGCCACTAAATAGTTGACTTGAATTTTGAAAACAAATGTTTGTGTTTATATGTATATGTGTGTGTATATATGTATTTATAGATCTGTGTGTGTGAGTTAAAAGTGAGTTAAATAGTTTTTCCCATGCATGTGTATTTCATACATATCTGGCTGATATATATATTTCACCATACACCAATTTTATAATTTATTAAATGTCAGTTAAAAAATAAATAAAAGGATAGAAAATGGGAAATACTTATTTTTTAAACTCAGTCTGATTTTGAAGTGATTAAACCTACACTAGGAATATATCTCATACATTTTAGTCATGAAAAATAACCTGGTAACTTCAGAGCATATGCTTTGCTATAATACCGTTTGTAAATCTGGAGTACAACTGCCATCGGTGTAACTGGGAGCATGCGTGTCCCCAGCTTCTGAAACACCTAAGAGAAATTTGGGAGAGCTTGTGGCTGTTTTACCGATGATTGTGGCAACATTTCCATTGACTGTATTGTTAAAGATGACCTGAAGAACAGCTTATGTCACTTTTGACAGTGGTATTAAAATCTTGTTAATTCACATATAAAATTAAATGTGGCGAGTGTGTGGTAACACAGAATCTGGCAACTTTATGCCTGTCTTAGCTTTTGGAAAGTGAGGTCAACTGATGACGTCTTCCATTTCCTCAGAAGTTACCCTGAAGGGAAGGAAGGCTGTTCAGTTCACTGTTGTCATTTTTTAACCTCATTGCTCTACAAAGAAGGGACAGAAATGTTCTTAAGTCCTCCTTTGTGGTATTAATCCCATATGCTGTGTGAGTATTCCTGTTTCATGCTAGGGTGTTCTTTATAGTTGATAATTCTCTGTGCCTCTGACCACAGTTAACATTGCTTGGTAGAAGTCTCAGTCTGAGTTCTCGACAAGTTCCCTGCAAATGTCGCTCCAAAACTCAATCTCTGTTAGTTCACATATTGTCAAAGATGCAGTAAAGCAACCCAGGGTGGCCTGGCTTGCGGTACTGCTCCATCCGCTGCAGATTGCAGAGTTTCTGTGATCCTTAAACTAGCAGTCTCTTGTCCTCAAATTCTTCCACTAGAGGAGTGGGGTGTGCACACATGCACACGTGTGTCTGTGTTAGGTATAGAGCTCTGTGTGTCTGTATGTACATACACACCCAGGTGTGAGCACATAGCTGTTTGAATAGCAGCGTGGAAGTGGCTTTGAATCGCTCTTGAGGGCATTACTTGATGCATCCTTCAGAAGATGAAAAACCACGTTAAACTGTAACCTATGCCATGCGTTAAAAACTTTGTAGTCCTTCCATAATGATAGATGTGACAACAACTCTAGGCTTGCCCCTTCCTCTCCATGGCAAGTATTCAATAAGCCTTTCAAGGACGAGGTGACTGATAGATTTTCATTGGACTCTCTTGGACCTGCCTCCCAGTGCAGAGCTAAGGACTGTGAGGAGAATGTTTTGAAAATTAATTCTTCGTTGCAGTTTAACATTTCAGGTTTTTAAGCACATTTTAAATAGAAAGGATTTTGTTTTGTCAGTGTAACTGTTTTTTTTCTTTTTTTTTCTTTTCTTTTTTTTTTTAAACAGAGCTTAGATTTCTAACAAGGGAAAATTGCTGGTGGTCCCCGAAAGTGCTGCTGTTAATTGTTTTAATTAACAAAGGGAAAAATGTATATAAGCAGAATATTAAAATTACCATTAATTCCATGAATTTAAATCTGTCATTCATTGCCTTAAAACTTTCTCTTAGTTTCCATACGGCATGCCAAACCAGTAAATGGCTTTTAAAAATGTATAGTAGACCAATGTCAGTTTGTATAAAAGTACCAAGTGAAAATATTTATTATATGCATTGGAAAAAAAAATGGTTTACCTATTGAATGTTACCTGTTTATGTAGAAATCTTTAGATGTAATAAAAAGCATTCAGTTACGTTGTGTTTCCTGGGGGAAAAAAAGGGGGGCGAGGAGGGTGTTTTCTGTGAACTCAGAGTTGCAAAGGTCACTTTTGAACAGGAATGCTTTGCTTCTAAACGTTTTGTGGCATGGAGTGTCTCACACTTGTCTCTCTGAGCTCTACCAATGCTGCTTTGTTTTGTGAGTGTGTGTGAAGTGCGATTCCTTTTTGCTAGCTTTTATTTGGGTAATGTTTACCCACCCAGAGAGGGTAGTAACTGCCTGTTATGATACAGATGCATTCTGGAGTAATCCAAAGTGATTTTGAGCTGATCAATCCCCATGACATACAAGCTTTTATATTGTCTGCAGCTGAAAGGATTTGTTAATCAACTGTTCTGGTCAATAGGGAAGAATTAAGCTGTGTATTGGATCATTTGTAATTTGGCTATTGATGCATATTGGAAACAAATGCTTCTAAATGAACTCCTTGTTTCATAAGCTAATTACGCTCATGCTCAAAGCAACCGAGGTTTTTGCTCGCCTTCATTGCTGGTACTTCTGTAGCAAAGGTCTGGAACAGCTCCGGAGGGCAGAAACTGAACTCCACGCTGTGGGCAGACCTCCAACAGGCACTAGTGCGGAAAGGCTCAGCGTCAAGGTAGGTGGGTTTTTTGTCCAAACACTGAGATTAGCTGTGAACAGTGGGAAGAGAGTTACAAGGGAAATCCTATCTTCTGCTGTTATTTGGAACCTGTTGTTGTTTTTTCTAGTGAATCCTATCTTTATTTCACTGTATACTGTTTTTCTGGAGTGTTATCTGAGCATTGAGCTGCTTGTAACTAATTTTCACAGAAACAAGGGGGTTTTTGTTTTGTTTTCTGTCTGTAGAGTAGGAAGAGCTAATATAAGAACTGAGGGATGTAGTAGACAGGCATGACAAGGTGTGTCAGTTTTACATCAAGCAAAGTTTATTTCCCCTTGAATCATGATCCTTTGCTGTTCAGAGGGCCTTTGCTTAGTATCTTAGCATGTCAGGATCCAAGTCTGAGCTTACTGGGTTAGTCCGGGACTGCTGTCTTCTGAGAACAGCAGGCTCTGCAGCTTGGCTCTGAATCAGGAGAGGTCGGGCACAAAACTGCCATTTGTCTGAAAGATACATCCTGGGTCTGCTTCCATTTCTTGCGTAGCATTTAGCATGTCATTTAATCTTTTGTGGTTTTTTACCCCATGTAATAATATTCCATGAGAATAATCTCTACTTTACCCTTCTAGAGACACTGTTACTGATTTGGAAGAGTTATGATTGGCTCGTGCTTTGTTTTTTCAGTTTATAACCAAGTTTGTGCTAGTTACAGTCCCGGCTGATTCCAAGTATTGCAGCAATGTGTGATGGTTTTGGTGATAGCATTAGTTGCGGTGTTCAGGCTGTGCTGGGTGCCTCAGTAGGGGATAAATGCATTGTGTCTGAAACGGCTGTGATGATTTAATTGCTGGTCATTTCATAAATTGAGCAAAGAGTGAGTTAGTTGCTTCAGTGATAAAGATTCAGAATTAAAAAAAGGAAGGAGAGGCATGGGTGGAAGGAGGGGAAGCTGAAGGGAGGGGAAGGGGGCTCCCATGGGTAGAAGCCATGGCAGGAACCTGTGCTCTTCCAGCGTACTTCACAGGTTGCTGCTTAGGCTGTGACTGTGCAAGGATGGTCTCTGCACTCCAGAGAGAATATGCTGTATGTTGTCCTGAATTTCATACCAGTCTGAGGACCTTAGTTAAGGCTGCCAGGATATAGATGGAAGAAGATCAGTAACGACTGCTGTGGGTCCCATTGATTTTAATCAGTCTAAAGGCAAGGGAGATGGGGTGGTTTTTTTCCTGTTGTAGAGTAGCTGAATTTTCATGGCCTCTGTTTTTCCCTGCCAGGCTGTCTCTGGGAGTGTGTTCTGGGCAGCTAGCCCAGAACTTGGTGACACATACATTTACCAAGCACAGCATTTTCAGTGTGTTGCCTCAAAATGCGGGGGCAGCTTAACTGCACAGAGACTTGACGTTGCAAGATACTGCACCTTAATAAATAATGTGACAGAAGTACCACAATTCAGACATCTTGTATGTTGGAGGAGTGAAAGGTGAGGGGAGGAATGAGACAGCGATCATAGACTGTTCCTGAGCTTGGAGACTGGGAGTTGTCCTCTGCAGCCGGTGAGCATCACTAACTGGGGGAGTTGGAGAATCGGTGGCTGCTTGTCTCCTGTTGCTCTGGATAGTCAGCAGGGATGTGGCCACCCCGCAAGTGGGGCTGTTAACTTGACAACTTCATGACAGGGGAACATCTGGTTGGGAACATACCATGGATCCAAGGAATACTGGGGAGCTGTGCATAGTTATACTAAATTTACCACTGTCGTGACATAATCAAGCTTCCCGGGTCATGTGTTTCTACACAAAGAACTGTGCCTGGGCTTGGGTGTGTGGAAGCAGCAAATGGTTATGAGTGATGCTGACTTCTTGGAACACAGTCACCATGAGACCTTAACTACAAGTTATCATTTATGCTGCAATCTGTAGACTTAAATGCCTTTTTAAAATAAGAGGGTTTTTTTAAGCATGACACCTGTTACACAAGGGAATGTTACATTCAATTTATTTAAGTAACAGCTCACATTTTGTGACAACATTTCTCCAGAAATGGGGTGGGAACCTGTTTTAAGTGTAAGCACTATCATGAAGGCAAAATAAGGATTTGTAAAGGCAAATGATGATTCCTGAGTCCAGGTAGTAACTAGGAAGAACTGAAGTAAAAAAGTTCCAGGTCCTGCTCTTATCAAATATCTTGTTTTGAATTTTAGTAGTCAACTCTAGGAAGACAAATGATGCGGACAAATTCTTCGTATTTTATTGTTCCATTTGGTCCAACTTTGGCTTCTTTTAGCAGGTCATCAACTGAAAGAGTAAAAGAAAAATGTAAGTCTGAGTGGCATATATATTAGGGATATCATGATCTTCAAAAGGAGCAATGCAGGATTTGGGTTTTCAAATCATTTTTCTCAGAAGTAATAACTTCTGGGATCAGTTGGGGGTGCCATCCAGATGATAGTTTTAAACTAGCATCAGTTGGCACTTTGATGTTCTTGTGTAACTTTCTGGAGCAGAGATGTCTATCTCTTTGCCACAAGGAAAAGATTCACAAATTTAGTCCAAATCAGCTCTTCATTGCTCTTGGTAGGAGTGGCTTATTTGGCTTGAATAGCAAACCTGTCCCTGTTCAATTTAGACAAAACTAAGTGCTCATGCAGATTATGTGCTCAACTTTAGGTAGATTTGTGTGCTGTTTGTTAATATTGGCAGGCCTTTAGTGTTTGAAAGTGAAGAATACCTTCTCAGCTGGGGCTCTAAGGCTGTCACTGAAAATACTTCTGCAGATGTGTTAACTGTACAGTTGGCACCTGGCGGTAGTGATGCTTTTCATTTCAGCTTTGGGAATGCCATGGCAGTGATAGCAGTTATCTAACTTAAAATGCTCTCTTCTGTACAGGCTAAACCATTAAAAGGTGTTTTTCCTGTCAAATAATGTCAATAAAATAGAAGTACGTAAGAAATGACACATAGAAAAGTAAAGTTAAATGTTGCTGAATGAAGCTGCTGCTGGGAATTAGATGCCATCTTCCTTCAGATGACAGGAGAGGAGGTGAATTCCCTTGCTTGTTTACTTTACCTGTAACATATATAGTGGGTGGGTGCTAAAACAAACATCAGAGAATCCCAGCAGCTTCTATTTGATAATGTTTTAGGCAGCAGTTAGTTTCCTTTGATAAGGTATCTAATACAGTCCAGAAGAGGTTTTTGCTTGCATGCTTGCTAATGTTGAGGGGCGCGTGTCCAGTTTCACAAGTGGGTTGCCCTTTTGCTTTGGGCCAGCGACGTGTGAACAGGATCGCGGCTGGATGCTGTGCGGAGGGATGGGGCAGGCAGTCTGTTGGAGAGGAAGCTGTTGGGTTGTATACCTGCATTTATCGTTTGATAATTAATTAGCGGGACACCTTCTAGGTGTTTAGAGCTTGTTGATAGACCACTGAAACAGGGATCATACGTGGTGTCATGCTCCATAATCTCATGCCAGTATGGGTTGGAGTCACCTACCCAGGGTCTTGCTCAAGTGCTCTCCCTTTCTGAAATGGGTCCGGGCAGGTTGGTGGAGGCTGGTCTGCGTTTTTACTTGTGAGCTACTTGGCTGAGGTTACCAGAATGGCTGTTCAGGCTGAACAAGCTGTGGTTGTTTAAATAAGACTCTGAGTACTCGTGCTGGAGCACAGAATAATAGCTTTGCAGTTGCTAGTTGTGAAATCCAGGGGGAAGGTCATGGGAGGGGGGAAGGTTTAGGGCAAAAAAAGCTGTTTTACTGTAAGTTGTTGTGGAAGGTCTCTATGAGCAGCATAACCTGTTTCCTCTCTCTGCTGTTCGTGGAGGTACTGGATGAGACACTGTTTTCCCCTCTGCCCCTGTTTGCAGGCAGGTGTCAGTGTATATAGGGGGTAAGCGCAGCCCCTGTGGGAGCTGCTGCCAGGAAGATTTGGTTACAGCATGGGGTAAATGAGGGGCTGTTGCGAGAACTGCTGTTACTGTAAGGTAAGCAACAACTTTCTTTCAAAGAGATCTAATCCTCCATTCAAAAAGAATACCCTGATGGTAATCAAATGCTTCTAAGAACATAAATTCAAAAAATAATTAATTTTTTCCAGAACATTTAAAAATAACACAGAAGAAAAAGGTGTTGGTTCTCATTTGCTAAAAGTATGCTAAAAACGAAGGCTTTTCTGGAGCCACTGTAAATGAAGGTACGTGCCAGTAGTTACTGAACAATTGCAGATGCTAATGAAATTGAGTCTGTTCTGGTATCAAATATTTATAGCAGCTTTAGCAAGCTGGAGTTCAGTGTGTCAAGCCAAAGGGGAGATTCCTTGTTGAGAAGAAGCATCGCTTCCTACATTAGGATCTATAGTGCCTTGTTACAAGTTGTAAGTAGATGTGCAGCCTATACGCCAAAGTAATGGGAAATCCCCCTGCACCTCCCAAATCTTTATTTAATAGTGATTCTTGCTAGGATGCCTTTAATTAGGGTTAATGTCTCTATGTCTTCACTGTTTGTTCAGCTCTCATAATAGCTCTGAAAGTGTTTTCAGATGTAAATAGCTGCAGACAAATGAAGAAAACACTCAGAAGAAATGCCTTGTTGGTGTATCATTGGTGAAGCTGGTGAGGAGACTGCATCAGATCAACCTTACTCTGATTAAATCTAAATACTACTTTTAACATTAGAAAGGACAGTTCTCATACCCTCAAGGAGCTTAATGGGGTCTGTACAAACCCCACAACCCTGGTAAAACTCATTCCTTGCCTGTATCAAGCTAGCGATGGGATTTTCTAATGCTGTCTTTGGCAGAGAGTGAGCAATTTGAAAGCTCCAGAGCCTGCTCCCTGCAGTGGCGTTGGAGGGGTGAAATCTCTGCAAGAGCTGGAGAAGAAGCCAAAGGTGGTGTGGTTTGGAGCAAGGAGGGGACAGGACAGCCGGTCCCCAGGACTGAGGGCCAGAGGGGTGTGCAGAGCACTGCCCTGCCTTTCTGCAGGCCTGGGCCCGCTCCTGTAGCCTGCGAAGGCTGGAAAAGTGGGGGATGCATTTAAAAAGTTTATAGACATACATAAAATGCCTACAGCAAAATCAGCTGTCTAAAAGGTTTTGATCACTTTCAGCTTCCTGGAAATTCCCTCCTGTTGTGCCCCTTGGGGTCAAATTTCTGACAAGGAGGACTTTTTTTTTTTTAATTATTTTTAATTTTTTTAAAAGAACCTTAATTAAAAAGTTCCCCTCTCTCTTCCAAATTGTGCTGGCCGCAGAGCTCACATTGCTCTTGGGAAACCGCCAGTGCCCTGTGTGCTCCTTAGAGCATCCCTGCAGCTGGAGGGGGCGGACGCTCTCCCAGGGCCCTTCGTGGGACAGGCGCTTGCTTTATAAATACAGCGAAGCATCTCGGGGTAAAAAAAATCATCGTTCAGGAAACAACTTGAGAAAGGGAAAAGGTCTCTTGGTTAACGGGCAGCTGGCTTACCTCTTCTGCAAGGCACAGAATCTCTGCTTAGCGATCGTGGCGTGGGCAAAGGCTGACAAGGGCGAGGAGACTTTGCCATCATGTGAGTCGAATTAGCTGCAGCGAGCTGACGTTGCTAACGCGCTCGGCTCGGCTTTGGGAGCGCTGCCTGCTCTGAGCGCCTGTCTGGGTTCAGCTGGGGGCTCTCGTTTACGTGGGCAAAGTGGTGTAAACCACAGCACAAGCTCGTGGTACGGCTGTCGTGGGGAAGAGACCGGCACCGGTGGGGTGGACCGGGGGACACGACGGCAAGTTGCAATGCCCTGGTGCACTGCACGTCTTGGGCGTGATGGGGAGGTCCATCCCTTCTCCCCCCTCCCCCCGAGGGTCACCGGTGCTGTGTCCTGCTGGCCCAGGACCTTCCTGGCTTCCCAGCTGGAAGTGCCCGATCCCAGGTTTGACGACAGAGGAAAACCAGGAAGGATATAAGAAGATGGGGAACATTTGATACGTTTTTGAATTGCAAAATACCTTCTTCCTCGGAAAGCTTTTCTCCTAGTCTTGTAAGTTTGGCTCTCAGCTCCGAAACTGAGATGACGCCTCTTTTCTGCCTGTCTATCATGGACAAGGCCGTGAGGATTTCCCTCTCGGGTTCCTCTTGCTTCATTTGCCTGTACATTATATTCAGGAAAGTGGAGAAATCCAGCTCTGCATTTCTGTCTGGAAAAATAAGAGCAGATTCTTTAGGAATGGCTCAGTTTTGTAGTCTGCATCTAAACGTAAGCATCCTCCCTCTCCCCCCAGTTCACCTTCCTGGGGCACTTTTTCCCTTTTGCCTGACTCTGGTCTGGACCAGGGTGGATCCACTCCTGGGGGCTTTCTCCTGCCCAAAAACCCATTTATAGCTTTGCTAGGCTTGTGCTCTGAAACCTCGTATCCAGAATTTTTAGCCCAGCCTACTTTATCTGGTGATTCTTCTTTGGTCTCTGTGCTGTGCTTTGAATTTATTTAGACGAATCTGCAGATTAATATCTTTTTGTGCTTTTCTACTTCTGCTGATTGGACTGGACAGTTTCCCAGCCTCAAAATCCATAACCAATATGTATGCCTCCCACTGCTCTTGAAGCTTGTCTTTTTTAACGGCAGTATTTTAATCTGTATGCTGGATTGACTTTGTTCATCATCTAGCACATCAGACTAGGTTTTCGTGACTGCTCTTGGTTATGCTCCATTGCCTGGCCTGTTTGAGTATATATTGAGTGAATATTATCTCTGGGGCTCCAGGAAGCCTCCTTGTTTTTGCATGTAGTTTTCTGACCACAGAAAAGTTGAATTTCTCCATCCGTAATCCACTGTGTTTTATTCATATGCAACCGCTGCGCTTTGCTTACCAATCTTGTGGAAGTGCAGGTGTCTCTGCACCTCTCCTGGCGTCGGGCTGGCTCCCAGGCACCGCATCACTGCCATCAGGTCAGAGGCTTTTATCTTGCCTTTTTGTTTCTTGTCGTACAGGGAAAAACATTCCTTGAACTCTAATTAAAAACCAAAACTCTGTTATGCCATGTAAGATTACATCGAACTGCCAGTGACGTTTCTTCTCCCGTTGCCCGATCGGGCGGCGTTGGTAGGGTTCCAGCAGGGATATTGTGTCTGGTTTGGGGTGTCTTGTTTCAAGGAAGATGATGGACGGTGGGGGAGGACCCCGGGTAAAGTGCCAAGGGCAATTAAAATCCAGGCTTGTGAATAGCGGAGCTAATTGGGGTCCTTCAGCCTAATGAAGCAAGTCTGAAAGTGGAGTCAGGCTTCCAAATACGTAGAATACTGTTAAGAAGTACTTTTCTCTGCCTTCGTGAAGGGTGGGAGAGGATGCTAAAGGAATGAGCCTTAAGGAGCAGTGGAGGATGCTGGTTGGGTCTGGCACTTGCCCCTGCCTCGGCCTGCCACCGGCTGGATTTTAATAAAAGACAAAAGACCTGATAATGCCGCGTTTGACAGTCTGAGTGCTGCCAGCTGCGTCAGTCTAGCAGAGCGCCCCGCCTGCCCTGCCGCCATCCCACTGCAGCATCTCCCTCCCTCGCTTCTCCCCGCGGTCCTCGCCTGCCTGCTCACCCTCTCCCCTTCCCCCTCAAACACTGGCTTCGCAGTTTTCAAATAAATAAATAAGGCTTGCAGCTGACCTAGATAAGGCTGCCGTCTCTCTTCCTCCCTTCCCACTCTGCTCCCTCCTCGTCACGCTCGACGCTAACGGGCAAGTTGCGCTGCATGGGGACAGTCCTGTCTGCAGAGCAGCCAGGGAAATAAAAATCAGCCTGTTTTGGTGCATTCACCCTCCACCCCCCTCCTCATCCTCTCTGTCCCTAGACCTTCTTGCAGGCGTGAGTGTGGGGTGCCAGGGCCCCGTGGGTGGGTGCTGGGGGGCCCTGTGGGTGCCGTGGCCTCCCCCTGCCCCGGCCGCCTCCTCCCCTGCAGCAATCCTGCTGAGCCCGAGGGCGCTGCAGATTAACAGATTTGCAATAATACTCTTATTTCAGCTTTCTTCTGCCATTCCCGTAGCAAACCCTTCCTTGTTCCAGTCTGAGGCAGGGGTCCCCTTTCCCAGGGACAGCCCTGGTGTCTCGCAAGGAGAATTTGTACTTCCTGCACCTTCTTCTTCCTCCTCTTCCTCCTTCACCTTTAATTCTATCATACATGAAACCTCCACTACAGCAAATGATCACCTGAAACTTCTGGTCTCTGCTAGCTTGGCCAGGGCTGACGTGTTTATGGGGTTGGGAGGTTGCTGGTTAACTTCTGGTCTTGATGCAATCCAGCATGTGGGTCTGTGGGTGGTTTCAGCGCCCTGCCTGTGCCCAGCACTGTTTTAACAAAATCTGGGAGATTTCCCTGGTTTCAGAGCAAGCAGATCCCCTCAAGAGCTGGGAGGAGAAGTGGGGGGAGCACAAGCCTAGACAGAGACACTTTTTGGGGAAATGCCATTTTTTACATATATATATAATATATATAAATATAAATTTGTTAAGCTGATCTTGCTAATAAAAACCAGAATAAAACTGTACATACCATTAATTTGATCCTGGGACAGAAATTTTGCCTGTAGCATGAAGCAGAGAAGGAGAGAAAAAAAAACCAACACAGCTTTAAAATCTGGATGGGATGAGGAGGGGTCAGCAGTTTGTATCAGCCGAAACGCTTCACTCACCATTATTTTGGGGGCCCTCCTTGTGTTTTATGCTGCCCGTTGGGATCGGAGGTGTCTGCAGCTACTTTTCTATTCGATTAAGGGCTAAAGTCCACCAGCCCCGGGGTGGAGTGCGGCTGGGCTGTAATAAATACCCTGCTGCTATGGCTACGAGACCTGATCCCTGCTGGGGCTGGATCCTGCTGCCAGCCCAGCTCCTGTTCGCATGCCGCTGGAGAGAAGGGCTCTCCCCAGCCTCCCCGAAACCTTGGGACTCCGGACGGGACCCCGAGCAGCGATGCTGTCAGGAGGAGTGGGGCGAGAGCTTCCCTCGACTGGGGGTTTAAGGGTGTTTGGGATCAGGCTGGTTAAACACAAAAGGTTTGATAATCTCAAAGAGCTGCGCACCTTGCACTAAGCTTAGCTGCTGGGAGACAAACCCAGCCTTGGTGAGGCGGCTGGGGAAGGGTGCGGGGGCATTGACAGCTTTGCAGTTCGCTGCTGGAGGGGTTTTGCTGGTGGGCAGCAGAAGGAGTTAATTCAGGCTTTGCTGAGCTCAGTGCAGGGCACTGGGCATCGCTGGCGATGCGGCTGTGCGCTGCCTGGAGGGTCTGCAGGGGAAGAGATTTTAGATATGCCCTCTGCAAGCATGGAGGAGCTGGGACATTGCAGACAGGCCGAGAGGAGAAGGGATTTTTGAGATGGTTTAAAAACCTCCCCATTGTCTTAGTTTTTATTTATTAGCATTTATTTAGCTAATCTGCTTGGGAGCAAATGGCCTCTAGGACTGCCAAGTCTTGTTGCAGCCCTCAGGAGGGACTTGGAAGGGGGATGCTGAGGAAATGATGCTGAGGGAGAGGGAGGGCTGCAGCGTGCTGGAGAGCTTCTGGGGTTTAACGCTGGGTGCGTGGGGGAGGCAGAGCCTCCAGCTGTTGTGAACTAGCTCAGACAAACAGCCGTGTTTGCTCACATCTTCTGGTCCCTTCCAGCACTAGGCTTCTGCCACTCAGTAGACATTCAAGACATTGAAAAGCAAGTATTAGACATGAATCTACAATTTTGTCCCATCCCGTCCCCTACAAAAAAAAAGCTGAGCCAGCAGCTTGGCTTGGTGCGGGATGGGCGCTTTCCTCCTCTGGATCTGCGGGTGCTTGAAGAAAAGAAACCCAGCGGTTGTGCAGGCAGGGCTAGCACATGCGCAGGGGGATGAAGTACCTGATGCCAGGTGGTGGTGGAGATCCAGGCCCAAGAACAAAATATTTAGTGGCCGTAGTGACCACTGTAGCATGGACCAGACCCTTCCCAGGGTAGACCCTGCTCTGTTACAATGACACATTCAGGGTCCTTAAATCTCATGGGATAAAGATTTTCCATTCAAAGAACAGAGCTGCTTCAAAAAGAAATGCAAGTCACAACTTTTACCAAATATTTTTATTCAGTATGTTTTGCTAATAGCTTTTTTTCTTCTACCACTTGGATTTTGTCACACAGGGCTCTAATACAAGTTTTATAGACATAAACCATCACAGGGATGCAGCTGGCATTGCAGGAGTTCAGCTCCATCACCTGAGGCTGGAGAAGTGGTGAGCGGGAGCAGAACCTGATGGCAGCACAGACCCCATGGGAACGGGGCCGATGCTGGAGCTCAGCCCCCTGCCTGATGCTCTTTTCGGGCTGCGTTTGTGGGGAATTGGCCCTTCTGCCTCTGCCACCAGTCCGGCCCTTTCTGCACAACACCTGTGCTCAGCAGCGCAGGCACTGATGGCCAGGACCCTGGGAGGACTTCTTGGGGAGGTATGGCTGAGCAGACCTGCCATTCAGATCCAAGGTAGGGTGGCTCAGCCCATTCCCAGCATGTTTACTTGGCTGGGAGAAGCGGATACGCCTCTCTGCGCCAAGACATGGGGTAGGCGAGAGTGCTCCGACTTCCCAGCAAACCGCTCCTGTTAAAGGCCGGGATGCTCTCTCGGGTGGTGATGGTGGGATGGGTGTTCGCCAGTGCTGTGGACCACCATGCGGCTGGGATGCTGCGGCCCTACTCCGATACGGGAGGGATTTGGTGCTGTCCCCTAAGCACCCGAAAAAGTCCAGCATGGAACTGCATTGTGCAATTGTGAGGGCTGGCTGGTGCAAAGCCAGGGGAGGCTCCCCTGCCACGACCCTGGCTTTAAAGCGTTAAGTCAGAAAGACTATTTTTCCCTTTTGTTCAAACACCCCCTCCCTAGCTAGCTCTAGTTAACATACCATACATCTTGCAGCTACTGTTGGTCAGGAATTTATTTGAAATACATCTACATTAGAAAAACTAGATTTTTTTTTTTTTCTTCAAATCACTCTAAAATATCAAAACTTATAAACTTTCCTTTGCTGCATGGAGGTTGTTCATGTGCAGGGTATAAAATGCCCATGGCTCGGGGATATAGATCACGCCAGGGTACTTCTTCCTGAGAATTTTGTCATTCCACAGCCAAACCACCCAAACAGCAATGAGGACCAGTGTTATGATGAAGGAGTAGAACAGAAAAAGCCCATTGCTGTCCAGGACAAGTCCTTTGCGTTTCTGGTGCATCACTAAAGCCATCATGGCAAAGAAAGTGAAAATGTAGAGGATGAAAATCTGACCCTCTGTCACGAGATACCTACAAAGCAAAAACACATGTTAGTGCCCCCCAGGAGAAAGCATTGAGCGACAGCAGCCCCCAGCACTTCCAGCTTTACCTGGGGTGAACATCTCCCCCTTCTCCCTACTCTACATCCAGACAGATGAAGCTGTGCTGCTTTCTACTGCCAGCTTTTAAGCTGTTACTTGTTTTCACGTTTCTTACCACTAATTTAACAACTGAGCTATGGGCTTCATTAAGAGAATGGGTAAAGAAATGCATGCCCAGTCTGGGATTTGAAAGGGGATTTGTGAATGGGATGCTTAAAGGCAGAACCAAAGCCAGACTGTGGCTCCCACCTGTGGATGTTGTGCTTATTTAGTCCAAAAATCCACTGCTCCCCCTGTGCTGTATCTGGCAGTGGCCAGTCCTGAACGGGTGTTAGCAGGGGGAAGGAGGAATTACACTCCCTTGTTCTTAAATCGTTAGCACACAAACTGCACAGATTCATGCTGATATATTTAAAGGAAGTGCAATGGGGTAACTGGGAACTGACCAAATCATCTTGATGATTTTGACTATCAAAAATTAATTTACTGTACAAAACCAGTCTCAGCAGGGGGCAAAGCCACAGGCAAGAGAGAACATCATCTCTGAGGATGAATGAAAAGTTGTTTGGCTGCCATCAGGGAAACCGTTTGGGAAGATGAGGCTAATGAAAATGGGAAATAAATAAGACCTCTCTCAAAAGGCTATTTGGACCCGCAGGGTGAGCTGAGGAGGCAGCATCCGAGCATCACACAGGCGGCCTGGGCTCTCTGTAAAATGCCTGGACAACTGCTAAGAGCATCCCCATTGCCACCAACAAGCTGAGACCTGGCGGATGGGCTGCAGGCACTGGGTGACCATCCCACCCAAAATCATTGAGGAACTGTCTAACAGCACAATGAGCGGCAGCCTTTGGTGGGGGGGCAGACGGCAAGTACCACGGAGGCTGGAAGCCGGAGCTCCAGCAGTAACAATATGACTGACTGTCGTTGAAAAAAAACACCCTGAGCAGGGACAGGAGTGCTGAGGGGTGACCCTGAAGTTGTCCCAGCTTGCAAAGGCTAAAGCAGCTACAAATTTCAACAAGATTTGATTTGATTTGATTTTCCAGACCTGCAGAGCAGAAGCTACAGCAAGTTCTGCCCTGGGAAATGGAGAACTCCTGCCTGCATGCTGTGGGGCTGCCTGCATTACTCCCTCTTCATCCCTCACCCATGCAGAGGGGGCAGAAGCCACTTACCAGTAATAAAGGCTGCTGGGCCCCATCAGAAGCAAGGCAGCCACTGGCATCCTGCTCTCCTCTTCAACAGGGGTGAAGCAGCCAGTGAAATATATAAACAGTATCAGGAAAAAAGGGATATACCTACAAACATAAACAACTCCAATTGGTGGTGTGACCCTGGAAGGTGTTTCAGCCACCCCCCCAAATCCAAACTGTGCACATAACCAATTCCTATGCTGAGCCCGTGAATTAATTTGGTGAAAGAGCAGAAGCAGAGGCCACCCAGCCTGCTCTGACCACATGTGCTCAGGCAGGTGAAACAGCGGGTAACTGCGGTGTGGGGTCCTGCTCCGTTGGGTCCTGCGGTGCCAGTCAGGGCATCACCTCTCTGCCAGCATCACAGCTTTTGCTACAAGATTACTGCTCTGTCCATATGACAGACGAAGGGCTGGCGGTGCCTGGTGCAGGGCTATTGTATGTCCTGGCTGCACCGAGTGCTCCTGCAGATAAGACGACTTCTGGGGCTCTGGCAGGAAAAGCCCAAGTTTGCTGATTAGGTCAAATGCTGGGCTCAAGTGCTCCATCAAACAATTGCATCTGTTACACTCTCAGACTCTAAGAGGCTGTGTAAGAGTGTTGTGTTAAAAGCTGAACTGCAGGAAAGCAGGACGTGGACCAGGATTTCAAGAACCTAACAGAGCCCTTTTTTATTTAAAAGGACAGGATTTGCTTGCTTCACAGCGCTCAAGGAACAGTAAATAAATAAACCGGGAAAGCCTGATGGGGAAGAGATTTCCCTCTGCTCTGAGCAATCTCAGGATTATCTGGCAGCAGATAAAGGGCCAGACAGTCCTTCCTGGGGTCTTCGGTGCAGGCAGAGCAGCAGGACATGGGACACAACTACAGTGCCTGGTGCTGCTCATGTGGGCGGGAGGGTGCTGATGGGACCTGCCACAGCCTGCGGGCCCTACCAGCATTACCTGCCCCTGGGTCAGAAAATGCAGCCATGCTGGATGAAACACGCTGTCCAGCTGGAACAAGCATTTCTAGAATTGGCTTGGGGCGATAGTGCTGAAATCAGACCCTAACTGAGCTCCCTGGATCACCACGGTCAAATGGTCTCTGTTACTGGGTGGCACTAGCCTCGCCATGTGAGCAACCCTTCCTTCTTGCTGGAGGGTCACTGAACAGATGCACAGCAAAGGAGGGGAGCGAGCAAAGGGCTAGAGAGACTGGGCAGAGTCAGGTTGTTTTGGATTCAACCTCCAGAGGAGCAAAAATGTGGGTGGTGACAGCCAAGGAGTCTGCGGAGCCCTCAGACCTGCGCTGTAACCTGTCTCTTTATCTGGGTATCCTGTGGAAGGTGGCTGAGGGGTGAGACCTGACGAGCCGTTCTTCTGGCCCCTATGGCCATCAAACAACTGCTACATCCTAGAAATATCACTGAGACGGAGACAAAACTAGGGGGAATGGGTGATTTTCCAAGGGAGAGATCCACTGTAATCACACTGGCTATGAGAACATTATCCTCAGCCAGCTCTCATCAGCTGCATTTTATTTTTTTACGTATTAAGCTACGATCAGATCAGATCTGCCCTTCCTTGTATTACGTTCTGAGGCCACTAGATAGACTGTAAATTGCTTACCACATTGAATGACCTAAATATTCATCGTAGTAGTACAGCAGCTCAAAGGAATCAATCTGTAATGTACCAAAAAGAGATTTAAAAGGGCAGAGGGAACTGGATGCTACTGAACAAGAACAAGCAATTAATATATTTTTTAAGTGCTTATATAAAATGCAGCCTCTTTACCAGTGTCTCTGGCTTCAGGTTCTTGATGATGGGATTCTCTCTTACAGACAGATGGTGCTGGTAGCCACTGAAAATCAGGCGATGGTTTACGGAATCTCCGACTAGGTGGATGCTGGCTCCCATGACAAACATGATGATGCTGACATAGACCATTGATCTCGGTAAGGTTTTGGGGGATCTCTCGATGAGCTAAAAAAACATAGAGACGTGTTGAACAGTGAGAAGGTACCAGCAGAGATACGTGACAAGTTCTGCCCTCTTCGACTTCACGGTGCTTTGCAAAAAATCATCAAAAAACCAAGCAAGAGGCCTGCAGAAAGCTGCAGGTGTAGCAGGGAAACAGTTTTCCCCCCTGGGAAAGCGGTGCAACCGCACCAGAACGAGCTTCCCTGATTGCAGCTACTTTCCCTAAATGCATCTCCTCAGACACATTTGCATCAGCCTACGTGGCTTTCAGGCTTGAATACACACTTTATCCCTGTTTGCAACAAGAAAACCACATTTTTTGCCCTTGTTAAACCTTTCTGCAAAGCAGCACCCACAACCTGAGTCAACGCTTAGGCCGAATCAGTGATCCAGTACTTCTAATACAGCACTTGAAGCAATTTCTTCACCAGATGTGATCAAAACCGATTAATGAGAAACAAAAAAGCAACTGCCTTCTCTAGTTGCTCTGCTGAGTGGATCTGCAAGGCTGGCTGTGCCCTCCAGTGGCAGGGAAAGCCTCCAGCAGCACTCCAGCTGAGCACATGCACTTCACTCCCTGGCTAAGAGACACTTGCTCCTTTCTAATTCTCTGCTGGATGATTTTCAAAGGCCTCTTGTTGAACTGTTTGGGGTTTTTAGTTCCTTCCTAATGGAATTGGACTCACCTCTCTGTGTATTTGCTTCTAAAGAGGAAGCTGCGTTTAAACCCATATCTAGGAATACCTAATTGCTAGCAAAACCAGTTGAGGCAACCTTTTGAACAGCAGCTTTAGCGATGAGCTCTCCCTGTACCATCTCATGGTCTGCTTAGGTCTGGGTGGAGGCAGGCACGTGACGCTGGCAGGGAGCCCGATGTTCCTCAGAGCCCGGGGTGAGCTCTTGCAAGCCTAGCTAGGGACGAGGAGCAGGAGCTTCTCTCCAGAAAGGAGCTCCCCACTCAGCTTGCAAAGCAGGGAAGACCTCAGAAGATGTAAATCCTAGCTCAAGTGGTTCAGGCTTTGGAGGGGACGCCAAGCCGGCCTCGGGAACCATGGGTCAGGGGGGAAGCATCAGCCCAGCCTGAGGATCAGCTGGGCCACCTTCGCCTCCTATCTCCCTGCTGCCAAATCAGCTTTGCAGCCCTTCATAAACAGTGAAAAGCTCCTTATTTGTATTTCATTTTGAGGCTTAACTTTCCCTTTCTCTGTATCTGCTGTATGTATGTCAGAGGAGTCAGAGAGGACAAGAAGAGCAAAAGGTCCAGGAGAGCTCTTGTCTGATGGAAAAAGACAGTGGGACATGTCCTTTGAGGGGACACTGGGCAAAAGAAATGCATCCTGAATAACAAATGGTTTTTTTTCTGTGGACCAACCCTTCATGCTGTGCTGCCAGGGAAGTCCAAGATAGAAAATTTTAACCTGATGAGTACCCAGCCTGCAGAAATTGGCTGTGTCAGACTGTGATGGGTCAGACTGAGCTTCAGAGCTTTCACATCACCCAAAGGACTTCGATCCTGAATATTCCTTTTTGGCCATACCGGCATTTAAAATCTCCCAGACAGACTCAGGAGAGAGAGAATAATTTACATCTTAGGACATAATTCAATTTCTAGCTAATGAAGGTTAAAATATATTTATAATTGCTTTCTCACATCTTCTGGCTGCTAAGTATTTAATATAAGAAGATTTCTAATGATATGACAGTCTTTAACCTCAAAAATGGTTTATATGATCCAGTGGCTGGCAGCTGAAGCAAGATAAATTCAAGCTAAACATACAATTCTAATGTCGAAGAGCAAGTGTAATTAAGCTCTGAACAATTCAGAAAATCTACTATAGTTCCAGCTGTCTCATAAAATCTTTTAAGTCATGGATGGATGTTGTCTAAAAATACGCTTTGGCTCAGCCAGGGAGAAGGGCTCTGACTCCTCCTGAATCCAGAGTTCCCAGGGAAAGTGATTTGCTTTGTATATGCAGGAAATTGAGTTGCATTAAGATGGTCACTGCGTTGCTCTTTAAAAGGTGGCATCACAAATTCTTTCTGAAGTGGCAAACCTCTAACGTACAGTAGGGCCAGCTCACTTGCAGGAGTTTGTGAATAACTAACATTTGTTCACCAAGTTCCTAACAAACTCTTAGCCTGTTTTTACACCAGTAATATTAAAAAAAATGCAACACCTGCACCTCAAGGTTTACCTTTAGCAGAAGAAATGGCGTGATAACATTGTAAGCCATGTGGAAATAATCTCCAGCACTCGGTTTATTTAGAGGAAACCACTCCAAAGGTAGGATTATCTGAGGAGGGGGGAATAAAAAGCACATCAGTATATCCTCACCACCCAGCTCGCGATTACAGCCCCATCACTGGCTGAAAGGCAGGGAGGGAGAAAATTCTTGCTTTGGACTGCTGCTGCTTTCTAATCGTCAGCTTGACTTCATGCAGCTGTTAGTAACGAAGTTGGGCAGCTATTCTTGCAGTAAGCATCCCTAAAAGCACAATCTGGAAGTAAGTGCTAAACGCACAGCATATTTACATCTCAGCCATTCACTCCTGCAGTGCTGCCCAAAGACAATGCCGTGAAGTTGTGTGGCTGAGCGAGCAAGCAAGGCATTCAGAGTCCTGCAGCAGTGGATCTCCGTTAACCCTCTGCCACGTGCAGATGCCAGCAATAAAAAATTACATTTGAGGGCAATGGCCACTTCTGCCCTGCACAATCTGGACACCAGGAGTCCCAAGCTCCGGAGATACAGGCAAGGTATGGGGAAGAGCAGCAGGAACCTCTCCAGGTAACTTTTGTTATGAAACTACCAAGTTGAGGGATGGATGACTTGGAACAAGTTTCCCAGATAACTTCCCCGTGACTGGAGCAACACGCTTGGTACCAGTTATACCAGTACATCACAGTGGTCCTCATCTCAAGGACAGCTCCTCAAGGGAGTCCCTTTGGTGTAGAAAACAGCCCATGGGTCTACAGGGGACCACCATGGCTCTGCCTCCCTGTCCTCCACCCCAAATATGTCGACCGCAAGCAAAGCAGCATGCCTGCCTCTGCCACACTCACCATCGCAATGGGACGCCCAAAGTCCAGCACCCAGTTCTGCAGAGTGAAGTAGAACCACAGATCAAAATGAAATGGGGAGGTCTTGAAGGTGTCCTCGTTCTTGACTGCTCCATGCCTAGAGATGACAGAAGTGACAGTGTCAGCCTTAAGTCATATAACAGGTTTCTGAGGAGGCAGGAAGCAGACTCTAGGTCTGCATCCCCACACAAAACCTGTATCTCCCTGGCTGCCAGTGCATCTCTGGGCTTTGGGATCTGTGGAATAACAACAAGGCTGAGACGCCAAAATGAGGAGGAGGCAGTACAGAAAGACAAAGCATTGTTAATAAAAACTGGCATGTCCCTGAAAGGAGGCTCTTCCTGGCTGAGAAGTGAGCACAAAAGCAGCATGAAAAGCTTAAGTGCTGAATTAAGTGCAACTATTTTTAACTTTTGCATGACAAAGCAAAATTCAACTCCCATGGCACTTCTGCTGAACGCTAAAAATGCATTGATGCCTGGTGGTACTCAACCACAGGGATGCTCTGGACACACTATCACCTTCATCTTCCACTCTGAAGATCCTCCTCCTCTGCCTTTGCAGAGCAAGGCCTGATCCAACCCCGCTGAACTCCTTCCATCAAAGAACCCTCCAGCACCACCGGACCTTCACCTCCCTATGGGAAAAGTGGACGAATCGCTCTTCTGTGGTGCTGAGACCAGAATGGCATCAGCCGGATCAGCCACGAGCTCGTGCCACCCGAGCCCGTGGTCCAAACCCGACGGATGGAGGAGGAGCATGGTTGTACCCTGAACAAGTCGGGGTGCCCTGGATGAGCCGGGAGAGTTGCGGCTCCCTGGAAGAGGCCGTCAAACCCTGGACCAGCCGGGATAACCCAGGTAAGCCAGGATGCCCCGGACAAGGCTGCGGGGCCGAGTGGGGAAACCCTACACGAGTCTGGGGGACCCCGACCCGCCGGGATACTCTGGACAACAGCAGCATCCCGGACGGCGTGCTGGTACCCAGGATGGGCCAGGGGATGAGCTGGGGGGGCTGGGGTATCCTGGGGGACCTTGGGGCAGGATGACCTGGGGGGGAGCGGGGCTGGATGGGTTGGGGACCCCCGGGGAACAGGGCGGGGGGGAACCCGAGGGGAACGGGGAGGGGGTGTCCCGGTCCCGTGCCCGTGTCCGTCCCCCCCCCCCCCCGTCCCCGCCGCTCACCTGCCCGGGTAGAGCGGCCCGGCGGGCTGGGGGGAGCCCGGGGCCGCCGCCGGGAACGGTCGCCGCCGCGCCGCGCCCTGCATGTGCCCGCCCGGCCCCGGCCCCGGCCCCGGTCCCGGCTGGTCCCGGTCCCGCTCGTCCCGGCCCGGCTCCGCCCGGGCCCCGCCTCGGCGCCGGGGGACGAGCGGCGGCTGCGCGGCCGGTAGCACCGGGACCGCCCCGGCCGGGCGGGGCGGGGGCAGCTCAGCGCAGCCCGGGGCGGTCTTCCCCTCCCCGTGCAAAATGCGGGCAGTTTATTGTATTTCCCTTCCCTCTCCAAAGCAGGAGTGGATAATCTTTGGTGGGTTTAAAATCGAGGAAAAGGAGAAGGACGGTATTTAACTCCTTAATTGCTCTTTCGATGAAAAGCTCTCGGCCCTGACGCACAGCCGCGTACTCTCCGTACGAGTCCTCACCCGGCCAAGAAAAATGAGATTCGGAGGTGGGAAAAGGCTGGCAGAGTATGAGGTGGGAAATACAGCCCGTCCCACGCAATCACTGTAGTGTTTTAAGCCCGAGGTTTGATGGAAATAAGGTGGTGGAGCACAGCATTGGCTCTGCCACAGGTTTGGCTTATCACCACGAGCAAATCACTACGTGTGGCAGGTCTCGTCTCCATTCCCCTGGAACGAAATAACTTGTGTTCTGCACCGGCACGGCGTAAAGCACATGGACATCGTTACTCCGATAAGTCGGGAGACGTGGATGCCATGCTCTGCTCCCTCTCCCCCGTTTTGCCTGGATAAATGCCGTCAGGTTGGGACAACTCATGGGCAGTAAAAGTGTGAGGCAGGGAAGGATTTGCACCCTCTGGGACTTAATTTGCACTCCCTGAGACTTGTAGTTTAGGGTCTAAATCAGGAGATGCAGAGCTCCTTGAGAGGAGATACAGCTTAAGATGTGCTGCTGGTTTAAGGGGAAACAGGGATTTGATAGACTAAGTGGTTTGATGCACTGAAACCCTTTGGCTTCTGACCCTGCTCCTGGGCAGCTCGAGGACTGTTGACGCTGAGCACGGTGGAGCTCAGGGGCTTACACAGAGCTGGGAGCTCTGCAGTAACTACACCGACACATTCGCATCTCTGTTTCCGTGGCTGCGCGCAGCGGTGTTGCTGAGATGGTAACTGGGGATGATAACTTGAAGCTGCGCCATAGCCTTCTGCTGAGGAATCGTGGTCCGGACCGCAGCGAGCTGGACCCACCAAAGCTGATGAGGCTCCAAGAAGCTGCAGAACAGAGACCTCAGTCCCTCTGCTCAGCGGTGCTGCCAGGAGGGATGGCCAGTGGTAGCACTGGCGCTTCCTCAAGGGACCCTCTCTGCGCCGTTCATGCTAACCCACGGGGGAACACGAGTGGCAGCTGGGCAGGATTTGCTGGGAAAAAAAAAATATCCTTGAAAAGTGGAGGAGATAGTTGAGGTAATGGAGACAGGTTCCACTTAAACTTACCATGAACCCTGCTTGTCACGCTGTACCTTACATGCGTACGTGGCTGTTAAAAGCTGATCCTCCTTGACTGAACACCGCAGAGCTGACCGCGGCCTGACTTGCTTCCCTCTCGCCTCTCCAGGGCTCCTTTTGGCAATGCTGGCCGTGCAGCCGGGCTGCTGCTCCCATACATAATGCACAGCCCGGCCTGCATGAAACTTTCCACAAGAGTTGCAGCTCCAGTTGCATGATTTTAAATTAACTATTAATACGGCTGATACCGTATCCCCTTGAGAACAATGCCACGCAACAGACAGCGGCACAGGTTGTGTATCACGTTACTTACCGCGGCCTTTATTGGTCTCAGGTAACCGGTCACAGCGTGGGGCACCTCCCGAAGGTCTCTGGGAGATGATCTGTACAGAGGAAAGGAGAGGCGGCCAAGCAGGTGGGTTGCATTTAGCTCTCGGTTAAGCTGATACGTGTGCAGTGAGGCTGGTAATGGCGTCCCTGAAACCAAGGCCAAAGCTCCTGCGTGTGCTGAGACTGGGCACGACAGGCTTGTCGGGGTGGAGTCATGGCCGAGGCGGTGAATGCTGCCGGTCCCTTCTTTAAAAAAAACAACAAACTGAACCAAACAAAACCCAACCCAGCCCAACTGATCCCAGCTCAACCCAGTCCAACCAACCCAGCCCAGCTGGACCCAACTCAGCCCAGCTCAACCCCACCCAATCCAACTGAACCAGACCCAACCCAACCCAACCCGACCAACCCAATCCAACTGAACCAGACCCAACCCAACCCAACCAACCCAACTGAACCAGACCCAACCCAACCCAACCCAACCAACCCAATCCAACTGAACCAGACCCAACCCAGCCCAGCTGAACCTATCTGAACCCAACCTAACCCAACCCAGTCCAACCAACCTACCCCAACCCACCCCAACCCAACCCGAGCCGGGAGGGCCCGGCCCAGTGCCAGGCCACCCGAGGAGGGCAGGCTAGGAGAGGCCGTGCAGCCTCCGGCCGGACAGCGGGCCGTGAGGCCCCGGGGGCGGGCGGGCAGCACCGGGGTGCCCGGGGGAGGGGAAGCTGCCTCGTCCCCGCCACCCCGGGGTCGTGAGCCGCCCGCGGGGCGGAACGTCCGTGCGCTGCCGCCGGTTGCCGGGGGGGTCGGAGGGGGAAACGGGAAAGGGCGCGGCGCTTCCGGTTTCCCTTCCGGAGTCGGCGGCGGGGGCGGAGCGGCGGCGGACGCCCGTGCCCGCCGCGCGCCCGGCAGGGCCCTTCCGGCGACCCGTAGCGGTGCCCCGCGCGCGCGCGGCGCGGCCCTCTGCGGCCGGCGGAGCGGCGCCGGTCCCGGTCCCGGTCCCGGTCCGTGCCTTGCCGCTCTAACGGGTCCCGCCTCTCCCCGCAGGGCGGGGCCGGCGGCCGGGCCGCGGGTTCGCGTCCCCGGTCGGGACAGCTGAGCCGCGGCGGCGGCGGCGGGGATGGGCCGCGGGCCCGGGGCGGGCGGCGGGGACTCGCGGGACGGGTGAGGCGGCGGTGGGCGCTGGGGCTGCCCCGCCTCGCCGCCGGCCCGCAGGGGCTGGCCGGGCCCGGGGGGCGGCTGGCCCCGAGGGGGCCGCATGTGCCCCCCGCCGGGCACCGAGGCAGGACGGAGGAGGAGGCGGAGGGAGAGGCCGCCCCGGCGGCGGGGCAGGCCGGTAGGCCCGAGCGAGGCCGACCCGGTCGTCGGGGCCGCAGTCGGGAGGAGGAGGAGGCGGCGATGGAGGGCCTGGCCGGGTACGTGTACAAGGCGGCGAGCGAGGGGCGAGTGCTGACCCTGGCCGCGCTGCTCCTCAACCGCTCCGAGAGTGACATCAAGTACCTGCTGGGCTACGTCAGCCAGCACGGCGGGCAGCGCTCCACCCCGCTCATCATCGCCGCCCGAAACGGCCACACCAAGGTGGTCCGCCTGCTCCTCGAGCACTACCGCGTGCAGACCCAGCAGACCGGCACGGTCCGCTTCGACGGGTACGTAGAGCTGGCTGCCGCCCGGCACTGCCCCAACCAGAAATCAGTGTCGGTACCGGCACGGTGTAAGGGCTCAGGACCCCGTCGTTTGCCCAGCTGGCGTTAGGGAGGTTGTTTTTGTAGCCGTAAAAATGCCTTTGGCCTTCCGAGATCCTCCACCTGAAACTTCAGACGGAATAATATTCGCCGCAGCTTAGAGAGCTCCTCAGCGAGCTCATCATCTCGCGTTCTCTCTCGCTGTGCTGAAACGGCCTTTTCTGTGACATTTCTGTGCCGCGGGTGACAGTGAGCATCGGGTCAGGGTCAGGTGCTAGCTGCGCACCGGGAGCTGGGCCTTGTTTTACTCAAATTGAGAGTTTTTTGGTGTCCAGCCCAGACATCCCGAGGAACATCCCTTCCTGGCTGCTGGCAGCCAAGGTATGGGATGGCTGGGAGCGAAATGTGACATTTTAGGATGGGAAGGGAAGAAAGGGAGGGAAGGGGGTGCCAGACCCTCAGCTGGGACCCGACTGGGGCAGCGGTGCTGATACCACTCTTTGGGGAGAAGCCTGGCTGTGATGTCTGGGTCCTCAGGCGGTGTGCTGCCACAGCACAAGGAAAGAGGAATGTTGTTTTTAAAATCTCCTACAGTGCTCATCAAGTTCTTGCCCATATGTTGGCCTTCAACATAAGGCTGACTAATCGTGAAGGTAGATTGGTCTTTTGAACAGCTTCAGGTTTTGCAGGTAGCTTGCACCAAGAGGAGAGCTCGCATCAGATACTGAGCGAGAGATCGTGATGGGTCCCCGTGGATATCTTTCATCTGGTTCCTACTTGATGAGCTGGAGTTATGCCTGTGCAGCTCCACCTCGCCCAGGGAAAGACTGGCTTGGTTCTTACATGCTGAATGAAGGGGGAGGAACCGACTTCCCTGTGTGGTTTGGTTTGTTTTTTTTTTTTCTTTCTTCCTCTTCCAGCCCTTTTTTTCCACAAGCAAAAACTGGTTGGGAACACCTAGGGTGAGGTCTGCCCCAAATTCAGTTAAAGAAAGGGTTTCTGTTGACAGAAAGTGATAGGAAGGGCTGTCAGCCCCCCTCTGCCGCTGAATTTTCTCCTGCTGCGCCTTGATGGGATGGTGATCTGCTTGCCAGAGCCTCTGCCTGGTGCAGATTAAAGGAGGTGTTGTCTGAAACACAATGGGCACAGTGGGAGTCGCAGCCTGGTGAGAAGAGAGGCGGCATGTGATCCCGGCATTATTGTCGTTCTTGGGATAAGGTGGCACAGGCACAGCAGCTCTGCTTGTTTGGGCTCCAGGCTTTTGACTTGTAAATATATACCTCTGCACCAATGAATTACCTCCTGTTCATTAACAAATCCTAGGCCCTGACTTTCCTCTGGTTTTAATATAAAAGTATTTTAGTGTGATTATTTACAAAACAAGGAACTTCTTACTGTGACTAAAGGTGTAGACATCTCTGTATGCCAGAGCTCTTAAACGGCTTCTGGAGTGTTGTCTAGAGGTGTTGGATTTACAAACAGCCACACTTCTATTCCTGTTGAGCTACGTGAGAACTTCATAAAATGATAAAAATCACTGTTAAAGTTAGAATTAAGTCAGTGTCTTATGATATTTTAACTTTGGGAAACGTGACTGTTTGGACATAGGGAAATAAGTTATTTGTCCCTCCTCTGTGATTTGGGATGTGCCTCAAGTGTGTATTCTCTGCAATGTGAACACCACCTGTTTCTACATTTAAGTGCTGCTTCAAAAACCAGGACAACAGAAAGGACATCAGCCTTTAGCTTTGTAGTTACACAACGTGCTGTATTTGGGAATGAAAACAACTTAAGAAACGGTGATGCTTTGCTGAAGTTAACTGTCCCCTTGTTTACCAGTGCCAGCAAGCTGTCTACAAGGCTATGATGTAAAACAGATCTCTGAAACAGTCCGGCTCAGAAGAACTTCTGCTTTTTTTATTCCTGGAGTCCCATTTGAGTAACCAGACTGCTGGTTTACTGTGCGGTCTCTCAAACAAGAAGTGTCAGCGCAGCAGAAGTGGTTGCAGTTTTGCAGCTCAGGGCGAGAGAACGAGTGAAGTGATATGAAATTCTTCAGCCAGCTTTGCTGCCAGGGCTGGTGTAGTGTATAGCTGTACTGTTAATCATGTCTGAGTTTGGTTTTTTATGTCAATATGTCAATTTTGAGTTTTCTCTCTTTCTTCAATGTGTCAGTTTCTGGCACAAGGCATCAAAGAAGTGGTAATTTTTGTAACTATTCTTCCTGAAACCTCCTTAGGCTGAGGGCTGGAGCTTGCAGGTAGGATCTCCAAAGCAGCCCAGGAAGTACTAGTGCAAAATGTGGCTAAATCCCCTGGCTGCTTTGAAGTTTCAGCTTCTAACGCTTCTTTGAGAGTTCTGTGTGCTTGATAAGTCCCTCATTCTTTTATCTTGGCTATCTGGGTAAGTTCCTTCAAGTACAAAAATAGGATGGCTATAAAATATTTTTTAATGGCTGGGTGCGTACGTGCCTGTTCCCTACTGCTTGGCTGGCTGTAAAAGATGCTTTTGAAAGAGCGTCAGTTTAACTGCTTGTTTCTGTCTTTACATTTTCAGCTTTGTCATTGATGGAGCCACAGCTCTCTGGTGTGCAGCAGGAGCCGGCCACTTTGAAGTAGTCAAATTGCTGGTGAGTCACGGTGCCAATGTGAATCACACTACGGTGACCAATTCGACTCCCCTGAGGGCCGCGTGTTTCGATGGCAGACTGGACATTGTGAAATACCTGGTAGAAAACAATGCCAACATCAGCATTGCCAACAAGTACGACAACACTTGCCTTATGATTGCGGCTTACAAAGGCCACACGGATGTGGTGAGGTACCTCCTTGAGCAGCATGCTGATCCCAACGCCAAAGCCCACTGCGGTGCCACGGCGTTGCACTTCGCGGCCGAAGCCGGCCACTTGGAAATAGTGAGGGAGCTGGTCAAGTGGAAGGCGGCGATGATGGTGAATGGCCATGGGATGACTCCGCTGAAAGTTGCTGCCGAGAGCTGCAAGGCTGATGTTGTAGAGCTGCTGCTTGCTCACGCCGACTGTGATAGGAGAAGCCGGATTGAAGCTCTGGAACTTCTGGGTGCCTCATTTGCAAATGACAGAGAAAACTATGATATAATGAAGACTTACCACTATTTATATTTAGCGATGCTGGAGAGGTACCGAGACAGTGAGAATATAATTGAAAAAGAAGTTCTTCCACAAATTGAAGCTTATGGAAACAGGACTGAATGCAGGACTCCTCAGGAATTAGAGTCTATTAGGCAGGACAGAGATGCCCTTCACATGGAGGGCCTCATTGTGCGGGAAAGAATTCTGGGCTCAGACAATATCGATGTTTCTCACCCCATTATTTACCGTGGGGCTGTTTATGCAGATAACATGGAGTTTGAACAGTGTATCAAGCTATGGCTTCATGCATTGCATCTAAGGCAAAAAGGCAACAGGAACACTCATAAGGACCTCCTGAGGTTTGCTCAAGTCTTTTCTCAGATGATACACTTAAATGAGCCTGTTAAAGCCAAGGACATTGAGAGCGTTCTGAGGTGCAGCGTCTTGGAAATAGAACAAGGCATGTCCCGGATCAAAACCACCCAAGACTCTGACATCCACACAGCCATGGACAACTACGAATGCAACATTTTTACCTTTCTCTACTTAGTCTGCATCTCTACCAAGACGCAGTGCAGCGAAGAGGATCAGTCGCGAATCAACAAACAGATTTATAACCTGATTCACCTCGATCCCAGAACTCGGGATGGCTCTAGTTTGCTGCATCATGCTGTCAATTCCAGTACGCCGGTTGACGACTTCCACACGAATGATGTCTGCAGCTTTCCTAACGCACTTGTCACAAAACTCTTGCTAGATTGTGGTGCTGACGTCAACGCTGTGGACAATGAAGGGAATAGTCCACTCCACATCATTGTCCAATATCACAGGCCCATCAGTGACTTCTTGACATTGCATTCCATCATCATTAGCCTGGTGGAGGCTGGTGCTCATACAGACATGACGAACAAGCAGAAGAAAACCCCTCTTGATAAAAGTACAACAGGGGTGTCTGAAATACTCCTTAAAACTCAAATGAAGCTGAGTCTCAAGTGCCTGGCTGCCCGAGCAGTACGGATCTATAACATCAGCTACCAAAACCAGATCCCCAGAACTCTGGAAGAATTTGTGAAGTTTCACTAGGCAACATAAAATCTTTTGTGGTGGTGCTATCCTGGGATGACATCAATTGCAGACAGCAGAATACATTATGTGTACATGGAGTTGTTTTTCTCTATTCTTTTGGTTTTGGGTTCCTCTGGATTCAGTCTGCAGCCTCAGTTCTCATGCAGACCTTGGGCAGGGAGAAAAGCCACATCATTTTCTTGTAGTCAAATCTGATGTTTGAGATTTTGGTAATTTCTTTTGATTAAAAGAATTGCTTCGTTATCTCTTGTTTTTGTAAACAAAATGAAAAGAATCCCAATGTAACTTGTGCAGAATGTTTTCTTTCCGATAACACATCTCCACTTACGATTTGCAGCCGAGTGCTTTAGGTAGTTATTTACAAAGGCACCTCTGAAAGCCTGTGTCACCGCGCTACTGAGGCAGTAGCTTTGCAAATTTTAAAACTTCTTGGAGTGAGGTGGGAAAGGACAATTAGAAATTATGTGGTAGTTGGTTAAAAGTGAATTCTCGACATACAGAGCAGTCCATTGCTCTCATACCTCACCATCTTTTTATGCCTTTCAGTTAATGCTGAAGACGTTGGTAACGTTTTAAATTTTTATTTTTTTTAATTAAGTTTTGAACAGCAGTTATCAACAGCTACAGACATATGGAATGCTCTGTTAGGAAATACAGGTTTAAATTCAGCTATGGTATGTTCATCTAATAACAGTTGAAATATCAAGCTCTTCATTTACACTACTACAGTAAGTATTGAATAACTTTTGAAAAAGGAACTTGCACATTGACCGAAATGAACCGGAGTCATGGTTTCTTTTTATGTAGCTAAGTTGCTCATATATAAAGATCATGCATGGATACCTAGAAAATTTATAGGGTATTTGTGTTTGTGTGTGTCCCAACATTTCAAAATGCTTTTAACTTGTTTTTTGTTGTTTCAATGATCAACATGCACCTTTTTGACTCAAAGTATGTAAAACTGCACTCTTGGATTCCAAATGCTGTATCTTCCTAATGGAGTAGTCTGTCGCCAAAGAGAGTCTTCCTTGAAACTGCTTGAAACTGGCTTTTCCAATAAGCGTGGAGTCTGTGCCTCCCTGAATTGGACTTGAGGATTTTTCATGATTTTTACTCCTTTCATTATGAAAATCTCTATGAAACCTGATTTTTAAAAAATTGTCCTATCATAAGATCTTTTATGGTAAGCAACTGATTGTATAATAATGCTGTTGCTTGAGAAAGTACTTCTCCTTGGTAGAAGTTGCAGATACTCCGACAGTAAAATGTCACTTGTTTTGACAGGCTACTGAAAACTCTGTTTATTTTAAATGCAGCTTTTTAACTGTAAGATGATGAAAGAATGTTCTGTAGGTTTTTTTTAAACAATCTGGGTAGAACTTTAAGGCGAGATTTGGGCACACGTTTCTATTTGTATTACAAATAAATAAACATTGAATGTGGAATTAGCTTGTAACTGTTAATTTTTGTTTAGTGCCAAGCAGAATAGCGCTGCTTGGATTGTGCGGTACCATAAGCCTGGCTGTTGCATCTACTTCAAGGGAAAAGCTTCAGAAATACCGTGTCTTCTAAGCTGCAAACTTTGCTCTGCTAGAAACTAGGACCTAAAATGAAAAATGTGTCTGTCACTTGTATCTCAGGTAGGTTGAACTACTGCACTTAAAAAACCATGACTCTTGCAGTCAAAGGTCGGGCAAAACGGCAAAGCTAAATTCGGCTGCCTGGGGCCTTAATGCAACAAGTGGATGTTGTCAAATGGTTGGGAAGGTGTTAGTGTTTCTGTAAATTGTTACCTAAATGTCTTCGTCCTGTGTGCTGAGATGTGGTCATCAGAAGTCATCAGGAAAGCTGCAGTTTTGCTGAGAATTTATAGTGGTGATTTTTAGCCTGCTTGTTGGAAATGCAAAAAAATGTTTAAGTTGCTGTGGCTTATCGCGAGAACCGGGGAATGCTTTTAGTCTCCCATTTGGGGATTGTGTCCCTTACCACTAAAGCTTTGAACCTGAAACTTGAACAACTTGAGACCATGTACCGGGTAGTTATTATTTAGGTAGTAAAAAGTTGCTGGTAGCTGACTCGGTTAAAAATTAACCAGTATATGAACTGGTGTGTATGTGTTACAGAAAAGAAGTCTTCTGTTACCCTGTGCCATGTGCTTCAAACAGGGCTCTGGTGCCTTGCTGTTCCTTTTTGCACTTGCACATTTATAATTTGTGATGTGCCTGTAGTTAAAAATGAGAGTCAGTGGTCCTTGAGTCTGTTTGACTTGGGAGAGTGAGGGGGAAAGAGGGGAGAGGGCTGAACACTTGCAGTGACTCATAGTGCTTGCTGTATAACAAAGCGTTCTGGATTGGAAATCATTTCGAGTTGCTGTATCATTGATTAAGACTGTATTTCCTTGCACTGTTTCTTTTTTTCTCAGGATCTGTTTCTGACGTGGGGTTATCTAAGTGTTGTGTTCTTGTGAAATACCTGTATAAAACTGTTCTTGGAACAAACGTGCATGCTTGAAATATCTGTAGGTAATAATAAGGTGACAGAAGCTGCTCCTCCCACAATTCTGCTTTTTTAATAAGAAACAGAATGTTACACCAAATGACCTTGTGGAAAAGCTGCTTCTTTCTCCCTTCCTGTAGCTTTTTTCTGATCCTTTCCTGCTTTTGGCTCCATTGCAGGATATTTGCTGAGGTTCTGCTTTGTTCATGCTGTTCCTGGGATGATTTCAGTATGTGAAGACCTGAAGAGAGAGGATGCTGTTACCAGAAGCAGCAATAAAACTTCTTGTCAGTAGATTGCAAAGCACTTTTTATAAAGAGGGGGAAGGTCTGTGCTATGGAAGGAGCAGCTGATGTTAAAGCTGCTCCCATCTCAGGTGTGGTCCCTGGTCTTTGTCCCAGTTCCTGATGAAGACGGGTTCCTGCTTGTCTGCAGCCCGGGAAGGTGGCGTCATGGACGTGCTGTTCTGCTGCCTGCACTCTGGCAGTAAAACCTCTTGGCCAAGGGATAGGAAAAAAAAAAAAAAGGTGGGTGCCTGTTTCTGCACACTGGTGGATGTAGCAAAGTCCATCATGGCTCTTGGCGTCCCAGGACCATCCCTCTCCTTAGTCTGGAAATTTCTTTTTCAAGCATTAAAAGCTGGAAGAGTGCGGTTGGTGTCTTTGTGGGAGTTATTTAAAGCTCTTGATAAAAATCTGTACAAAACCCACTGGTGCTCCTTCCACTGGGAAAAAGGAGCTGTGTGACATCACCTCTGCCAGGGACTAGGCATGTGTGTGCCCACAGGTGGTGGTCTGTTATTTATAGAGCTGGCTCAGTGCAGAGAGCTGCTGTTGGAGAGCAGACTGGTTTTTAAAAATATACCTTCCTGAGGCCAGCCCACACTCAGTAGGATGCAAACCTGGAATCTCGGTCCCTCTAGCCGGAGGGATGTGAGCCCGAGCAGAAGGGCAGTGCCACCACAGATGGAGGGAGCTGCAGCTGGCATTTTACATGCTTGTCTTTGGGTCAGCTGCGCTTAAACCATGGTCCTTAGGTGGTGATGAGAGCCCTAGCTGGTCCCGGCATTGTGTAGCTGCATGAAAAGCTGAGGTTTTCACTTATCCCATAGGCTTCTGCATCTCTGTGGAGGCAAATGTTGCTCAACTTTACCTCAGAGCCTCAGCAGCAGCAAGCAGGGGAGAGCACTTGGCTTTTAGTAAAGAAAATGGTTTTCTGAAAACAAGTCACTTTTTTATTTTTTTTCAAATGACGGGACTCAAGTTTTTTGTGTTTGGCAGGGCTTGCATACCAGCCCTGCCACTGCTGTTGCTGCTGCAGGGTGCCTGGTGGGGGACCAGTGGCCCTGCAGACGTGGGTCTGCAGGGACCCCCACAGCCTCGAGCCCCGTCCTGGCTGTGGCAGCGGTGCCTGTTTGCTCTCGTCCCCCGCTGCGCTCACAGCAGGGTTTGCCGGATCAGGCCCTGGCTGGGGCTGTGTCGCCCTGGTCAGGATATGTCAAGGTGCAGAATTAATGAGTTAGTTTATCTGAGGATGGCGAGAGCTGCCTCTTGTCGAGGGGGTCAGATGGGGCGGCTTAAGAGAGCTTGTTTCACCGAGGCTTCCCTGGGCATGAGCGTAAATTTGTGACCCGAAGTACCAGTGTGGAGCAGCTCAACTGCTTTGCCTGCGCTGTTGTAAGTTAAATTGATAAAAGCTGTCGGTGCAAGTAGCTTTAACCAAGTTCTCAGCAGTAACAAACCCTCTTTGTGTTTTCAGAGAAGGGCTGATGCTTCCACGCCCGGTTTGGGTAAAGAGCAGCCTGCAGCAGGGCTCGTGTCCCACAGGGTGGGCATCCTCCCTGAGCCCCTGCGCTGCAGAGAGGAATTGGAATTGTGTTTCTGGAGAGTTTTGACTGAATGGGAATGAAAAAGTGCAGCTTTCCTTCCTGCGAGGGCACAGAGAGGCTATCAGACACCAGCCATCCAGCTGCAGCAGAGGTACGGCCGCACGCCGGGGACGGGCACTGGTGGGCAACAGCCGCTGCTCCACACTCTGGGCGGGAGCTGTGTATACAGGGACAGTATAGAAATATATATATATATGTGTACACACATATATATACACATGCACACATATATATGCCTATACGTATGTACCCACACATAGATAAGCATATACACACACACAGAGATCATAGCGGGTGCACAGTGGCCCCTGTGATCACAGCTTCCCAAATCTGGAGGTCGGAGATGCTCTCTCAAATACATACACACACACATATATATACACACATACGTAGATACACATTCATACACATATATGTAAATACACACACGCAGAACCTGGATGGTGCACCATCTTGCCTGTGAGCATGGTTTCCCAAAGCTGGAGGATATATGTCCACATGTAGAGGGAGAGAGACTGAGAGTACATAAAAAACATATATCTATATATATACACACATATGTCTATGTCCTTATATGTGGCTCTGGAGGCGGACAGCAGCAGGAGGGCACCCACGTCCCTGGGGATGCCCTGCTGAAGGATCCTGCCCAGCCCTTGCTGACCTTCAGCTCTTTTCCTTGCAGCTGGTGCTGCAGGTATTGAAAGCCTGGGGAGGAAGGGAGGGACTGTGCAGGGGCTCAGGGGGAGACGAGCGGCCACTCTTTTCACAGCACCGAGGGCTGAGATGCTTTTGGGCAAAGCCTTGAAAAACGGTTAGTTACTTTTTTCCTAGGAATAAAAGGTTGGAAAGATGCCATCAGTAGTTCTCGTGCAACCTATGTGCTTTCAACAGCGGTAAGGCAATTGAAATTGGTTCAGCATGAAAAGGGAGAAAAAACCCAAATCTGCGAAATTTGGTCTCTTTGGGGCCATGGGAGCGCCAGCAGTGCCAGCATTGCCCTGGACTCATGGAGCCCCAGGCCCCCACCCTGATGTCTGCACTGGCATTTCGGCTCTCCGGGGTAGCCCTGCACCCCAGCTGGGCCCCCTGGGAAAGCTGAGACCTGAATCAGCCAGAAACTCTGCCATTAACAACTCCCATTCAAGGTAAGGATGCCAGCAATGAAAATGAGATTTTTATCCCCCCCACCCCCCCTTATACAATAAGTGGGGCTGATTCTGCAGCACGCCTTCCTCCGGGCTCGCAAAGGCTGCAACCCCCGGCCACTCATCCCACCTGACAGCATCCCTTTAAAAACAGGCTGCAAAAAACTTGCATCCCACAATAAATAAGTGGAGAATGTCTGAGCCCCGTTCTCCTCTGCTGCATCCCAGAGGTGTGTGAGCAGCTCCCCCCTCGTACCCAGCCGAGCCGTGCAAGTGAGCTAGCACAGAAGGGGAGTAGAGGCTATTCATTTTTAAAATACTGTATTTTTAATCCTTAAAAAATACTAGGACAGTATTTAACAAACTTCATTATACATCCAGCGGACATATGCTTTCTTTTCATCCATAAAATTAATATTAGCATAAATAATTCTGTTATGCAAAAAGAAAGATTTTTGTCAAACAGCACCGATCATCCGGTTTTGCGTGACACCAAGTATGTACAATTATAATACACGTGCGGACTCTTGCTGGACACAAGCTCTTCAAAACTGCTCAGTTTGTAGCAAACACTTCAAACTGGTTTTTGATTTTTTTTTTTTAATTTTTGAATTTTTTTTTCTCCTTTGCTTAAACAGGTAAATATTTTTAGAATAAGTATGTACAGCTGGACACTGGAGATTTGCATTAAGGTGCTTTAATTTGCTATCATTTGTATTCAGTGCATTAAGAAGGCGGCAAATTAAAATCTCCACTCAATTGCTCCGATTAGCGAATGCCACGCAGTTTGAGAGCCGTGGCCAGCAAAGCCCGGGGGTTTGCTACAGCCCAGCCATGGGAACGAGCAATCCTCATTTTTAAAGGATATTATTTTTTATAGATTTTTGCAGCCCCATAGTTTGCCCCAAGTTACAGGGCACATTGCTTCGGTGGCCCCTCCGTCCCCGCACTGCTGCCACCTCCTTGCAAACCCAGTTTGAAGCTCCTGTCGCTGTGGCATGGGGCCACAAGTAGGAGTTGGGGATTTTTGGTACTTGTAGGGTGGTTTGTTTTGGTGGGGTTTTTGGGTTGGTTTTTTTTGGCTTTTGGACCTGTTTAGGTGATTTTCACACAAAGGGGTGTACTCTCATCTCGATGCAAACCCAAGTTCAGCACCCAAATCCCTCGGCATTGAGGCGAACCTCTGCTCCGTAACCGGTGAGGGGCTGGGAGGGAATGCGGGGAGGGGGGGGAACGCGGTGGCCCCGGCACCATCACTCCAGCCCCTGGGTGCTCCGCTCCCGCTCCGCCGCTCGCCTGCGGCTCCCGCTTTTAAAAAATCCAAGCTGTAGGGTTTAAAGAGAAACAAAAGAAAACCCCACCATTACTTCAGCTGATTGCTGGGAAGCGTCTCTCTTTTAACGGGATATTGCCGGGAGGTTTAGACCCTGAATATAAATAATATGGAAGCGGAAAGAGGTTAGAGGAGCTTTTTGTGATGTCCAGTGGTGCCGAGGGGCTCATGGGGCTGTGGACACAGAGCTGGGGGGCCAGGGGGCTCCCTCCTCACATGGGGGTCTCCACCGAGCCCCCAACACACGCGGCTTAAGGGCTGCTCACCTTCCAGAGCGCGAGGACGAGCAGGGCCAGGAGCAGGAGACCTCCTAACGTGCTCCCCAGGATGATCCAGATGGGGATTTGCGATTCCTCCGTTTTGGAGATTTCAAATGTTATCTGCAAGGAAACAGCATCAAAATATGCTGCTGCTGCTGCTGGGTGCATGAACCGGACGGGCAGGGTATGGGGCAGGGGGACACACGGCACGATAGTGGGGATGTTGAGCATCCCCCCGCTTTGGGAGGATGCTGGAGCTGCTGGGGAGGATGCCCACCCCACACACCAGTGATTTGGCTCAGGTTTTCCCTGCTGAAGCTGGTGGTGCCGGGACCAGAGCTGCCTGGCTCTGGCCACAACTGCACCGAGTTGCTCCAGGCTCTGCAGAGCTGGGTGCCTGGCTTGGGTTGCTCCAGCCCTTCTGCTGGACACAGGGTTTTTCCCCACTGGGGTCAGAGCAGAGTGTTGCAGCATCTCCAAAGCTGCTAGGTCCATGTGTGACCGTCCTGCCCAGGGACTCACCTGGCGGCTGGGGTCCTCCTCGCGGAAGATGAAGGGGCTCCCGAAGCGTCGCTGGAGAACGGCGTTTGTGGTAAGCTTCAGTGACTTGAACTTCAGCTGCGCAAAGAGATGCTGGACATGAGCACCAGTCCTGGGAGAGGACCCAGCGCCCTGACCGGGTGTCCCC
Source organism: Buteo buteo (assembly GCF_964188355.1). NCBI lineage: Eukaryota > Metazoa > Chordata > Aves > Accipitriformes > Accipitridae > Buteo > Buteo buteo. The sequence goes on from NC_134183.1 coordinate 10,703,103, forward strand.
CCATGGCTTTGCTCCCCAACACAGCTTTGCACCTGTGCCAGGGATGCTGTGTGCTGCATCCGTGGGGGAGAACAATGCAGGTCAAGTAGTGAGTGTGGCTAAATTGCAGCAAAAAGGACTGCTCAAGATTAAATTCCTCATGACGAGGTGCTGTGTGGGATGTTAGATGCACACACCAATAGAATAAATGGGATTTGAAAACAAATTCATCCCACACATACCCAGGTTCCCTGGCAGGGAATGCAATTACAGGAGAGAAAAAAACCTCATGTTATCATGGTGTGAGGGCTCCTTTGGGGGATATCTCCTCAAAAGCCGTGCGTCTGGTTTGGGAGGACTTACTGCTTTTAGAGACTTCATCCACAGACTGCCATGCAAGTGCAAGTTCATCTCCTCGTTGGGGGCTAATTTCACATTGCAGTCGATGGAAACGACATCGGAGTTGCTGTGGTTCTGCAAGGGGAGAAGTTTGTGGTGTGGGAGCATCACTGCTGAGAAGGGGATAAAAGCCCACTGGGCTTCTCCCCTGGCATACACCGAGGGGAGTGAGATCCAAGCCCCAGCAGAGGGGCCATGCACCCGTCCTCCCCCGTGCCCATGGGGCATCCCCATCCTGGGGGCTTTCTCTTTGGCTTGGGGGCTGCCTGGGGCGGCAGAGCTCATCCTGGGGCCAGGATCAGGCCCACAAAGACACGTACCAGGTGGGGGGTGCGGGAGAGGTCCTCCTCGGCGGGCGTCCTCTGGTAGTCAGTGGTGTTTCCCCAGATGTTGCAGGTCGCGTTCTCCTGCGGGAGAAGCTGATGGGCTCCGAGCATGGGGATGGGGACCACGGCGGCCACCTCCCCACGTCCTACCCCTTGCTCAGCACCCATCCTGGTGGAAGCAGGGGGGACCCCAGCACCCCCCAGGCTTTGCTGGTGCTGGAGGCTGAGCCTCTCCCCAGCAAAAATCAGCCTGGCAGAGACCCCCATCCAGGACTCCAGCCACGTGCGCAGGGGTGACACGGGGACTTTGCCAGAGCTGCAATACAAAATGCCCCCACTGAGGCCAAATCCATCCATAAAGATGCTGTCTCCTGTGCTGGGTTCTTTCCATCACCGGCACGTGGGGCAGTGGGAGGCTCGGGGTACCCCAGGGTCTGCTCCCAGCCCTCTCACCACTCTGATGGTCACTCACACCTCCAGTTTGCCCCAGGCACAGCTAATGCTTTCAAGACCCTCAAGAATTCATTGCATACTGGAGGAAGGTCTAGCTCAGAGAAATATTTGGACCAAACCCTTTGGCCGCTACCATTTTCCCTGTTTCCAGCCAAGCGAATGCAAAAGGGAGAAGCTCGGGCATGAGCCAAGGCCGTCTGTGCAGGTGTGAGCACGGGGGGGAGGGTTTGCAAAAGGATGGGGTGACCCGCCGTGGGGTGTCTCCCTCCCCACCCCTGGTGCAGAAGAGACCCACACGTGCTTAATAGGGATGAAACCCCCTTCCTACCTGGTCCACCATGAATTCAGTCAGGAGCAGGAGGCGGTTGCCCGCCCGGGTGGCCACGGGGACAGTGAGCTTGATGGTCACCCCCTCCACAGGGAAGAAGCCCAGGTTCTGCAGCTGCGAGGGCAGAGGACAGGGATGTGCCCGGGGTGCCGGTGTCCCATGGGATGGGGATGAGCAGAGTGACTGTGGCACATTCCACCTCCGGGATGGTGCTTGGGGGGTCCCTCAGCTGGTTTAAAATCCCCTCCTTACCTTGAAGGTGCAATGAAAGGGAGGGCCGATGCTGTCGTATCTCTCCAGGGAGCTGTTTGACCTGATTTCATAGTAGTCCAAGCTTGACATTCTGTTGTGACAAAGAATGACAAGTCGTGAGGTGGGCTTGGAGCAAACAGAGCATGAAGCAGCCCCACGCCCAGCTGCCCTCTCCGCAGGCAGATTCCCCGAGGAGAGGACTTGTGGTCTCTCTGGCCCCATTTTTAGATGGAAACCATGACCTGGCTCCACCTCACGCAAAAAAAAGATGGGGGATTTTCATGCTATTCTGCTTCTGCAGTATTTTCCCCTTTCTTTGTAGAATTCTTCTCACCTCTTTAATATAACAGAGACATCCAAGACCCTGGTCAGCTGTTTGAATGTCACGTATAAATCAGAGGAGGTAAATCACATCTCTATTTGCAGCTGGAGAAGAGGGGAAGGAGCCAGGAGCATTGATGGGTGCCTGTGGGAGCCTGGCCAGGATCGGCTGCGATGGGACGCACGCTAACCAGTGCCATGACACGAGGCACATGGCCCAAAACCCCCAAAACTCTTTGAAATGATTTCCTCTTTTTGCCTCCAAGGTGCCCAAATTTGAATTTTTTGTGCTGTTATTTTTCCCCCAAGTTCTCCCTTCTCCCGTAAGGGTGATTCTGATATTTGTTAAATTGAGAATCCTCCTGGTCCCCATAAATTTTAAGTATTAAAATGGTTTTATTTTCAGTGCCCCACTGCCTCTAGTGTAAAAAAAAAAAAAAAAAAAAAGACTGAAGGTCTTAAAAATCTGCTAAGAATTACAGCAAGTGGTGCCAGAGAATGTGCTTCTGGGGTCCACGTTTTTTCTTATGATCAGGTTAATAAATTATCATCTGTGCCTTAGCTCCCTGCTCTCCTTGGACCGAGGATGCTTTCTGCTTTAGTTACTGTTGATGCCCAAACCTTCCACACACATCCCTCAGCTGACCTTCTGGTGAGATGATTTTTAGTGGGATGGCTACCAGCCCAGGTGCTGGCTAGTAACATGTTACGAACGTTAAGTATTTTTTCCCCTTAAAAAACAATTGCCCTCACATCTCTTTAATAACACTTGTGCATTTAAACATTATGAAAGCACAGCACCTTGTTGCTCCTTGCTGTTGATTTTTATAAGGGCCCACTGAGTGGGATGCCCCTGATTTTATAGTTCCTTCAGCCCCTTTTCTAAACAAATTCCCCAAATTAAAGCTCATTTGCACTGGGCTCTGTTTGAACACAGCTCCCATGGGGCCAGTACTGGTTTTCCTGAAGGACACCCTGCAAGCCATGTCCCCCTAAAAGCTGCGTCCTGTTCCAAAACACTCACCTGGTGAAGAGCAGGTCGGCTTCATACTTCAGGTGAAAATTTAGGTGGGCGAAATTGTCCTCCTTGGTGCTCTCCTTCTCCTCGCTGTCACTGAAACATCAGTGGGGCAAGCGGGGAGTGAGGTGGGAGCCGGCTCCCCTCTGATTTTTTTGTGGGGGGGAGGGGGGGGAGGGAATCATGGGAAGCAGGTGGGGAAGGGTTGAACTTTTGTTTTTTTGGCCAAAGTGTAAAGAGAAGCAAATTTATTCTGCATTTTTTATTAGCACAAGGCAATAAAAGTAGATATTTGGAGAGAGGTTTCACACCCAGCAGCCTTAAAGCGGTGCAGCAGCCCCAGCAGAGCAAATCCTTGGCCACTCTCTGCCACCACGACTAATGAAAATGAAAAATATGTTAATGAGATTTCAGTTGGCTGTCAGAAAACTTTACCTGCGCAGGGCAAGTGAGCAAGGAGAATTATGCAAAGCTGCTGGGAGATAGTTTTCCTGGGAGCATTTGCAGTTGTGAAGGCTATGAAGAAAGCCGCAGTGGCTGGAGACCTTTTCTGCTCAGCGCAGAGCCTGGCAGTGACTGCACAGCTTCCACATATACAGAAAAATGAGGGATATAAATATACAGATAAATAAAAATAGCCTGGTTTGTGAATATAGGGCTGCACACTCTGCAATAACCCATGGCAATCAGATTTCTTTGTGGTTATTCCCCGAGTAAAGCCTTCAGCATCACCTATGGGTATGGAAGAAGGAAACCCAACACATGCAGGCAATGTCCCGTCGACCTCACAAACGCGTGCAAGGGAGAAAGCAACCATTAACCTGTTGGCGATCAAGTAGATCTCCATGCTTGGAAGGAAAATGGACTTGCTGAATTCAAAATCCAGGCGAAAAGCTACCTGTGGAAGTTGGAAACAGATTGGAGAAAACATTAGGGGGAAAAAACCCCAAAACCCGAGTGCTGGCCAGGGGTGGTGCGGGAGCTCTGTGGGTGAAAGCATCCCCCTGATCCCACTGGGAGATGCTGCCAGGCTTCAGGCAGAGCCTCAGCTTTCCAGGGAGACGAGAGGCCATGCCAGGGATTTGCAGGATTTGCTCTCAGCCCTGCATATTGCATTTTTTTGCTCTGAGATTGGAGAAGCAAGCAGCCCCTCTCTGGAAGAGAAACCCTCCGGGGGACCTGCAGTGAGAGGCCGCTCACTCCCATCTGCGGCACGGGGTCGGCTGGCGGGGGAAGGCAGCCGGAGGGAGGCCAACAACAATAAAATGTGATAAATGTCACATCTGCAAGAGCTGTGGCAATGACCTCAAACTGTCTGGGACTGCACAGCTGAGTATAATATTAAAGCTCCTGCTGTTCTCGGGCCAAATTTCCATTTCCAGCTTGTCTTTGTTTTGGCAAGACCTGGACTACCTGATGCCACGCAGATGCATTCTCAGCCCCCGTAGGTCATGGGGAGTCAGGATGCTGCGCTCTTTGTACAGCCACAGGCATCCGAGAGGGCTTTTTTGGGAGCTTTAAAGCCTAGCGAGGTGCCTGGAGCTCATCCATCACTATCAAGCTTCTGACGAGGAAAGGCTTCAGGCGGATAAGGGGGTTGGAAAGATTTTATCTTTAGATACCATTTGTATTGGTCCCTTTTCCCACGGGGGTGCAGAATGGGCAGGTGGGATTTCATACAGAGCCCCAGTGACTGCAGAGAACGGCATCTCCTTGCTTTTCCTTCCCCACCTTCATGCTGCATGTAATGTTTGCAGAGGGTTTTATGGCATATAAAAAATTATGCTCCCTAGACCTGGGCTTACCCCGAGCGCTGCGAACCGCTGTGAGCTGCGGTTTGGAGGGTGCCACCAGCCTGAGGGGGCTTGGGCAGGCTTGGAGGAGGGTCTGGAGGGACCCAGGGTGTTCAGAGCAAGGAAAACCTCTCAGGCAGGGAAGAGTGCCTCATCCTGCGAAAAAGGAGCTCCAAGAAGTTACCATCAGTGGCTTGAAGCCAATATTAAATTGCTCCAAAGGACTGGAGTCAAATTCTTTGACTGGGAGGAGCTGGGTTTCATTTTGGTACTCTCCCAGCATCAAGGCAGTGTCCTAACCATCCCATCTCCCCTAATGTGCCTTTCAAACACCAGAAACAGACAGAGATAGGGAAGAAACCAAATGTTTATCTTTAAAGATCCTGTTCAAAGCTGCACAGCCTGAAGACGTATGGATGCAGCCCCACAGCTGTGCCAGGGCAGAGGGCTCCTGTCCCATGGGTGAAGCCTCACTTGGGCAGGAGGGAATAGGTTTACCTTGGCCTTGGCTCGGAAGAACGGGTAGCTCACATTGCACACTTTCTTGTTGGGGTGTTTGTCTTCCATCACGCAGTCGATGTTGATGTCCGTGTCATCCTAGAACAGGACGCGACGTGTCTGTGACACTGGGCATGAGCCCCATGACCTGGCTCTTTATGAAAGCACCAAATGCACCCGTGGGGCTCAAAACAGGCTTTAACTTTTGGAAAAAACAACAAAACCAACCAAGCAACCAACCAACGCTGCTTGCTGCAGGCTGGGAATCCTTCCCATGCAGCTGAATTTCTAGGGCCGTTCCTGGAGAGAGGCTTTTCTAGCAAACAACTTCCAGCTTTCTGATTTAAATCCTCTTTAGAAATTTAGCTACAGCAGTGAATGAATGAACTTGATTATCTTGGCACTTAATTGGGAGGAAGAATATTTTTCAGTGGTGAGGAGTCACAGGGAAGCATCAAGAGATAACATGAGCTATTATTCTGCATGGCCACCAGCTAAGGAGTAATATTTAATTTCCTCATCTCAACAATTACATTCCTGCTGCTTGAACACCTTCCAGCTCACTAGTCCGGCTGGGGAGCTCCTGCCCATCGCAAAGCCCAAGCACAGCTGGGGTGGGATGTGACACCGACCCTGCTCCACTGCCAAGCTGTAGCAACCCTACAAGAGGTTGTAGCCTGGTTGCATGCAGGTGTCCATCCCCACCATGAGACGATGAGCTATTCCAGTTTTTGGCCCTGTGTTAGACCACGCAAGGGTCTCGGTTCAAGCTGCTGCCACCAGACAATCCTACCGAGGAGCCGAAACATCCCAGCACCAGCCACAGGGAAAATGCCTTGACAGCCATCAGCAATGGCCTGGAGCTTTCTCCCACTCATCTGCTGAGATTATGGACTTTCTGGGTCCACAGCTACTTTTGTTTGGGTCTTTGTACAGCTTCTGACACAAACATCCATCCCCTCCAGTTGGCAATTTGCTTATTTTTAAGGAGCGGCAGCCAGGAACCCGTTAGCAGTGATGCTTCTGTAACCAGCTACAAATATTTCTTGCAACCACTGCTGCATGGTGCTTTCTGTTACTGAGCATTGTAGGGTTTTTCCCCCTCACGTAATTTGGAGAAATGTCTCAGAAAATGCATTTTTCTTATTTCGTGGGCAACGTGCCCCACAATTTTCCCTTGGCACAGCTTGTAGAAAAACAAATGAAGGACATGGGATCTGCGGGTGGGTATGAAGTCATTGGGGGGACGAGGGAGGGCTCGGCAGCATCAGCATATTTCCCAAACCTCGCTGGGAAAAGGGAGGGATCGCACGGAGACCCAGCGAGTGGTGGGGGTGAAATATTGAGGAGGGTGGGAGTGCATGGGGCACAATGGGCTCATCCAGGGGACAGCCGTAGAGAAGCGGCATCGTCCGGCTCGATGCTCAGTTGTGGCCACGTTCTCATTATCAGCCCACACTTCCAGGAGTTATATCTCAGCTGCAAAAATTTATCCCTGACAGGAACTTGGCCATGTGCAGCAAGTATTTTTAAACTACTGGAGTAGAAAAATAAAGAGGGAAATAATTTCATCTGCATTTGACCTTCTTTCAGGCTCTTAAAATTCAAACATTTTTTGTATTTCCAAAATAAAGAGCTGAAAGGGCTGTAAGTGCTTAGAAACTAAGCCCATAAACATGTCTGATTTATGAGGGATGGAGACATTTTTGGGCTCTGGTTTAGGACACAGTTTTCTCATCCGGCCGGGATTAGAAGTGCCTCTGGAAAGCCCTGGATCTCCCCTGGCAGCCTTACCTTGGGGATCAAGCTGGCGAACTGGAGGTTTCTGGAGAAGGAGATGTTGAGGACCGTGCTGTAGGCGTTTTCACCTCGGTTCTCCAGCACCGTTTCCACGACCACCCTCCTCCTGCTGCTCTCGATGACGAAGACGGAGGTGTCGAAGGAGAGGGTGAAGGCCGAGCAGTCCGGCGGTGCCCTCCGCAGAGCCCGGCGGCAGTACTCCCTGCAAGAGGAGCGCAGTGGTGCAGGCAAGCGCTGCCTGCAGCACCGCTCCAGGACCTAGCCCCGGGATTTTTACGTGCACAGTGCATACGAGAGCGCAAGGGAATCCCTGCTCTCCCTCTGTTGTGCTGTGCTGCTGCCGAAAGAGGAATCACAACTTCTTCCCGTGGACCATCGTTTTGCTTGTGAGTTTTGGCTAACGGTGCCTAGCTCTCTCAAACCAGTTAGGAGCTCTTAGTACAGCTGGGATGTAAGGAAAAAAAATAGATGCCATACCATTAGCAAAGGGTAAAGCTGGCATTTAGTTTCAGCCTGGCTGAGATCTCTTTCCCGGCAAGTTTACCAGCACAGACTCTGTAATGGCAGCAGCATCTGCTTTTGCAGGCTTGATGGGTGTTTGGGCATTTATTTTCTTTATGAAAAATAAAAAAGGAAAGGAAAATGTAGGACAGTGCCACCTTCAGAGTCACCTTCTGCCTTTAAAGGCGGGGCAACCAGGGTGCCAGTTTGAAGGAATGGCTCTATTCCAACAAGTCACCTCAAAAATAGTTTTCTAGGCAGAAATCACCTCCATATTGGTTTCTTTTCTAGAGCACGGTCCAGTTCCCAGTGATGCTGTCGGGAAAGCTCCACAGGCTTCAGGAGGAACCAAATTAGAGGTCTGGCACCCCAGTAGACCACAGCATCTGTCCATGGTTATTTGTAGGACTCCAGCCACTAAGATCCATACATAATCCCTACCTACAGCTCACTTCAAGCACCCACAGCCCAGCCCAGCCCAGCCAGGGGTGCTGGGGGCCCTCACCCTCTCCCAGTCAAGCCCCGGGTGACAGCCTCAGGACCAAGAGCTTTACAGGAGACACAGAGCAATAAATGCTGAATTACAGGATACAAGTAATCCCCAGGTAGCAGCACTGGCTATGAGCTTGGTTCAGAGCCCACTGCCATAGACGGGAGGCGGAGGTTCAGGCTCCTGCGCTCCTAGATAACCTTTAAAAGCTCTTTAAGCAATGAGTTGTAACGTATAATTATTTCTGCTGCGTGAGTCAAGCTTGTAACTGCCAAGTGGGTAATGCCAGCCTTGCATTTATTCCCTGCTGTTATTTACTGATTTGTCTCCCTGGGGCTCATCACCATGGCATCAAATATTAGTTGTTTTGTGGATTCTCTGAAAAACCACCAATTTGTTCCAGGAAGGGAGCAGGCAGAGGCTCAGAGACCCACTGCGAGTGGAGATCCCAAGGAGTACCTCGTGGTGGTGTTGGGTGAAGAACCAGTTGCAATGCCATTATCTATGGAGTGTGGGTTGGGGCTGGGTTTCAGAGCCCCCCCCGCCCCGTTTGTGATATTGGTCGGAGGATGCTCTGAGTGACCTACTCACATGGCACTGGGCACATCGCTTCTGGCATCCAGGACCAGATCAGGGACGCAGTGCTCATCCTCATTGCATCCGTTCCAGAAAGGGACCTGAAGGGGACACCAAGAGCAGCTCAGTGATGATTTGTGCCCCAGGTTGTACTCCATGGAGAAGGGACATGGGCGGTGATCCCTGGCTGCAGCAAATGCCCAACACATTGCTATCATGGGAAGGACCAGGGATTGCAGCCCCAAGATAAAGAAGCAAATGTTACATCCAGAGATAAATCTGCTGACCAAGTGCCTGATAAAAGGCACCCTGGGAGGACGGTGCTGCTACCTACCGAGACCTTGAGCGAGGTGGGCCAGCCATCGTCCAGCATGGGGCCATTCTCAGGGTGCTCCAGCTCGTAGTCGATGGAGAATGTCACCGGCTTCACATAATCAGCTGTGTCCTGCGGTGGACAGAAAGCATCGTTGAGGAGGACAGGGCTCCTGCTTATAGAGGGGCAGCATCAGAGAGCAAGGTAAGGCAGAGCTACAGGCACGTGTGATTATTTTATGAAATGAAAGCTTTGCAATCTAGTATCCTTGGTGTGTAATCATCCTGTCTCCCCAGCTAACCCTTACCTAGGGACAGGGACAACCCGAGCTCAGTGGTGCTGCTCAACAGCCGTCCACAAGTATATGTCTGATGATGCTGGAAATGTTTCACCCCAGAGATGCTGGCTCTGAAAGGTGGATGCTCCTTGGTGGGGGCTGTCCCCAGGGGGGACAGAGCTGTCCTGCAACCCTTACCTGGGGCTCATCTGGCCAGTAATGAAACTGCACTTTTCCTGCAGGTCTATGAGCTCTTCTCATGCATTGCCTCAGCCGCACGGGGTGCAGTTAGATGCTTTGAAGCAAGACGCTTCTTGTGCTAAATCACAAGCTCCATCTTGAGCTGCAGACTCGAATTTCCCAGAAGTTCACAGCAGTTCAGGCCAGGGCTTGGGGCCAGGCCAGTCTGGCAGCTTGGCCCTCCCTGGCCTCTGCAATATTCTCATCATTCACTGGGAATGTTTGATTTTGGCCAGGTTTGTGCATCAGCTGTTCCTTGCAAACGATGCAGAGGGTTTCGCTGGCTCCTGCACCCAGAGAGGGGGACCCAGAAGGTTAGAAGGGTGCAGAGGGTGAGAGCAGCGCGGACTGGCACAGAGGCATTTGGTTCCCAACGGAAAAAATGTGTTTTCACCAATTTTGGAGCAGGAGGACCAGCCTGATGCGGGTGTCAGGAGTGCACGCCCTCCCTGAGGGCACGGCTAGCAGCTCGTGGAAAGGAGCACAGCACAAGCTGGGGCTGCAATGAAGTCAGCGCTCAGGGACCCAGCAGCTGCTGCATGCCGGCAGCTCCATCCCTGACCACATCAAACCTAGTGCGAAGACTTCCAGGCACGGGGATGAGGCTCGTTTCCAGCCTTATGAAGCCACCGAGGCTCCTCTGACAGCATCCCGGGGCATCACTATTTTTGCACAATGTGGAAAGCACCTCCCCCCAGGTTGGCAGAGGAGGACACCCCAGCCTTGCTCTCCTTCACACTCACCAAGACGTGGAACTGGAGCGTGTCGCAGCGCTCCTGCCCGGCAAGCAGCACCAGCCCCTTCTGCGTGTGCCGCTCTCCGCTCTCGTCCAGGTGAGCCCGCGGCGTGTACCTGCGCTCATCGATGGTGGCATTGTACCGCAGCGCTGGAAGGAGAGCAACACCCTCAGGGCTTCTCCCTGGGGTTATGCTCACTATATAGCAACACTGGATCAAAGAATGGGCTTTTGGGCACTCAAACCCCTACTGCCTCGCTAAGGCACAATCAGGAAAATCAGGTTATAGTTAGCGTTGCCTGTTTCTAACAGATATTTCTTTTTAGCAAAGCATCGACTCTCCAGGTCAAATGAGGAGCTTTAAATACAAGACACTGTGTAAAATCTGTGCAGGATACATAATTATTTGCCTCATATATTCACATGCTGGCCTGTACCAGTTCTGGAGGTTTTGTACCCTGGAGCACTCTCCTCTTCTAGGTGCTTTACTGGAGATCATTCTCTTCCTGCAGTGCTGTTGAAAACAAACCGAAGGTTCCCAGCCCAGCACCAAGCAGGGTGAGATTTGCACCCACTACACAAGTGTGATGCAAAACGTGCATAAGCAAACAGCAACCATCAGCCCCAGCATGCACCGTCCACGGGGTGGCTCTTCTGGGCAGAAAGAAGTGTAAAATTAAATAAATAAAGAAAACCCACTCAGCTTTTTGTCCTGCAAGCTCCACAGTTATAGCAGGGAGGAGGAAAACACTGGATTCGATAGTACAAATTGAAATTCATGCTCTAGGGGATGGGAGTTTTTCCTGTGGCTTCGCTCAGGACCCGATTTTCTTTCGACAGTGTTTGCTGCTGGTTTACAAGGGGCTGAGCCACTATTGCTTCCCCCTGCGTCATGGGCATCCGCCGGGTAGACTCAGGGTCACAGCAACATGCAAGGACTTAATAGCAGAGCTGGCCAATAACTTCAGAGAGATTCCCCAGGATATTAGGGAAAGATGCACATATGGTCGGCAGATGTGTCCTGCCGCTGCAGCGGGGAGGATGGATGAGCTCTGTGGGACATAGTCCGGGCACGTCCCCTCCTGTCCCACTGGCTGGCAGGGTGGTGGTGATATCCCCATCACACGTACCACGGCCAGATCAGCTGCGGGAGAGCTTGGCCCCAGGGTGTAGGTGAGAGAAGATGTTCAACATGGGTAAGGTTGTATCCTCGGAGTGTTTCTTGGCACTGCTTAATGGCAGAGCCACCGTCCCTGCTACATCAGCCAGGATAGGGACAAATTTGTGGGTAAAAAGGGATGTGGTGGGTGGCAATGTGCATGCATCCAGACATGCCAAGCTCCTGGATGGTTTCCCTTGGCAGAAGCCGGGCGCTGCCTCGGGGTTGGAGACCTAAACAACGCATGAATTGGGGTTTTTGTTGCGTGAGCAGCCGTGCCGCTTACCCACGCTGGCTGTCTGGAAGTGAGCTGAGAGAAAGACGGCAGTGAAGCAGATGAAGGCTGACATGCAAGTGGCATCCTTCCCATTCCGCTTGCAGTCCTTGGTGAAGATGTTGATTTTGGAGGGCTCGAAGCGGATGCTGGCATTGATCTGGACCACGCTACGGGACCTGTGGGGTGAGCAAGGGTCAAGAGACATGCTGTAGTGTGGGATGCCCTCACCCATCTGCAGCATCCTCCAAAAGTCTCCCACATCTCCCGATTCACCCTTTTCACACCTTTTCACTCTTATTCTCAACATCAAGAAGGTGTTGAGGAAGACCAAAGGCCACCACAGCGTGCTGATCTACTGTCAGCTCATCTATGTAGCATTTGAAGAATAAAATCTCTTGCACATATTTGCCTCCTGCTTATGCCAGTGAAGTAGGTCAGTGCCGAGAGCAGGATTTGGCCCCTTACATGCACATAGCACTTTTCAAGGCAGACCCCAGGGTGGCCCATCTCTGCTGGGTACAGCTATCCTCCATCTTAACAGCTTCAAGGGCCTTTCCAAACATTAATCAATATTTGAAAATATTAAATTGTTCTTATTAAATAAGAACAGAGGGAGCCTGGGCAAAGCACCAAAATTCAATTAACTGATTTGAACTCCTGGGGAACTAATGATGAAATTCAATGCAAAACCAACTCTGACATCCTTCTAGGGCCCAATGGCATTGAAATCCCATGGCCCCACCAGACAGGGAGCCGTTACTGTGAAAAGACAGTTTAGATTGTTGGGACGTCAGTTTTCCCCTGAAAAATGCCAGCATATTGCAATGAGCTTTGGGCAGAGGAGGGTGCCAAATGAGATACAGCTAACCACAACAGCACAGCGTTCCCCAAAGAGCCGACGGCCAAGTCTACGAGCCCATCTTCGTTCAGGTCCAGCTGTCCATGGATGCTGCATCCAAAATACATCAGGCCTGGAGCAAGGTCCGCAGCTGCTATCCGCTGAAAAGCAAAGGGGAGAATCCAGGCTGGTTTCCAGCAGGAACATCCCTACCTGTGAAGGAGGGGTTTGCCATGCTGACCTCCACCACGCTACTGAAGGTTCCCCTTTCCAAGAGATTGCACCAAAGATAATTCTTTGGGGAATGAGAGCAGTTTCTCTTTGGAGACACCATCCAGAGATTTCTGCTGAATTTACTCTGCATATTTACTGTTTCTCCCAAGTGTGAGAAATATTTTATCTAGAGTAATTCACTGCTCCCAGTGCTAAGCATTGCCCTTAATTTCAAGCATGTTTTCCATACCCTATGTTTGCTTTGTCTTGGACCCCTCAAAAAAGAAAGTACCTGGCAATAATAATTAACAATGCAATACTGCATGTGAATTTATTGTGTTCTACCAGTCCTTAAAATGGGCACAAATGACATTTATTCTGATGAAGGACGAGGACAACCGAAGCACCCAGGAGCCATACCTGCTTGTACTTCTTCAGGACGGTCTCTTTGAAGCCAAGGAAGATGTATATTGCTCCTTGGTGCTCATCCTCCAAAGGTGCCCCGACAACAAGGTCGTTGTAGGAGTCCTGGTTGAGGTCAGGCACGGCGGCGATGCAGGAGCCGAAGCGTGAGTTCTGGTAGCTCTGCAGATCGACGAGGGCACCGCTGGAAACGAAGCGGTTCTGCTGGGCCAGGCAAAGAGAAAAGGCAAAAAAACCCCAAACCCCAAAACAATCAGCAGCAAGCCTGGCAAGAAGAGAAAACCCTCAAAGGGAAGCAAAAAAGATGCAGCGATATGTGAGCAATTTCTTTAAGGAAGGAGGTGAGAGCTCTCCCAAGGCTGCAGGACTTTCTTCTGAGCATGTCCTTGGGGAGGGATGAGCCCCATGCCAGCCCCATGCTTGCTTTGCCTTCCTTTTACAGCAACCTACGTAAATAATTGCATAAAAACTTGTGCTTTAGATACAGGGACTCTCACTGCTCTGGGTGGGCTCTGCAGCCTTGGATATAGAACACAACCCGCTCGTCGCCCCACGTGGCCCCATATCCTGATGGATTTGGCTCAGAAACTGCATTTTGAGCCAGATTTGAGGGTGGTAGGAAAGCTGGTCCTGCCCCAGAGTGCTGCTGGGCACGAGGGCAGAGGACAGGGATGGCACATGTTCCGTCTGTGCCCTGACGTGGTGGAGGGACCGACCTTGTCGCACCCCACCACCCTGGGCAGGAGAGTGCCCTTGAAGGGAACAGTTTTGGGGGACGCAAAGTGGATGGAGAAACCCATGTTGCAAAGACCCCACTTGCAGCCCGTGCATCGCTTCCTCGGGGCTGGGAGCAGCAGGACCTCGCCTTGCACCCTGTACATCACCTCCTCAGGGCCGGGAAGCTCACCCGGCCGGGAGCAGCAAAGCCTTGAGACGAGGTGGCTCTGCTCCAGCACAGGCTGGACGCCCTTCGCTGGCAGCGAACAAACCCCCTGAGATTGTTTATAAACAAGGAAAACAGACAAATCCTCCTCGAGTCTCGCAGCAGCCACAACAGCGAGGCGCTGCCAAGCTCTGTTCCCTTTGGGCCGGGCTGCCGTGCCCTGTGATGTTTGATGGAAGCTGGTGGGTGAGCGCAGCCTGGAGCGACCCTGGGGAGGTGACAGGAGGGGACACAGTTCCCACGCTAGCGCCCGAACGCCCCGGCCCCTGCGGCATCCCTGGCTCTCCCCCGCAGTGCTGCCACATACCTCCCGCAGGGCGTAGACATAAACCTTCCCCCTTTCTCTGCCCTCGCTGAAGTACATGGGGGCTCCCACCAGCAAAACATCGGTGATGCCGTCACCGTTGACATCGAGGGAGTTGATCTCACTGCCGTAGTAAGAGCCGATCTGGAGGAGACAGAGGAGGGGGTGGGAGCAATGCTCCCGGCACGCAGGGGCACTGCCACCCTCCCCGATGGGGACATTTCAAGCCCTGTCTCTGCTACGGCCACCCAGTTTGGAGCTGCAGGTGCAGCAACAGCCAGGACATCCCCAGCTGCCCGTGGATGCACTACACTGCTGAACCATTTAAACGGAACACTTTGCAGAACGGAGGGGGGGGGGGTTGATGCAGGACCATGCATGCCACATGGAAAAATCAGTGCAGCACCCTTGGCAGCGCGTGCCCCGGCGTTACCTGCTCTCCCTTCAGTGCCTGGTGGATGGTGAGATTTCGGTTGTTGTGCATACTGAAAATGATGACTTTCCCGGTGTGGTTGAACCTGGGCGCTCCCGCGACGTAAATCCGCTCATGCTCGGTGGATATGACGGAGGAGACGGTGTAACCTGGAAGCGGGGGGGGGGGGGGGGCAGGCGCAGGGTGAGCACGGCTGAGCAGCTCCCTGGCTGCTCCCAGCCGCTGCCTGGTGATCTGCTTTCCATTAGCCCCCAGCTGCTGACACAACTCTGGCCACCTCCCAGATCGGGAAGCTAGAAACCCAGATTTCTTCAAAGATAAAGTAATTCCAATAAACCCTAGTGCCCTGACCCTGGGCTTTGAGCTGCCTGCTCAGGTCCCACCTGCAGCCTGAGCAGCACAGCTGTGCCAAAAATTTTGGCACTGCCTAATGCAGCTGGCAAACCCCGTGCAAAATCCTTCTTTCATCGAAGACAAGTCCAATTCCTGGCCTGATAAGTGTTTTACTTCATGGCTTACATCAAGTTAAACAAACACTAGCGAGGTGCGTGCACGCCAGGAGGCTGTGGCACCCACTGCACTGCTCCTTCGAGACCTCGGCAACACCATGTCCAAAGCCAAATGTGAAAGACTTTGCTGATGCTTGATGTTAACATTGATAGTCCAATAAAAGCCATGAATCCATCAGGACCGTTGCTTACGAGTCCTTATGGAAGTAACCCTTGGTAAGCAAATGACCCTGAGCAATCCCTCTTTCCTACCCAGACGGGTTATTTTCTATGCCGGGATCACCGACACCACACATTGCACACTGGGCTGCGGCACTTGCCTGTGGTTGCAGATGGGCTTATGTAGGAATATAATGCTGGGGCTGCAAAATCCTATTTTTCAAACTCCAGGTTCCTGCACATTCACAGTCAGTTTTAAATGCTACTTAAATTATTAGAAACTCAAAGCATGGCCAGCCATGAAGCTGGATCAGATCACTCAGGGTCACATCCTGTTTAATTCTGAGTATCTCCAGGGATTATTGGGGTTTATGGACTCCCTTCCCTGGGCATTGGCCTTACCTGGGGTGTCTCTGTACTCCTAAGCCAAGCATCAGCCTTGAAACCCCCAGGTCCTGGCGCTGGGCGAGCCGGGCTGCTCCGCAGCAGGAGGCACCGGCGTTTCCTTAATATTTCTGGATTTCTTACTCCAGGCAATGGGAAAGACAGAGCCCAGCTGAGCTCCCACATACTGTCACGGGTACCCCTTGCACAGTTGTAGATGTCCCCACTCCAGGTGCTCGCAGCTGAGCCCGGGGGACACTCTGCTGTCACCCCAAGCGATGAGCCACGTGTCCAGGGGCTGTTCATGTCCCCAGTGGAGGGAAGAGCCCCAACACACTGGCAGGCAACCCTGCAGCATCCCACCCTGCTCCCTGCCACGGGGCAGCTCAGCCTGGCACGCACATCTCCAGAGAGAGGCTTCATTTTGCAAACCAGGCTGATATTTTTACTCTGGGGCTTCAACAGCCGCACATGGAATGGATTAACCCAGCAGGTATTTCCTCCCTAGGCATGAAATTTCATCAGTGCTTTTTAAACCATTCCAGTAAGCATTGCGGATGACCCGGGCTGGCTGGTGTCTGAGATACTTCTGCATTTAAATCACTTTTGTGCTGCACACTGTGGTTGATGCTGGACTCTTCCCAGGTGAGGATGCTCACGTACGCTACATCCCTGAGCAAAGGGCAACACGGGTCTCACACCCATGGGAGCTTGCAAGAAGCTGGGCATGGTAATGCCTATGGTGGGAGCGCTGGCTGCTATGAGTCATTTGAGAAATATGTTGTGCTTCCTATTATTAAGCATAAAATCATTAATTCAGCCCTGGCAGCAGAGCCTTGTTCAGCTTTCTTACCTAAATACGCTCCGTGATTTTTCAGTTCCTCTGGGAACTCCTGGAGATAAGATTCCCGCAGGGGAATGACCTTCCCGCTGCTGGTTTCCTTCAGAACGGCTCCATTCCAGTCGTAGGCACCCACTGCCCCCAGCAAGATCCCGTCCTGTGGGAGAGCAGAAGTAGTCTGAGGGTATTTCTTGCCAAGTGAAGGCAATCGTCCCCCTCACTGCCCATATGGGCAAAGTCGATTCATGCCGAGATGGATGAGGGGACCCAATGGGCTGGTTTTGTGTGAGAACACATATGGGGGTCCCCAAAGCCCAACTCCTAGACTATATATACTTATTGGAGGCTGCAGAGCACAGAAGAGAAAACCAGCAAATGGTCTCTCCCAGAAATAGCACGTTTTACAGAAAAGGGGTGTGTGTGTGGGAAATCTCACAAATGGCAAAGAAAAAAAAAGAAAGAAGTCAAGCAAACCATTCTCTAAAGCACACCTAGAAAGACAGAGATTTTTAAACATGCTGGAATGATATTTCCACCCCATTCATATCTTTTCAGCATACTTTTCCTCCCCAGGAAAACCCTGAGCAGAAATCCCTGCTGGCTTTTTGCTTGGACCTGCTGGCCCACAGAGGGCAGAAAGGGACTGACCATCTTCCGCACCCCACCACCGATGAGCACCTTCCTCCATGGCACATCCCAGCATGTCCTTTCCAAGAGGTCGTGTCATTGGGAGGAGCTGCTGCAGGCTGGTCCTAAGGACAGCACTGGTCTCCCAGCAGCTCCCTTCCCCATGGGATAAACCAGCACTAACAGCATTTTCTTCCTTATGCTCATGTTAGCAATTTAGCTTCACGATTAATAATTTGCCCCAAATACCCGTCTCTCCACCTGCAGCGGCTGGTGATGATAAAAAGCACAGGGTGCCTGCTTGCACAGGCAGGAGCAAAAATATACCCCCCACATCTACTCTCTTACTTCTACAACATGTGATGAAAATCCAGTCTGGGACATTTCCAGGCCAAAGGAGATTTCATTCTTGTTAGTTCCTAAAAAAAAAATAAAAAGGGAAATTTGTATTTAATGGTGAGCTTTGCTTTCTTGGAGGGGCTGAGTGGTGCCTTGGTGGGTTGGCAGGGCATGAGCATTCCCCTCTACCCCACCTGGAGCACAAAGGACCTCAGCTGCAACAAATGAGCCTGTTTCTCCCTAAATCACCACAATTACACAAACTCGTGCTGCTAATAGGTACTGGGAGCTCTGCCATGGTGCGGTTCTCTCCTTTTCTAGCTGCAAGATCACACAAAAATGTGGATATAGAGGATTTTGCTTCATAATTGCAACTGCGTGAAGCTTCTCACCCAGGGAAGCTTTCTTCCACAGAGAACTGTTGGGCTGGCTGGACCAAGGTAACTGGCAAACTGGTGGGGAGCTTGTGAGCTGGTTTGGTCAAAATTCCCCCAAACCCTGAGATGCTTAATTTTCAGTGAAAGCCCTCCATCTTCTGTTTCAATTGTTCATCCCGGGATGTGCTTTTCCTATGAAATTTAGATAAATATAGTTTTGGAGACCAATGAACTTGTCACAAGGCAGACAGAAGCGCTGTCATTTAGAACAAAAATATTTCCTGATATTTAATTTCAGCCAATAAACCATAAACCCTCACATTATTCCCATAACTCCACAATGTCTGCCACCCCAGGGAGTCCCTGGCAATTGATGTGTGGTTTTTGCCTGTTTATAGCCCAGCTGGGTTTGAATAAAGTTTGATGGGTGAGAAAGATCCTGACACCCAGATGACCCCCATACCAAATTTCAAAGGTTTGCTATAAAGGGCAGAGTCACCATAGCTCTGCAAATGCCAGTGGCCAGAATGAAGGGTGTCCTTTGGAGGAGAGGGGATCTGTGCTCCTGATGCTTGAGGGGTGCAAACCACTCAAAATAAAGACACTTCTTTATAGATGAAGATATTCAAAGTATGTGTGGTGGGTTGACCCTGGCTGTTTGGCTGTACCAAACAGATATTAGGGAAACCCCCAGTGCGACCCATTCAAATTCAGCAAATGGAGAACCAATGGCACATCTGAAGCAACCCACTGCAGCCTGGCCAGCCGGGATTTGTCGGGGAGGAGCATCACTCACCTTCCAAGCTAAATATCCTTTCTCCCAGAGCATCCACAATGTCTTTGAGTGCTGCTTCATCTGTGACATTAAAGAAATGCTTGTCATCTGGGTCGCTTGCTATAAATTTTATCTCGTTCAAAAAGGCTTCAGGATTGATTCCTCTTCTGTTATAATAACCCAGTACCTAGGTTTAAAATAGAAATGCAAGACTTGGGTTTTCATGCGATGGAGAGAGCCGTCCCAAAGCATCTGAGGGGTATCCATATGGAAGGAGCCCAACAGCCTTGGCATCTGACACCCCATCGTGGGAGCAAACCGAGGAGCAAGGAGCCACTGTATTTCCTCCAGGCAGCCCAGGCTGGGCACCCCTCATGCAATTTGGGTGCATGGTGCAACGCAGGGTCCTGCTTATCCCCAGCCACAGCACCTGCTCTGGCAGCTGAATCCAGAGCTGAGCATCCCACCGCCTCCTGCAAAAGCAGGACCAGCAACAAAGACCCCTGCAAATGCACCGGGAGTGGTGGAGGTGGGCTGCGCTGCCAGGCCCATTGCATTGGGGCACACAGGGCACTGCCGAGCGCTGCACAGCTTTTGCAGCCGTTCGCTGCCGAAAGGGTCCCCCTGCACTTACTGCGACTGCGTATCTGGTGACGTTGTCCTTCTCGCTGTCCTCAATCACCTTCTCCAGGTCTGGGCTGTCGTGCGACTCTCCATCTGTGATTACAATCATTACTCTCTTTGCCCCTTTCCGGCCACCTTTCTGAAATGCTTCCGAGCTGCAATTGAAGAGATGCCCTGGGCTGCTCAGCCTCGCCAGGCAGGTCACTGCCGAAACCGTCGCGGCTGCCGAGACGCACCCAATCGCCCTCATCGTAAAGCACTGAGCGGTGTTTGGTGGGCTGCTAGCCCTTGGGGAGGTGCAACAGGTGCAGGACCCTCAGGAAACCTTTTAGGAATTTAAAAGGGGACTTTTCCACCGACAGGGCTGGGTTCTTGCAGGAGAGGAGTTTTTAATTCAGCAAAATGCCCTAAATCTGCAGCAGGAATAGTGGTCGGGCTGTGGCAAAAAAAGTGCAGGAGCAGGCACTTGTCCCAGATAACGGAGGAGATGGAGCTGTGGGTCACGGCTGTACCGAGCTCCTGGGTACCCGACGGGGGTCTGCAGAAGAACTACAGTGCCTGGGGCAGACGTGGGGTCACGTTTGGGGGCTGCGAGCTCAGCTCTGGGGTGCTTTCAGAAAAAGGATGTATTTTCAGAGTCTGTCCCTGTGCCCTCCTTCTGGTCCAGCTGCAACCGAGGACAGGGCAGTTTTGCATCATTTGTAAAACATTAATTGAGGACCAAGCCTTTTTGCAAAAGCATTCTTAGCCTGGCGGTATCCCCTGCTTTCTAAGCAGCAAGGAAAAGTAAAGGGGGAGAGAGGGAAGAAAAATAAATGGTGATTTTAAACTTGTTATCAGAATAAACAGGAAGGTGAACGATTTTTACCGAGCAAACTCTATCCCATAGGCAGTCCTGGTTTCTGTACCTCCTCTTTGCTCTATGTGACTGGCAGCCGCTACCACATCTTTTACAGACCTGTAGTCATTTAAATGAAACTCATGGACGACATCTTCTCCATACTGAACAACTCCGACCTAGGAATTAAAGGAACATCACAAAGGACGCCAACAACCTGCCGCGTAGTGAGGGCCTGCGACACAATGAGCAGGCTTTGTCAACCACATGAAATAACAGCCACCATTAAAAATCAGTCACTCTGTCCCCATTTCCTCCAGTTTTTCCCTCCATGGGACAATTGATAATGCTCAATTGTACTTCTATTCTCACCCATGTGCAGCCACCCCTGCCCTGCTATAAAGGTTTGGGGCGATGCAGATGTGCTGTGCCCCACTGTGGACCCACAGCATCTCTAGATGGGACCAAACAGGGGGTTATTTGTGCAAATTGTTGAGGATATCCCTGCACAAATCCCTGCCCAAATCAGCCCACGGTTACTAATAGGAAGAGGATGGAGAGCTCTTCACAGCTGCAACAAGCTGCCTTGGCACAGGACAATACTTCTGTATTTCCGTACGATTTCATCCTCCCCATGCCTGGTCGGGGTGTGGGGTGCTGCTCTCTCCGTAGCTCATTTAGGGACATTAATGTGAGCATTATTTCCATGGGCTCAGCTTTAATATCCATACAATGAAAGTTTATTTTGAAAAAGCATGGCCCCAAATTACAGCATATTGGCAGAAAAGGGACATTGAAAAGGGCCCCGTGAGGACAGCCAGAGGACTCTGCATGACACGGAGGGATGCACAAGTTGTGCAAGGGCTTACTTGTATCTGGCCAGGGCCAATATAAAATTTTTTCAAGATGTTTATCAGGAAGTGCTGAACTTCAACCCAAGGGTATATGCTGTTTGATCCATCCAGAACTATGATTATGTCCATGTACGTCTGGCATCCTGTGAAAAATACGCAGTGTGTTATTGAAAGACCTTGGCAATGCTTGCAAAGGGGAGATTTATGGCTTCATTCCTTGCAGTCAGGTACTTGCTCTTATGATTTCTTTGAAAAAAAAAATCTTATTTCAATCATTCATAAAGATTTTTGGGCTTCAATAAGGTAGAGAGAAGCCACAAGCATCCTCTCTGCCGAGAAAAGACCGGATAACTTTCTAAGAATAACACTCAGCGGTATCTTTTCTGATTCAGATTTGGACCTTTATCCGGTCTAATATAGTTGCATACTTCAAAGAGTGGCCTGCTGCAGGCAGGATCCGGCCTCTGTTCCTCCCGCGGAGCAATGCTTTATGCCTGAGTCACTCCTCAGCCCTGCCTGTACTCGCCATATAACGCAAGTCGGGTATTTCCTCCCCTTCCCATTAAATCCACAGCAACGAGACAGCCAAAAACCCCAGCGAGGACCCCAGGGCTATGCTCTGCAGTATGAGCTGTGAAGGATTTAGCCAGTTGACTGGTTTTCAGTAGGGAAAATTGCTCAGCGTCATCTCTCTATTTTGCTTATATTTTATAACATTATTTACAAAAGTTGCAGAAAACCAGAAGATGCTGAATTTCCCAGTGACACATATTTATCAGTTGCTCTTTTCACCTGATGTGGGCATTTATGGGTTAGCGCATCCACAGACTGGAGTCACACATGGGTCGCTCCGCCACTGTGGTCCTCAGCTGTGTGCCACCACCTTGATCCCCTGCCCACCCCGGGACCCAGGGAAAGGAGCCAACCTCCAGCATCCCACTTGCTAAATGGTAACGTTCTGCTCCTTAACCACCTTCTCTCAAAAAAAACCCCAATTACCCTTCGCAGCAAGGGCTAAAAGCATCTTCTGGCCATAAAGAGGGAAGTGACACTGAAAATTTGGTGGTGGGCTCTACCTTTACTGCCTCTGTCCCCCAGAAGTCCTGTTTTCCTGTGCCCTGCTCTATGCCATGAGAATTAAACGATACCAAACGGGTGATGGAACTGGGGCATCACGCCCCATGTCTGGCTGGGGCAAAGACCTTCTGGGAGCTCCAACGGTGCAGGAC
The DNA here is from genome assembly GCF_964188355.1 of Buteo buteo. Classification (NCBI taxonomy): domain Eukaryota; kingdom Metazoa; phylum Chordata; class Aves; order Accipitriformes; family Accipitridae; genus Buteo; species Buteo buteo. The sequence continues at coordinate 10,725,549 of NC_134183.1, forward strand.
AGGCTTCTGCAATTTCTTACCACCCACAGGAAAGCCAGGAAGCTTATTTAATACCTCAGAATAAAATCACATATCCAAATTTACAAATTTGGGCCCAAATACTTAGCTTTCAGTCAATGAGCTCTTTGTTTTGTGTGGCCAAGGTCTGAATTCTTTCCCTATTTTGCCTTCCTAGCTGTGCTGATAAAATATTCTGGATACTTTTATTTCTGGTTTTGGAAGAATAAGGTATTTTTTGTCTTCCCCGGGTGTCAGTCAAAAAGAAAATGTTTACCAGATGTCTGTGTACGTAACCCCCTTTGAATCACTTCCCTGCAACCATTTCCTCTGCTCTCTTGCCTTCGCTTAAACACTGACATCGCTTTGTTTTCTCAATGGGACTGAAGCGATTAGAGAACAGAAATTCCCTCTGACTTCAAAGGCGGGGTTAGAGCCGCAGGGCAGATTGTTTCTCGTACTCTGCAGAGCTGGAGCCACCGTCTTGGAGAACCTGAAGTTGGAGTTGACCCGGGAGCACATGCCCGTGGTGTAGTAGGAGCTCCCGCACTCGTGGGACCAGAGAGGACTGCAAGCCTGGGGGAGAAAATCAAGCATCGAGGATGGGTTTAAAACTGCCACTTTTTAATTGCTGCTTTGCAAGGCTGTCCTCTCCTTTGGCATCTTTTTCCCCATGGAAGGTGAGGTTTCTGAGCCCCACGGTGCACACAGCATATATAAAAAGAGGTGTATTTGCATGCCTTTACATGCTTTTGTACATGCATCTGGATTCGCATGCCTTTACACGCTGATATACATGCACCCTGCAGCGACCTCTCGGCGCAGGGAGGCCAGGCTGTGCCGAAGCCCCCGTTCCTCACCAGAAAGCTGTTGTCCTTGGGGTTGGTAGCCAGGCTGAGGCCGAGACGCATGTTGTCCTTCCGCTCGGAGACGTTGGAGAGCGTTACCCGTCCTTCGGAGAGAGGATGCGGTTAGAGACGGCTGCCGGGCAGGGATGCTGGGCACCCAGCCCACGTCCCCGTGGTGCTCCCTGGCATCTCTGGAGCAAGAGGGAACCCAGCTGAACAGCTGGAGGAGAGCTGTCTCTGCCTACTTACACTGCAGACTTTGTGCTTTTGCTTTTCTTTGGAAGCAGTTGTCAAGATAAGAATTGGTTTTTTTCTTAGATGCCACAACCAAGAAAAAGAAAAGTCTTCTAGGGAATTAAGCTGTGAGTCAGAGACGGCATCTCTTACGTAGTCAGTCCTTAGGAAGAAACCTCTCTGAGTGGCTCTAGCATCTCGTCTTTTATTGCCAGGCCAGCAGGCATTTAGTGGCTGATTTATCTTTGTGCATTGCTTTTGTTTCCCATGTCACAGCGCAGAAACTGGGAACAGCCCCCAGGGCAGCCCTGTCTTTCTGTTAATGCCAATATCATTTAGCTGTGACTTGAATGCTGCCTAACCCAGCCATTCCTCCACTTCAGGGGGCAACGCAGCTTCCCGCGAGCCAGGGCTCCCCTTTGCTGTTTTGCCTGAGAAGCAAACTGAGAAGGAGGAAATCAGGCAATTAATGGTAAAATTGGGGGGTTGGTTTCTTTGCCTGTGGCCTTTGGAAGTTTCTTACTGAGGTTTAAACTGAGTGGAGGCTCAGAAACTGAGCGCCACAACCCAGAGCTCAAAGGAGCTCAGCCCGAAGCTGAGCACCTTCCAGCAACCCCTCGCTGCTCCCCTGCGGACCATCTGGCTGCAGCCCCGGCTCTCGCCTGCACGCCCTGAGCTTGCTCTCACCTGCTGTCTGCATGCATGCTGCAGCAAAGCCAGAGAAAAAGGGGCTTTAGCTCACATTATAAATCCTCCAGGATCCTGGCTGCAGATGCTGACACCCTGCTGTCCTGCTCTGGTACCCAGGTACGCTGCACCTTGCGACCGCAGCTCTGCGGTGGGAAGCAGGATGCTCCCAGCCAGCTCCTGCACCCGCTGCCTGCTCGGCATGGGAAGGGCAGGGGCAGAGCCCCAGACCCACATCAGCTCGTGCTTCTCCACGCTACAGTCATCTCTGCTGTACGCTCCCTGTCAGCTTGGCATCCCCACTAGGCAGCTCTGCGTCTGATTTTACTCAATGGATTACTCAGTGGATTGTGCTAACTGGACAAGTTAATTGGGAAAAAAAATAAAAAAGGATGTCCTCATGGAACTGATCTTTTAATTTGAAACTTGTTTCCAATGGAAAAAAGACTGCTTTTTAGCAAGATTCAAATTTACACACACAAGAGAGAGATTTCCTTGAAGAATCTTGATGTTCTCATAGCAAATTAAAAAAAAAAAAAAGGAAAAAAGAAAACAATGTTTTTAAAAAAATAAAAGATTTGGAGCCAATCAATCAAATATTGCAGATGATCCAAAGTTCCTCCTCCCTTATCAGCTCTGGTAGAAACCCAGGAGGGTTCAGATTCATAATGATGAAAAATAAAGTGAGAACAGCTGCTCCAGTGTTAAAAAATCCCAGAGCTTGCCCCCAAAGCCCAGCGATGCTCCTCAGGACCATGAGAAAGTCCCCGGCTCTCATGTTCCCCACTGAGACAGGGACATGCCCTTTGGGCATCCCACTTTGGGCAGCAAAGGGGACTTGTCCCCCCTGTGCCTTGCACTGCCCCGACCAGGGGAGGGCACATCCCGATATCGCAATATTGTGCTGTCGGCACAGTCGGTGCTGTTCCAGCCCGAGAAATCCTGAGAAACCAGTCGCTCTATCCCTCCAGGGAGATGGGATTGGGATGTCTGTGGGACTGGGGCACCCGCAGGGTCTCTCCTCCTGTGACAGCAGTGATGGGGCCTGGGGGTGGTGGGACTGGGTGATAATTCCCCAAATACCAAAGCTGCAGGGTCAGGCTGGAAGCTGGGAGCAAAACTCATCTGTGTCCAGGGAACCAGCTGCAGTGGGCATGTTGGCCCAGCATTCCCTGGAGAGGGAATACAGACACCACCACGTGCAGTCGGGTATTTGCTAGTGGCACCATTATCCATGGATAAGTTTATCCTGATCATTTAATAAACCAGTTCAAGCTATATTAAATAAGTAACTTTTTTTACTTTATTCCAATTTGCCTGATTGTACCCTAACGCTGCTTAAAGCTCGGCACCGGGAGTAATGTGAACACCTGAAATAACTCCTTATCTAAAAATCCTCCTAAAACATGCAGTCCTCATGCTTTTGGGGACAATCTGGGCAACGCAACAGGGTGCATCTTTACAGACCAAAGCACTGATAAAAAGCACCATGTTAGAAATGCCCAGTTCCCCTCACTGTTCCGCGGGTTTGTAGTACCTAGGTTGAGTTTGGTGCAGTTGCTGTGGGTGTCGCTGGTCACTGGGCACTTGTAGACATCTCCTGTCTTCTGCTGGCCATTGGTTTCGTAGGGAGCTCCCACCACCAGCCTGTAGGAAAGAGGGGTCCGTCAGTGCCCAGAGACTGGATGGGAGGCACGGGAACAAACCCACAGCCACTGCCAGAGGGGAACCCCCCTGCCCTGGGAAAAAGGATTCCCCAGCCCAGATCCCCAGCTCATGGTTTGAGAGGTGTCAGGAGAAGGTCCCTTGTTGGGGGGATGCCATCATTCCCCTGACCTGACTCAGTGCAAGCAGCAAAAGCATTATTTTGACTTCCCCTTCGCACGACAGCAGGCAGCAATAAGCTGGGGATGATGACTCACTATTGCTTGGAAGTAATGCCCATCAGATGCAACGGGGGCAGAACAAATCTCTAGCAGCAAGCAAGGTCTGCAAAACTTTCTGATGGCACGGGGAGGAGCAGGGGACCCCCATCACCACCTCAGCTCATGACCGGCACCGAAACCTTCAGCATCTGTCTGAGGTCCTGTGGTGGGCACGGCTGGCCCCGGGGTGGGGGGAATGGAGGTGCCCATTCTCACTGCTGCTTCAGGTAGGAACCTTTTCATGCCAGGATTGCCTTCAGGACATGGATGTGTAGGAAGGAGTCCTGCCTAGCGATACCCAAAGGAATAGCAACGAGCTGGTATAGCAGTGACAGTGACTCACGCTGGGATCCACAGGGAATTTTCCCCACTAAAAAGGTGAAAAAGTGAATTTGGAGGAGTTTTGCTCCAACTTGGGGTTGTTCACTTGCGAGCAGCCCAGAGCAGTACATTAGGATCCCCAGCTCAGCGGTGGGTGAGGACCTTGGGCATCTATCTGTTCTTTAAAATAAGAGGAGCTGATAAAAATGCATGCACCCACCAAGGGTGGGTGTAGTTGGGGTGTATCCGGGACATCAAAATCATTTTTTGCACTTTTTCTTGTGGACTTGACCAGAATAGTACAAAACAGCAAACCAAAGGAGGAGGAGAGCAGGACTTGAGGAATTTGACCATTCCTTCCAGGCTAGTTCAAAAATACCCTGAAACACGTGTTATTGGCGTCTTCTGCTCCCAATGTGTTAGCCCAAAATAAATCTGCCCCATTGCTTTTTTGCTTGCAAAATCCTATCGGTGGATGCAACCGTCCAAGTCTGGATCGCCAGATAAACAGGACCTCTTTTGTTCTGCACTGCCCTACCCAGCAGCTGGCAAAGCGACTGTCCCCAGCACAGATGTTCCCTGTTAGACCAGAAATGGTCATTTTTTCAAAATTCCGCTTCTGCAAAGACACTAAACACTCATTCTTTTATTCCATCACTATAAAACAGAATTGCTCACCAAATTAAAAGCTCCAAAATCTAAGTGGCATTTAAGGATTCTCATGGAAGTACTTCCTGTCTTACAGCTTCATTGCTAACGAGGAGATTAATTAGGGGAAAATAATAAACATCTGGAGCCATCCTCAGTAGCATCCAGAAGCTCAGGGCAGTCTGGTACCTTCTCCCTGACTTGTACAAGAAGCCTTGCTCATGTCCCTCTGCCTCTGCCCCACTATCAATGCCCGTCTGCTCATGGTCAGAGACGGGGGGGAAGGTGAAAGATGTGAAATGTAGTGAAAGGATGTGGGAGGGGGAGAGAAAAAGACTTTGAAGGTGAGAAGAAATACAGGTTGAGACACCTCAGAAGAGGATGTTCTCATTTTTTTAATTCTCAATTCCCAAAGAAGAATTTAACACAAATGGGATCTAACAGGAACTTCTTGGAGCAGCTCCACCTGGGTGTGCCCCGCCCCCGGTCCCAGCAGAAAATCCTGTCTAGGACTTTCCCAGTAATTAATAGTCACATATTAATATCACCACACTACCCGTTAATAAATATTCCCGAACAGCAGCGGTTATTAGGTCAAAGCATCTCTTTCAAATGCAAGACGATCACGAGGGCAAGCCACCCACTGCCCCAGTTCCCCAGCCCTACGTCAGGGCTAGAAGCTCAAAGAAAGCCCAAATATTTACAGACGCTGCCATGAATGCAAAAGGGTTGTGAAGCTCATGAAACCAGAATTTTTTTCTCCCAAAGACAATGGCATTGTTTTCCCTTTTCAGTTAAATTTAAATGATTAATTAGCTGAAGCTGTCAAATTCTCACGGAAACTTGGCAGCTCAGGAAAAGGCTTTTCCAGCTGTTTGAAAGGTGCCGGTTTCAGGGATGCTGTAAGTGTTCGCCGAAGTCGGCTGTCAGAGATGTTGCTCTTCTCACCAGCTCACAGGTTGCTTACAAACCTCTTCCTTTACTTCGTGGTTTGTAAACCTGTGCTCTAATGTGTTTTTTTTCCTTAAGAAAAAAAAAGAAAAAAAGTCCCATCCCAAACCACCCAAATCCAACTGAAGCATTCTGCCACAGAAGAGAGCCATCCCTGGCTCCATGCCAGCTCTCCCCCTCCCCACGCACCCTTGGGTCACTCCAAATCTCCTCCCTCGTATTCCCTGGAGGGTTGCAATCCCCCTGCCCCGGCCTGATGCTAAACAAGCAAAGCCCTCTGCAAAGAGCGAAGCAGCAGGCCCTTGCGTCATGGCTTGGCCAATAAATGAAGCTTTAAAAGAAAATAAGAACCAAACAAGCCCGCCCTCGCCTTCCTTTTCATGTACTCCTTATGGGGAAAACAAAAGCAAAAAAAAAAGGATGAAATGTGAAAAGCGCAGACTGCTCAGAGCAACATGTCTGAGGACATATTTTTAACTTTCATCCTGGGAAAAAACAAAAAAAAGGAAAACCAGGCTGCTGGTGGAAATACCCAAGGAGCTTCTGCTCTGTCTGTGCAGTGAAGGGAGTGGAAACCCAATTTCTGCTTTGCCAGCAAAGCACCCGTACTGGGTCTTGCTTCCAGTGCCTTGCCTGGGCTGGGGATGGGATGGCTGTGTCTGTGGCTGCAGGCTGGGCAAGCTTCACATCAAACATAAAAATGATGTGTCAAGCTCAATTTGCATTTTTTTTGCACTGTTTTAAATTATTTTTTTACACAAGCATGAGCAGCATGCGCACTGCCAGGGCAACATAAAACCCAAGCACTGCCGTGCTTCGGTGTCTAAAACAATTAAACAATTAGAGTCACAGCTGCTCGGTCCTGATTGAATTATTGGGGTATTTTTTTTCCCTTAGTCAAAACATTATCTGGTGAAATTCCCTGTGTCACAGACATTAAATCATGCCAGTTATCTCAGTACTGAACCCAAAAAATTATGTTTGGCTGGAGCACATCTCCCAGAAAAACATCCGTCCCTGATTTGAAGGCATCAAGCGATGGAGAAGCCAGCATTTCCCTGGGAAATTTGTTGCAGAGTTGAGTGCTTAAAAATTTGTGGCTATTCGGGTGTACCTCCAGCATCTTTGCCCAGAGGTAGCTCAGCCCCTTGCCCCATACGCATGATGATCCCACACCCCAGCTGAAGGGTCCACCAAATCCAGCACATTCCGGACTTTTTAAGGGAATAACCCCCCCCCAGCACAGCAGGCTCCCTGGGTGCATTGCGGAGAGGTTGCAAAGCTCATTTTGAGCCTTAAGATATTTTGATTAAATGGAAAGAAATCAGGAAAGGAAGGTATGTCTAGCTGGTGATCCGGGAGTGCAGGGATTAGGGAGGAACGGAGAAGCAACTATGCTTTTCACAGGATTTTTCAATCAATGGGACACTTAATCTCCTGCAAGGCAAATTCACTTGCACTTAATTTATTCAAGATGGAACTGGATGAAGAAGTGATTAAGGAGGTTCAGGAAAGGGAGAGTTCAGCTGTGGAAAACTTTAAATGGGATCGGGGCTCCTTGGAAGGAGTGTGACAGAGGAATGGACTTTGAAATGTTTTTCTCCACATTGGCAACAGTGGAAAAAAATACCTAGTGGGAGTCGAAGGAGAGGTAGAAACAGCGGTGGAGTCAATGAGATGGTGGCACAGGAGGACGTAGGACCTGAAAATGAGTCCTTGGTCTGACAGCAGCTTTCTGTGTAGCCTCTAGCAAACCATTTCATCAATTTCTGGTCATTTTTTCATCCTTAAATATGAGACAGCTCCGCTGAAGAGCACAGGCAATGCAGGACAGCTCAGCTGATGGTGAGGATCCCATCGCCTTGCACGGGCAGCAATGGGCAGACTGCTGCTCCAGCCAGTTCTGCTCCCCACGAGCAGCTAAAACCTGCGTGTTGGTGACCAAGGGCCACCGCAAAAACACACTTAGGACAAAGAACTGTGGCCGAGCGCCAGGTGACCTCCAACATGGTCTCACAGAGGGAGTTGGAGTTGATGGCTATTGCATTATTAAACCCAGATCAATCCCTTAGCAGTGCCCAAAGCCTGGGGAGGTGCAGCAGAGATATCAGAAGATGACAAACCAATTTTTTTGTCTCTCTATGGAGCAGTCCCAGGGGCCAGGGGCAGTCAGGGAGGGAGCTTGAGGCATCCGGGAGAGGAGCGCAGGTCGGCAGCGAGAAGAGACATTGGGTCTGGGAGCACCAACAAGCAGTCCTGATGTGCACTGGGTTAACAGCGTGTTAAATAATATCAACTGGGTACATTCAGCAAACAGTTTTGAAAAGGCACAGCACACAAAGCCAGGAGCGATGCAAACCTTTGCTTTCCCACCCGGCAGCAGCAAGATGTTTCACCCAGCCCGGGAACCAAGGCCGGGGCGGAGGAGGAAGAGGATGGTTACAACAGGAAAGTATTTGCACTGTCTGTATCAGGTTTCCATTACCCTCGGTGAGGGACAATGTCCCCTGGCACTGCCACCCAGGGGAGGATGCTCCTCCCGTCCATGGTTGTTTCATTCACATCCCTCTCTCCTGTGCGTAACATCATCTCACCCCGATCCGTTCCTGATCATCTCCAGCCCTCGAGCTGCTTCTGGGCTGACATCCTTCACACAGCTCTGGAGGGGCTCTTCTCCAGCACCCAGCTTTGGGCTGACTCATGGCCAACGAGCCATTCAGGCTCATTATTTAGTGGTGGTTGCAGGGGAGTGTTACACCATTTGCAAGATTGTTTTGCCCATTAAATACCTGATAAATCATCCCTTGGCAGAAGCATTCCCAGTGGAGGCATTAGAGCCTCTTGCTCACTCCCAAGTCTCCCTGTGCTCCCCATATTACCCCAATTAATAGACAACCTACTAATGACAGAGCAGTTGCAGTGCTCCATCCCCATGTTTGGTGAGTTTTAGGTGATTTCTCTCCCAAAACATAGTGCATCCTTGCTTTGAGGTTTGGGTCCCACTGACCCCACAGTGCCCAGTGCAAGCAACCAGGTCCAGACCCTGACCCACTCCTGGACATGTGGCTTTGTCCCCATCCCTGTCCCTTCCTGTCCCCTCCTGCTCCTGCACAGGGAGTGCCTGCAGGAGGCTGTCCATCTGCCACCGACACGCACAAGCACCCTCGGTTGTTGTTTTTTTAAAGGCTGATCAACGTTTTCTCTGCTTTATAACAAACCCTCTCATTGCAAAATGAAACATAAACACAACTGTAATTTACCCAGCTGTTCTGTGCACCGGGTCGAGCCGGGAATGGATGCTCCTAATTACACAGCCCGTTCCCACAGCGCGTCTGCAAACCCCTCCCGTGGCCAGGCAGGACCTGGCGGACCATCTCCCCCTACACCGAGTGGCCACATCGCGGGAACAGCCCCAGGGGACCCAGCAGCAGGACATGGAGGAAAGCAGGATCCAAGCCCCACGTGCTGCTGCAGCAATTACACAGACATCGCCGTAAGCAAAATTACCGGAGTGCTCCTTAAAATAGCAGCCGACGGGCGTGTTGCAAAACATGTCTGAGGAACTCGCAGAATATTGTGGTCAGTGGTAATGATACTTTCTTATTTTTCCTGGTGTAATTTTTTCCCTTTTACTTAGGGATATTGTAATAAGGAAGTGTTTACAGGCGAGGTCCATCAGTGATTCTTGGCCCAGCTGTGGGTTTCCACTGCAGCATTTGGAGCTACTGATCGATGCTCTCTGTAGGCTGCACGTGTCCATCAGGATTCATGCAATCTCTGGCTTTCTTCTGGAGGTTTCCAAAGCAAACGCTGATCTGTGACTCCAGTTCTCGCCAGGTGCCTCATGCTTTCCCCAGTCACCCATTACCACCTGCTAATGGCATTTGGGTGGGGGTTCTCCCACCGACACATTTCTGCATTGGAGGCACCGTTGGGTCACCGGCTCCAATATCACAGCACCATCCAGCTGGCCTTCAGTGCTCTGACACCAGGGCCCCAAGCCCCCAAATCTAAATAATGATGTGATTGGAAAGGCCTTTTTATGGGTGAATAATATGGGCTGGGAAGAAGCAAGACACCCTTCCTCCATATAGATCTTCATAAGTGAGGGTATAGATATTTTGCAGCACACGTGTATTGTGGTGGCACAGGCAGGACTTGGTGTCCCTCCACTTCTAGCCTCCCCCAGTCTCACTGCAGCAGGGGTGCTGGGGTCTTAAGGCTGCACCTGGATGCTAAAGCTAAGGTGCAATGAGGATGCTTTAAAAAACACCAAGGAGACAATTTTCTTCTGTGTACCAAGGGCCTGGTTGCTGAAGCTTGTCCTTGATGTGCCTCCTCCAGCTCTTCTTAAAAGTCCTGGTGGACCTCAGAGGGGGAAGCCCACCCAGGCATCACAGCAAGCAAAGAACAGAATCATTAAGTTCGGAAAAGACCTCTAAGATCATCAAGTCCAACCTTCAACCCAACACCACCATGCCCTGAAGTGCCTTGTCTACATGCTTTTTGAATACCTCCAGGGATGGTGACTCAACCACTTCCCTGGGCAGCCTGTTCCAATGCCTGACAACCCTTTCAGTAAAGAAATTTTTTTCTAATATCCAACCTAAACCTCCCCTGGTACAACTTGAGGCCATTTCCTCTCGTCCTATCACTAGTTACTTGATAGAAGAGACCGGCACCCACCTCACTACAACCTCCTTTCAGGTAGTTGTAGAGAGTGATAAGGTCTCCCCTCAGCCTCCTTTTCTCCAGACTAAACAAGGTAGGTTAGGGAATCCTGTTCTTGCCGCAGCAGTTTGGAAAGCCTGGGGTAAACCCGCAGGGTTGGGGCAGAGGAAATTTTCAGGCCCTTGGAGTGGGGAAGGTGAGGTGGAGATGCTGGGGAGCTCAGAAGCTGTGGAGCTGCTGCTCTCCACTGCCTGGATTTGTGGTGCAGCCCAAATGCCCATTTCTGCATGTGCCTCCTCTTGGGTCCCTTGTGGAAAAAAATGCCGAGCGCAGTTTTGCTTTTTTGCTGGGCAGGCTGGCAAACCTTTTCCTTCCTTTTCTTGGTTGGTAGCAGGCTGAAAGGGTGTGTCAGTGGAGTGCAGCCTGGGCTTGCCTGCAAGGGGATGTCCTCCTGCAAGCCCTACAGCAGGCAACACGAGACCACATATCTTTTTCCAATTAGACCAAATGCTTTCTAAAAAAAAACCAAAAAAACCCCTTGCAGCTGATGCAAACTGACCCTGGAGTCTGTGATAACCATACTGCTTTATGGCAAGGAAGATCTGCCCCGGGGATGTCAGATGTCCCATGTCCTCCAAGGCACTCCAGGAAGGTGCCAGGCAAGGACAGACCAACCCATGGAGCAGCCCCAAAGAGCTCAGTGATGCTAATAACAGAACCTATGGGATTTTCTGGAAAAAAAGGCCATACTGTGCCAAAAAAGGGACAACCCCTGAACACAGGAGATGGGGTGGGCTGCTACAGCATCCCGCACCCGGCACCCAGACTGTGCCTGCAGCCCTGGCGTGGTGGGAGGGAGAGCCAGGAGCAGACATTATCCCCACGCCGGAGGAATGCTTTGCAGTTATGTACCCTTTCACCAAAATAATCCAAGCTCTCGGGTACCGGCCAAACCACAGGAGAATTACAGCCAAGAAAGCCTCTCGCAGTAGTAGGGAAATAGCAAACCCTTTAACTGTTTTTCCAGATCAGCACAATTATAGCTTTAAATCCACCAAGCAGATTTTTCTCTCTTCTCCCTCCTTCTTTTCCCTTTGGCCGCACTCCGACTGGAAACGTCATGTCTGTGCCTGGAGCAGCCGCAGGGATGGGGCCTCAGGGCTGCCCCCCTCCAGGGATCCTTGGAAGGGGGAAGTTAGCCCTGGGGTGCTTACAAGGATGAACTCTTGCTGAGGGCAGTGGGGAACTGTGCACAGGGAGAGGTTCAAGGGGACCAAATCCTGTGCCAAGGCTTCACAGCACCCCTTTGCCACAAACCGGGGTCAGGACAGCACGAGACGTGAGCTCAGGAAGGAGAGAGCAGCTAGGGAGCATCCAGCATCCCAAATGCTAGATCTGTAGCCCTTGAAGCCCATCCAGCTGCCAGCACAGCTGGGGTCCCGCTCCCCAGCCATGCCACCTCGCCAGCAGCATCAGCGAAGCCCTGGCCTCCGCCAGCTCAGGAATGCTATATTTATTGTTTTTACGGCTTCTGAAGGCTAATGGATGTTTATTCCCAGGGCTTTCCTTCCACAGCCAGCTCTTCTCGAGCTTCATTTTTTACATAGCTGGAAACTTTCAATCCGCAGACACAAGCCGGTGTGGGGCAGCAGTCCCGGCACTCGCTGTGTGGAGCACCATGGCTGCTGCCGTCCCCCCTGTGGAGGCACAACCTGCCCCCTGGACCCCTTTTCCTCTCCTGCTTCTGTACTGGAGCATCTGGTGGCAATGGAAAGCTGAGGGCGGTGGTTGGCACATCCTCCTGTGCACGTGTGGGAGGAGGGAACGGATCCTTTTGTCCTTCTTTAGGGAGTGACACAGCTCCTGCCCATGGGATGATGGGGAGCAATCAAGAAAAGCAATTGGGAGAGGGGAGATGAAAGATGGAGGGAACTTTTTTTCCCTTTTTCCCCTGAGGTTGGGCCTCTAAGAACATTTTTCCCCCAAACTCAATGTGATTACAGTTTGTATTTGCCACAAACATCCATGTGCGGCATGAGAAGAACGCAGATGGGATCTTCCACGTTTGAGGGACATATGTCCCATGTGCATTTGTGGAAACTCTTTGCATGTTTGAACACACTTATTTTGCCCAAGTAAATCCATCCACAGCAACAAACCTGCCTGGACTCATGTGATTCACACCTTAAATACCCCCAAAATGGCACAAACCAAAGCGTGACCTGGGGGAGAGGAGCAGCTCCAAGCCAACTCACCACTTCACGTCAACACCATGATCGTCTCTGCCCTTACAGTAACTCCCTCTCCTTCTGCCACAACTCCTGCCAGGCCACTTTGCCCCAAGCACAGCAACACGGGGAGTTCCCATTTCTCCCAAGTTTCACCCAAGGTGCCCAGTCCTGGGCACTGGGGATGCTCAGACCCTGTAATGCCTGGCACTGCTTGCCCTGCCTGCATTGGGAGCGCTCCAGGGCAGGGCAGCCACTGTACGAAGCTACATTGCACGTTAGGACGAGTTTTGGTAGCCTGTTGTCATTTTTTCCATTCACATACTTGGAGAAGACAGCTGGGTTGCACCTCCAGCTTAATGAAAAAGGGAGAGAAAATGTTGAAAGGGAGGTCTGAAAGCTACTTGCTGCTCTGGAAGATGGTGAGCAGAGAAAAGCCACCCCACAAATCGATGAGATTTTCAAGCAGTATATATCCAAGTGTTTTTTCCCCTGGAGTTTAATAATCTGAATTCTTTCCTCCCAGATTTTCCACTATCAGTGTTGCCATTACAGCCCCCTTGGGCAAATGACCTGGCTCCTTTCTCGAACAGTTAGAAAAAGGAAAATAGTCACGACTAAAAATATACCTAGAGAATATTATATATAAGTTTGTATACACTCAAATATGCCTTTACACACACATCCATATATATATATAAAAAATATATATATAAAAGCTGCTTTGAAACCCTTCTAAAACCATCTACACTAGCCAAAAGCAGCATTAAAAGACTCAGACTGAAGGATAGGTGCCAAAGTCCTCAGATTCCACATTTGGTATTTGGCAGCCGGGTCGCTGCATGTTTTGTTATAACCATCGCTCCTATATGAACCACGCTTCTGAGATAACCATTTAGTTTCTCTGAGCTCTTCTGCATTTCAGTGGATTTTATTGAACTCCTCAGGGCCATACTCAAAGGTGCTTGTCTGGTTTCTGCATTACCAGTAACTGGGGTTTCATCTTAGCATCTCCATTTCTTCTGCCTCCTGCCAGCTCCTGGGGTTGGCCAAGGCTCCACACAATTATTATCCTGCTCACTCTGTACGTCCTTGGTTTATACTATAGATGTTTTGTTTGTTCAGTCATTTATCCTTTAACCAGAGTGAGTCATGTTGGCTTCATTTTTTAACTGGGTACACATATTTAATGGACATTTTGTACAACATAATTGCATATTCAAACAGATGCTGTACTTCTGTATATACATACACTCATTCTGTGCAGAGAACATCTATTTTTTTCATGCAGAGGAACCGACAGAAGAAAAAACTACAGCCGTGTCCTGCCTGATGTTGGCAGGAGAGATGTGAGAAGGGCCAAAATGAGCCAGAGCTGGTCTTTGCTCCAGTGTCCTGCTGGGAAAGGGGGAAAAATCCTCCCTTTGCCAGTCCCCAGGGAAGCCAGCCCTTCACCACCCCATCAGTGATAGTGGCAGCTCGAAGGCATGAGGAAAAAGCATAAGAGTCCCCAAATAGCATGGGAATTGCAAATCCTCTGCTGAGGTGCAGCCAGGATCATGCCTAAAACAGCACCTATAGCTACAATTAGGCTGAAAATTAAAAAAAAAAAAAAAAGGGTGTTTTCCACCAATCTCTGCAGGGCCTCTCCCTCAGAGAGCTCACTTTGGGCAGAAATCTCTGCAGAGCAGCAAAACCAACCTGTGCAGACACTGAACACCCAACGGCTTAGCTACTGCTGCCATCCCTGTCTGGCAGGGAAACCAAACCTCGAGGGGCAGGAGGGAATTGCACTGGATCCCTCATAAATGCCTGGCCAGGTTGTCTGCAAGATGGGCCAAGGGATGGGACAGGCTCAGCCGCATCCATGCCCTGCCCAGGGGTGGGCAAAGACAGTCCTTCCTCGGGATCAAGGCTTAGCTGTGGTCCCAGGAGGGTTTCCCACCAATGGCATCTATGGATATAATTTTTGTCATTTGAGGAGCACGGTGGCACACCATCACTTTGGAGCAAGGCACCTGCGTGTCATTCACACCCAGTTACACTGTTTTCCTCCAAGGGGAGACTTTTAGCATGTTTAGGATGAAATGAGTTACAGAAAAGGGATATTCGCCAGAACCAGAGGCAGGGAGGAATGTGATAGCAAAGACACTCAGTTCCTGTTCCTTATCTGCTTTGGAGAACCGTGATCTCTGAACAGCCTTTCCTGGGCTTAGCCCTGACCTGGCAGACAGCTCTGTGGAGCTGGAGTCACTTGCAGGAGCCAGGGCAAATATAACCAGATTTGGGGGGTTTTGGATCCGTTCCTGATATAAAAATATTTCACAGCAGAGGTCTGTGCAAATGAAGAGCTCACACGGCCTGAAGCATCAGATCAGTTATCCTGGAGAACATGGTCCCCATCCCACCATCTCACAGACATGCCTGGGCTCTGCACAGAAGCAGGTGAGGGATGGATTCCCTTAGAAATTAAGCACATGGTGCTGCCCAGATGTGCTCCAGCATCACATGAAGGAAGATGAGGATGGAAGACTTCATGCCAAGCAGAGTAACATCATCCATTAACATCAGCTGTCACTACCCAGGTCTCGAGCATGGGACATTGGAATTTGCTTTATTTACTGGAACTACTCAACAGCCGTGTTTATGCTGTGCTCCAGTGGCTTCAGCCACAAGCAGTTGTGCTGTCATGCTGCCCAAAATTCTTTATCCCCCCCAAAAAGCATTTCTTTGGGTAAATATCCAAGTTCTCAAGCGAAGAAAGGGTGGAGGGCTGTGTCCCATGCCAGATATTTCTGGCTTCTGGCTCGTTATGTGTAAGCTGGCCAGCTGGGAAACAGTCCCATAGCACACGTTCATGGACAGTGAGGATGAAAAGAAACCCAAGAGTCCACCTGGTCCCCGACACAGCCTCAGGCAGGGTTCAGATATAGGAGAAAGCTACCTGACTGCTGTGTGCAAACCTGCTTAAGGACCACGGGGATGTGCCCCTGAGAGGATGCTCTGGTCCCTGGCATGGTCACGCTTCTGGAAAGACTCATCCCGTCCGTGAGCAGCCCTGCACTCAGTCTTGAGCTGAAGCAGTGGAAAAGCTCATCACTGCCGTGCAGATGTGAGTCTCTGAACTTCAGAGGGGATACTGGGTGCTAAAATACCTGCTCAGGACCCATCTCTGCAATGGGGCAGAGGCAGCTCCATGGGCTGCACCCCAGGTAACTCCCTCCCTTCCCAGCCCATCCCAGAGCACACGATCCCAGTGGAAAGCTGAACCTTATCCCACCATTCAAAGCTTTATGAATATTAACTTGGGTCTCTGCTGGATGGGAGAAGGAAACAGTGACACAGAGAGTGCAAATATCAGCGTGGATTTAATTGCAAATGGCTCCCCGGGATGCAGCTGGGAACACCAGAGCCTGGATGGCCCCCACAGCCCCGATGCAGCACAGGGGCCACAGCATCAGCATCACCCCATTAACTGGATGCATGGTACCGTTTGGGAAAAGCACACAATCCTTGTGGGAAACTGGGGCTCAGAGCCAGCAAAAAGGCTCACCAAAGCATGCCTGGGTAGGTGGCCCTGACCTTCCATTAAACAGAAGGGAAGCAGCAAGCAGGGAGGTTTCAGGCCGTGCTGATGGCAGCAGGGGAGACCAAGGTTAAAGTCAAACCTCCCTGCTCCTCCTTGCAATGAAATATCAGCTTGGCTTGAGGACACAGGACAGGGTCCAGCCCTGCACCCCCCACCAGCACCAGCAAAAGTCATAGAAAGACAGCACAGGTCTGATTTTTGAGTTTCAGGGGTATCCATCTGCATTAATTCCATGTTTGCTTGCTGCCTTAAGCCTGGCTGTCATCCACCCATGGGGCAGATCCTTCAGCTCCACAGTAATTGAGTTGCAGGGAATTTCATGGGCTTTTGAGCTGCCCTCATCACTGCAGCATCCAGATGTGCTTCTGGAGAGAACCAAGGGTCTCTGCCAACACCTGTGCAGGATCCCCCAGCAGGGATCAGCCCTGGCAAGGAGCAAAACCTGCCATGAAACCCAAAACCTGAACAAAGCCCATCCGAGTCTCATCTTGCACTCCTGATGGACACAGCCAGGTCTGAGCACTTCTGCAGACTGCGGCACTTTGGTGGAAACTACATAAAATGGGATGGCCTCAACCCAAAACCCAGATGGGTTTCCAGCAACCGTCGGAGGCTGAGGGGCCCCGGGGAACCATGAACCTGCCTGGAGCAAAGCTCCATGCACAGCACCTACCACCGAGAGGCAGCTGGGCAGGAGCCATAGCACAGCACCCTCCATACACTTATCAAATACAAAATAGACTGTTATCCCCCTCATAAAACTCATTTTTTTGAAAGGAATAGGGTTTCTATTCTCTACTTTGCCCAGGCTGGCTTGGCACCAGCATCACCAAGAGCAAACCTCAGTTTCCCTTGGAGCCACAGCACTGCCCACCCCAAACCAGTTGTTGGAAGGGGCAGGAGGAGATATTCAGCGTTTCGGGTAGGTTGCTTTACACCCCCTCCTCTTCAGAGCCCGGCGCAGTGCTCACTTACCATTTCTTCCCCCCAATATCATGCTGCTGCACCGTGTAGCCAAAATACGCTTCCTTAGAGCCAGCTATGATTTTGGGCCTCTTGGTGTCAATGTTGAAGGCGTCGCTGAACCCTGGGGAGAGAAGAGAAGGATTCTGTTAGCCAAGGTGCTGAGATGGTAGGAGAAAACACTTTTGTACTGTGGTCAGAGACTGAACAAGTCACTCCAAGAGGCTGTGCAGTCTCCACCCATGGAGATTATCAAACCCCAACTGGACACAGCCCTGGACAACCTGCTCCAGGTGACCCTGCTTGAGCAGGGGTTGGATGAGATGACCTCCAGAGGTGCCTCCAACCTCAACTATCCTGGGAATGCTGCTCCCCCAAATTGTATAATATGCCCCAGGAGGGTCCTACATGAAACAGAGGTGGTTTTAGCCCATCACAGCAGATCTGTGGCACAGCATTCCCACAGCCAGCCAGGATGGAGAGGAGGCTGCAGGATCCAAAGCACACCAGCTCCACCTCACCTGCAGCCACCCAGCGCTCGTCTCTCCACCACTGAGCCTCTAGGGAGTAGCCAGCCCCAAGGTTGCAGCTTTAAATGGGTTCATTTAGGGTTTACAGGCCACAGCTGCACAAGCCCTAGAGGGCAGCTCCCTTCCCCAGCCCACCTTCAAAGGGGCTTCACCCTGGCAGGCACCAACGTGCTCCTCCGGGCCGCTGAGCTGGTGCCTACCCCTGCTACCAAAGCAAAAGTGTGTTTCTGGTTTATGATAAAGGAAAAAGTATTTCATAGAATCATTTAGGTTGGAAAAGACCTTCAAGATCATTGAGTACAACCATTAACCGTGCCCACTAAACCATGTCCTGAAGTACCCTGTCTATTCGCTTTTTGAATGTCTCCAGGGATGGTGACTCAACCACTTCCCTGGGCAGCCCATTCCAATGTTTGACAACCCTCTCAGTAAAAAAATTTTTCCTAATATCTAACCTAAATCTCCCTTGCCTCAACTTGAGGCCATTTCCTCTCGTCCTATCTCCAGCCACCTGACAGAAGAGACCAGCACCCACCTCACTACAACCCCCCTTCAGGTAGTTGTAGAGAGTGATAAGGTCTCCCCTCAGCCTCCTCTTCTCCAGGCTAAACAACCCCAGTTCCCTCAGCCGCTCCTCATAAGACTTGTGCTCCAGGCCCCTCACCAACTTGGTTGCCCTTCTCTGGTCATGCTCCAGCACCTCAGCGTCTTTCCTGTAGCGAGGGGCCCAAAACTGAACACAGGACTCGAGGGGCGGCCTCACCAGTTCCCAGTACAGGGGAACAACCACATCCCTGCTCCTGCTGGCCACACCATTTCTGATACAGGCCAGGATGCGATCAGCCTTCTTGGCCGCCTGGGCACATTTCTCCTCTAGGCTGCTGTAAAAGTGAGTCAGCTGAAGCCAGGGCTGCCAGGCCAGGCATGGGGAGGGAAGAAGAGAGCACCCTCCTCCCCTCTGACATCTCCCCTGTGACAGACAATGCCGCTCTGCAACGCTTTGCTCCTCCAGCTGTGGAGCAGCAGCTGCTCATGGTGGAGATGGCCATCACCATGTCACCACCCACCCCAGAAGGGACCACGGGCTGGGGGTACATAGAAAATGTGTGGCCACACCAGGCGTGCCCCGTCTGGAGCCCATCACCCAGCCTGGCTGTCCCCATGGGCTACCTCCTGCTGTCCCCGAGGGTTCTGCAGTACCAAAGAGTCAAAGCTGGGATTCACTTTTCCTGGGCAAGCAAAAGCCGGTGCCACTGGGAGGTTTGCTAGGGAGAGGCATGTCCCCGAGGATGGTTGCTCAAGCCAGGATGGGGTGATTTGGGGGCTTTGTCCTCTCCCCAGTGCTGCTCTGGAGGATGCTCCTTCCCGCAGGACAGTGGGAGCAGGATCCCTGGCCACAGCATCCCAGCTCCGGGGAGCCCGGTGCTCACAGCCCACGCGGGTCAACCTTCAAGAGCAACTTGCTTGTCAGGGAGCAAATCTTGGGGGACTGGTCTGGCAGCTCCTCCCTCTGCCAGGAGCTGGACCCAGAAGCAGGGTGTGCAGATGGGGGGGGGGTGTCAAGTGAGTGTCCCTAGGACTGGGGTGTTTTGTGGCTGCTGGAGATGCCCCTTTGCCCATCCATGGGTGCAGGAGCTGCCCCAAATTATGCCCCCCCCGGGTGCATTCAATGAAGAAATTGGCCGGGGGCAAAGAACACCCCCGGGCAGGGGGGAAGAGCATTATCTGTGCCAAGGAGCTCTGGCACTGCGTTGCCTCTATTACTGGTGGCTGCAAAACGCTGCAGCCACCCATGCCCCATGGTCCATGGTCCATGTCCCATAGCCAGCAGGTATCAGCCCATGATATCCCGGCGCGCATCTTAATCCAGAGACACACACACTTTGGCTCAGGCCAGCAGCACACTCAAACCCTCCATGGGTGCAAACTCTTCATGGCTTCTACGAGGAGGTGCATTTTTCTCAACAATATTATTTTCCCCAAGGGTTTGCTTAAGCAGAGGGGCACGGCCCAGGTTCCAGCAGGGAACGACCTTGTCAGAGACGGTGCTGCAGGGATGGATACCAATAGCCAGGATATCCCGGCTCTTCGTTTGCCTTTGGGCAGAAAGTAGCTGCTCGATGGTTCATACAAATAAAAGAACTTGGCATCCTTATTAAGGACAGCTTTAAAAGCAGCAGAAGGATCACGTTTGGTATTTATAGGGGCATAAAGGGGTTGTCGACAGGAGAGATTGGGAATGCTGCTTCCCAGGCAGAAAAATTCAGGATGGAAAGTGTTTTTATAGGTAGGAATGTTAGGGATAAACCTGATTTTTTGCAGTCATAGGAACAAGTCTGCAACATTGGCTCCATGAGCAGAGAACTGCAGAGTCTCGCCAAGGAGAGCTGAGGTAAGGAGCTTTAAAATCCTACAAAAAGAAATTCTAGAAAGCAGGGGGAAAAAAAAAGGAGACGGGGGGATGAGAGCCAGCATATTTTGTGGTAGATTGACCTTATTTAGCATTACAAAACAAATTAAAACCTCCTCTGAGTTAACTGTTACCCAGTGGAGAAACAGAGGCCAGGACTTGCCACTGAGAGGAGTGATGGGCAAGGGGAGGGGGGGGAGGTCGTGGGGAGCTGGGAGCACCCTGGGGTGTCACATTGCTGCCACCAGTGAGATGGGGTGACACCCTGGACCTGGCTGGAAGAACAGGGTCTTTTGGGGAGGGTGGGTTGTATTTCAAGCAAGGTTCAATTCCAGGTAATGCAGAGGCATCTTCATCACTTGAGTGCAGAGCAAGTGTCAGAGAGGATAGGATGGGTTTTCTCCTCATTTCTTGCATTCAGCAGAGTTTCTCTGATTTTGTACTGCAGAACCCCAAGCAGAGGTTTTTGGGGAGCGGGAACACTGGGACAAGTTGGGGACTCCCATCCCATGGTTCCTTGCTTTAGGACTCCACTGTGCAGCTGTAGCCTCCTGCAAAAGGCAGCCAGGCTGGTCATGAAAAGCAACATAAACCACCAAATAAATAGCAAGAATGCTTCATTAAGTGCAAAGGTCTGAAGCGGGGGGAGCAGGGAGAAATGCTGCAAGGGGCTTGTGCCGCTCACCGTGCCATAGCATCCTGCTCGTGGCAGGTAGTGGGGACCGGAGGAGGCGATGGGGCTGGAAAAGCAAAATGATCTGGAGAAAGTTTCCAGGCAATGGATGGCAGAGGAGAGGAATTTCAGAAACCCAACAGATGTGGGTGCATTCGAGGCAGTAAGAAAAAAAAACACAATCAGAGAATATTTGAACTGGCTTAAACTAATGGGAGCTTTTTGAGAGGTTGTCAAGGAGATTTAGCAACCCGAAGAACCGAGTCTCATTTTCTTGTCAGGAGTGACATCACTGTCATAAATAAGTGACCAAAAGCCACATGTTTTGCTTGTGATGCTGCCAAGGCAGGAAGCCTCAAATACCTCCTTTCTGAACTGGAGCTTCTGTTGAGTCCAAACTTTTGATTCTTGTCAGGTCAAATATTGAAAAGAAAAAAAATAACACACATTTGGGTAACAATACTGGGAATAAAAGCCACCTTTCCTGCCAAAAAGAATAAAAATAAGTCCTCCCTGTAAAGGAAACCTTCTGGAGGGGGATGCTCTCAGGGCCCCAGCACCATCCTCCTGCCCATACCTCTGCCCATGCCTCCTGCCTGCATCCTTTGGGCAGGCAACCGGATTCACCGCTGGCAAAGGGACTCCCGGAAGGTGCCGTAACGCAGCCTAGTGGCACTTGTTGTGATGCCCCAAGTCTGCTTCTGCTGCCGTGAGATGTTTGGGGCTTTAGCTTGCTGCCTTTGCTTCAAACCTTTGGGATTTAAGGAGATGCAAGCTACAGTGGAGGTGCTGGGAAAATATCTTTTTTTTTTGACAGTGAGGAAAATGCACTCAATTTTTTTGACTGCATGGTGCAAACCCAGCCTGTTTCTCTGCCCTCCAGCACTTTCACAGCTCGGGACAGAGTTTCTAGGGAGAGGCTGAGCTGACACGGGGCAGTGACACAGTGGGAGAAGCATCTCAAAGGCTGGGGCTGAGTCTGGCCCATGAGAATCTATGTCCCTATCCACATGGGCTCTTCTGCTGAATTCCCCAGGGTGAAGGCAGCTTGCCTGCTGCTGGGCTGCTGCAGGTCCCCAGGGCAGCACAGGAGGACACATGGGATTTGAGGACACTACAGGTGACCCAAGGAAAAGGGTATGAATGGTACACAAGAAGAGTACATGCCACGCCGGGGCTCTTGCTTTCTTGCAGGGACGAGCAAACTGTTCACTGGAGGAGCCCGGGAGCGTGTGGTGGGGGGAAAACTCACATCTGCCAAAAACGTGGAGTGTGCCAGGGTCAAACAGCTCGGTCTGGCACTTTGAAACTTGCCTTGCTGCTCTTGCTCCCGCTTCCTCTCTCATTGCTCAAGCCCACGCAGGAGATGCGAGCTCTGCGATGGGGCAACGCGTCCATGGACACCAGCATCGCCGCTGTGACCCCTGCATCCTCAGCATCCATAGGGATGCCACCGGCCACCCAGCGCTGGGCTGGGCTCCTGTGACCCCATCCCCACCACCACATGGGCTTTGGCATCATCGGATGCTCCTCTGCAACCCATCTGCCATGCATATTAGTTTTTCTTTTCTTAGGATTGAAATATTTGTCTTAACTAGAAAACGTTTAAGCTTGATATAGGGTGTTTGGGCAAAAACCAGCAGGCCCCGAGAAGGAGCAAGGGGGGCCACACGTCCCTGTGCTTCCCTCTAGCTTTAATTCCTATCAAGCGGTTTTTGCTGAATGAGATGCTGAAAGCACCAAATTCCTCTCCAGGTCGCTATCTCAAAGCCAGCGTTTGTCATCAGCTATTAGGAAACAACCCAGGGTTTGGTGGCTGCTGCAGCGGTGGATGGTGAGCCAGGGAATACTGAGGATGAACAGAGGATCAGTCATCGACGGCTCGTGTGTTGTAACATTCCTGGTTACCCACAAAATCTCTGACAAACAGCCCCGGGGCGTTAGCTACACAAGTACCTTGTGCTTCCATAATTCCAGCTTTCTGGCCCCCCAAAAGCCAGGAAGGAGCCATTTGATGGCCACCTTTTGCAGCCCTAAGAAATGTGTTGATTATGCATTTGCAGTGCATTCATTAGCAATAACACAAATGGCATCAGGTATAAATAGCAGCAGGTCTCTGCCCCCCCTTTCCCAGGGAGATGCCAGGAAAGCGATAGGTTGTGGGGGGCATTTTTTGGGGGGGGTGGCTTCTCAGAGCCCCATGCACCTCAGGGGGGTTGTTTAATGGACCTTCCCTGGCCAAACCTTGGCCAGTGGATGGACAACTGGTAGGCGGGGAGGTGCAGTCCCTCAGCCCCACTGTTGGGGCTGTGCAGCCACCCAAAATTAAGTACCCACCATCAAAGTCTGGACTGGAGGGTCCCTTGGGAACCCACCTGCACAATCCCAAACGTGGCCCATGGAGCAAGCATGATGGTTTTACCATTTGGTGACCCTTTAGGGAGGGAAGGAGCCAACTACTTTCTCTGGAAAACTAAACCAGTGAAAGAAAACAGATGCATGGTCTGACACAAGGGAAGTCATCACATCTCAGCGCATCCTCCCCGGATCCTTCTGGAAGCCTCAGCTTCCCTGCCAGTGCACGGTGTCAGCAAGAAACTGGGTGATCTGTGGCCACTGAATGCATTTATTTTAACAAGCCGTGGCTCAGCACCCCTTGGCTGGGCTCTCTTGCTTTCGACCCAGAACTGCTCCCTGCTTGCACCAAAGCCTCGGGGACGAGAGGCTGGCCTGATCCAAAGTTTAGGGAAACCTTGGGTTGTCCCCAAGACAGGCTGTGCATGGAGGCATGGCGCTGGGGTCCCCGACCCTGCAAGGTGGCTGCTGGAAGGGGACCGGCTGCCAAGTGCTGGCATCGCCCGTCTCCTCCCTTGGCACTGAATAATCACCAGGCAATCGCCGAGGACGCCACGGTGCCTCCGGAGACTCCCAGCCCATGGGACGATGCGAAAGTGGGGACAGAGCCCACGTGCAGGAGGTTCCCCAGGACCTCTGGAGAGAGGCGGGGGGGGGGTTCCCTTGAGCAAAGCACCCGAGGGTTTGCGGCAGGACAGACAGCGCTGCCTGCATGGTGAGGGGACCATTCCCAAGGATGCACGTCCCAACCTGGCACTTTCAGCTCAGCCCCAGGCCCAGGGGCTCCTGCACATCGCGCAAACTTGCTTTTAGTCCAGATGGCAAAACACCAGCATTAGTCCTTAGCAAAATATATTGACCGGTAGCCACAACGCATCCTGGTCTGGAGACCACCACGGAGCGCTGGAAGCATTAACCCTTCTCACCGGCACACGGCATTGCCAGCTACTCCAGGCGCACGCAGAAACCCCTGTGGGCAGAAACGCTCCCACGGAGGATTTCCCATGCTCAGCTCCATGGGCTTCCATGTTCAGCCCAAGGCGGAGTCGCCGATTTGCCACATCCCCCAACTCCCCTCTGTGATAACCATCATATATCTACAAGCAGCATCTCTTTAAGGGGAGTTGACCCCACGGGCTCGGTCGCCCACGTAAGCATGGCCGGGTCTGTGCCACCATCTCCATGCCAGAGCGATCGGCCCCGGCAGCTCCACGCAGGCAGCCCCGCGCCCCGCCACGCTCGCCGCCGCCATGCAAGGCATACACACATGTTCCCTATTAAGCAAAGAAAGGCAGCTCCGCTGCGGCTTGCTTTAAAGGATCGAGCAGCAGTGCAATTAGAAAGGGGAAAAAAATAAAAGAAGTAAAAAAAAAAAAAAACCCACCCTGGCGTGCTTTTCCATCAGGATGTTTAGAAATGTTTGCAGTTGCAGAAGCACTGCAGGCTGCCGGGGAGGCGTGAGCTGGTGGCAGTGCTCCTGGTAGAGGGGAAAAGCTCTTTTTCCCTTTTGCAGCACCGAGCAGTCCCAGACTGGCTGCTCTGAGTCTGGGCTGCGTGCGGGAGGATGCCAGATGTAATTGCAGCAAAAATGACCAGTGCCGGGGAGTCTCTTTCTGCAAGAAGAGAGCCTGAGCACGCCAGCGAGGGGCCAGCAAGAAGCATAAACCCCCCTGTCCTGCTGCAGCCCCCAGCAGGGTTTGTCCCGCACCCAGTGAGCTGTAGGAGAGGGAGCTGCAGGCTCGCCTCCTGAAACCAAATGCTTGCCTAAACCCACTCTTAACTTATTTAACCCCAAGCAATTTTCTTTTGCACAGCCCCCTCAAGTGCGACAGGACAAACCACCTGTGGGTCACAAAAGTTAACTCTAGGTAAAAGGGTCTGGCTTTATTTGGGGGGATTATTTTTTTCCCCCACCATCCGATGCTTCAGAAAAACACTAACTAATCCCGCTCCAACAGCAGCCCAGCCGAGGAGGGGGGCCGGGAGGACGCCGTGCTGTCCGCCTGCCTGCCCGCTCATTCCTGGGGAGCCCATCAAAGATCTCCATCCCTTTCAACTCCCCTTCACCCGCCTCAAAGGCACCCGCCTCGCTCCCTCCCTCCTGCTTCTGGCAAGACTTTTCCAACAACAGCCTTATTAACCTTGGGCTTTCTCCAGCACCTTTCCCAAACAAGCAAAAGTTATTCCCGGTTGCTTTCCCCTTGCCTGGGGAATTGGGGTGAGTGCAGGAGCGGGACTGGGTGCTTACCGGGCAGGAGGCAGAGGGAGCAGGCGAGGAGCATCCCGCTGGGGAGGTCCATGGGAGCACCGGCTGCCCTGCTCCCCGGCCCCGAGCATCCGTGGGAGGCAGCCAGCCAGACTGGTAGCCTCGCTCGCAGAGCCCTTTCCTTATCCCCAGCCTTTCCCGGCTCCCTGACAGAAGGCGAGCATTGGGAGGGAGTGGGAGGGACGAGCGAAACTTGTAGGAGGTACAGCAGGAGAGGACGGGAGAGGGGACAGCCTTCATGCGGCCGCGGCACCCTTTAGGGATCGGCTTCCCAGCAGGGCCGTGCCAGCTGGGAACTTCAACCCCACAGCAGCACCCTGGTCTTCTCCCTGTGGTACCCCACTGGGGTCCCCTTGGGACCCCTCACCCCGATGGGGGCTTGGTGATGAAAGGTCTGCGTGGGGTCACTGATGGTTGTGGGGTGCCAGCTCTGTGGGGTGCCACCTCCATTCAGGTGCCACGTCTGCTGGGATGCCACCTCTGCTTGGGTGTCACCTCCCCTTGGGTGTCACTTCTGCTCAGGTGCCACTTCTGCTCAGGTGCCACCTCTGCTCAGGCAGATGCCACCTAAGCCTGGGTGCTACATCTGCTCAGATGCCACCTCCAGCTGGGTACCACCTCTGCCCGGGTACCACCTCTGCCCGGGTACCACCTCCGCCCAGGTACCACCTCCGCACAGATGCCACCCCCCGGGGTGGAAGAGAGCAGGGCCAGTGCCCACGGCACCGAGGAGACTGCTGTGATGCCACAGGCTACCATGTAGCCCTGGGGCAACTGGTCACACCACTTAAGTTTCCCAAGCACCTACCCAGGCATGAGCACGTCTCCGCTGGCATGGGTACCCAGGAGAGCCGGGCTGAGAAGCAAACAGCAAGGGAGCAAGAGGAAAATTGCTAATGAGTGTTTTCTTCCCCTCCGCCAGGGCCACCCTCAGGCATGATGGGGTGCTCCTGCTGCACACAGCTCTGGGGCCAGTATCCCCAATGCCCCCACAACAGTCACCATTGTCATTTAGGGCCCCGTCACCTCTGGGCTGGGCTAAGCAGCCCAAAATACCTGAAGCACAGCAGCATCCCTAGGGTGGGACTTTCTGCCTCCATCCTCTTCGTCCCCGGGCTGGGGACACCCTTTGGAGGAGATGCCTGGGAGGAAGCTTCCAGCAGCTCTGGCCGTGGTGAGGCTTTGGGGCTGGGACACAGCCCAAGTGCCCACAGACCAGACCACACAGCCCAACTGGGGCACTCTGGGGAGGTAGGACCAGCCACCGCCTTGCTTCCACTTTTGCCAAGCAGAAAAGATAAATGCAGTCTTTGGTTTATTTCCATACAATAGATGTGACCCAGGAGGTCCTTCCCTACCTGCCCTCCAGCCCAAGCCCTGTTTGCGAACGGGAACATCTCCACTTGCAGTTGCTGCCTGCAGCGATCCAGCTTGGTGAGACCAACCTCATAGTCAGGAGAAAAGCAAAGCCAGAGGTCTGCCCGCTGCAGCCACCGCTGTGGTGCCAGCTCTCCTCCTCTCGAAGCAGAAGAGCAAGAGAAGGTCCTGGATGGGGTTTTTGTCCCTCTTCCCACCCAGCGGAGAGCGAACATCTTTGAGGTGGGTCTAAGTGTCGATGTCTCTGTCTACCGAGTGTCCGTCAGATGGCTTGGGGTCTGCGAGGAGATAAGCTCCACTCGAGACACTCTTGGATGAAACAGACTGTCTGGGAGATCCAGTTTCTTTTTATTGTCCCCTCTTCCCTCCTGAAAATACACATTTGGGGTCTGCAGGCGGGAGAGGACACATGTCTGGAACGGAGATCAAAGCAGCAGTAGGATCCAAAACAGCGCAGAGATGTGGATCCTCTAACTTGTTTGTACAGTGCTCCTTCCACCAGCAAAACCCTGCTTGACAGAATTAAGTATTTTCAGTTCTTAACTATGTTTCCCAGCTCTTTCTCCCCTATATAACTCTGGAGCAAAAAGAATTTCAGAGGATAGCAGCAACTGAAAAGAACAAATTGCATTTCTGGTTTGGTAAAAGTTAAAAAGTTTTTTTTAGGGGATAAAAGGAAATATTAAAAAGCTCAGGCAGGAAGCACAGATGAGATTTAAAACAGAGTAACCAGAGCACAGAGGGAGGGATCCCTGAGAAGTGGCTGCTCAGTAGAAGTCACAGTCTCACTGCTCTTGCTCCTGGCCTGGGGCCGCAGACGGGGCACGCGAGGGGAAATCCCTTCCTGGGAACTAAACTCTCCCATGCAGTTGGAAGCCAAGCCAGTTATTAATGACAAAAAAAGAAAAAAATTACAAAAGGCCTATATAATCTTGAAATTTGCATCTTGCTTCAGTTTTCAGAGAGGTTATTTGGAAGCAGGTCACTGGAACCAGCTGGCTTGATGGGTTTTGGAGGAAAGATGGGGAAAATAACACCAGAGAAAGGGTCCTGGGTCTCCTGTTATCTCTTCCTCCCCAAACAGAGCAAGTGGGGTCTCAAGCACAACACTTCAGAAGTTAAAAATCTCCATAGAAAACTGAGCAGCAGCAGCTGCCTCCTGCCTCAAACTCCCTGACCTGGAAATCAGCGGAAAGTCGGATTTACAGGGATCTGCTTTTCCACGCCTGCCAAAGGACTGGCCTCGAGAGGTTTCTCTGTGTCGGCTATGGTTCCTGTGCCGCAAAGCAAAAGGAGAAACCCCCAGGAGCTGCTTTGGCTTCATGAGCGATGGCCATCAGACCCCTTCTGCTTCGTCTCTCTTTGCTGGTTGTCTGCAAGCAGCTTGCAAATCTGTGGGGGTTTGTCATTAGTCTAAATAGGACCCAACTTGCAATAGCAGGGGAGCGGGGTCTTACTTGACTGATCTTCTGCAAAACTGGTTTAAACTATACAGTCACTGCTGTGGCTGCATCGCTCTGCAGACCCCTCCTCTGCCGAGTTATCAGCATTAGCCCTCGGACATCTTAATGTGACCGAGCCTCTTCACATGAACGAGAAATGCCAGGAGTTCAAAGGAGAAGAGCTGTGCTGTGATAATATTGATGTAATGCTTCCAAAATGTAAACAGCTGTCAGTGGAAGTGATGGATGGGAAAACAAAAAACAAGGAAATACTAGTATTTCGACCCCTTGCAAAAAGTTGTTATGGGGACATCCCATGACATCCAGCAGAAAACTCAGCAGCAGGGCTCCTTAATGTCTAAAAAGCCTACAGAAGATAATTTTCATGTATTCATCATATGATGTTAATCCTGTAAAAAGAAAAAGCTGGGCTCATATTAAGAGCTGCCTTCCCACTTCATTCTTGGATCCTGCTCCCATTTCAGTGCTGTTTCATCCAGCCCAGGCAGCGCTTTCCAAAAATCTCTGCCTGCAGCGGCGCAGAGCTGGGGGCAGCCGGGGAGTCCCACACATGCTGCCACGGGCTGAAACACAAACTCAGGCAACTGAAGGAGGGCTATTGTTTTTGGTTTTGTTTTTGGTTTTTTTTTCCCCATCTCCCAGCTGCCGACTCAATGAATGCAGCAGCAAGGCGAGCAGTTTTGCACATGAGCATCACGGAGGATGAGGACTGGCCGGCAACGCTGCTTCCTCGTGGGGCTGACACACCAACCATCTCCAATAGAGACTGGCGCGGCTGCAAACAAACAGCCGGTCCCCGCGCAAGCGCTTGGAAGGGTGGTAGGAAAAGATTTGCTGCGAGGTCTGCCTGGCTTTCAGCAAGCCCTTGGGATGGTTTTCTTTATGTTGGGTTTTGCTGGGGGATGGAGGGGTAGGGGGGTGCTGAGAGCCAGGATGCTGGGCTTTGCAGGTGCTTGCAGGACCCATCCCCACAGGTTAATCGTGCGGCAAAACGAACCTGATGAGTGGCATTGAGCCCTCAGGGCCCTCCGGCAGCCAGGAATAAGTTGGTGGAGAAAGTGAGAAACAAAGCAGTTTCCTCCTCAAAACAGAGTCAAGCAACAGCTTTTGGTGAGGAAGGGCAGCCCTCAGCTTCTGACCCTGAAAAAGTCTGGCTCCTGAGAAAAGTTTCTGCTTGTGGCTCAGATGTCAGAAGTTTGTGACCAAAAAACTCATATTTTCTCTCCAAGCCTGACAGTTTCCAAGAAAAGTGTCAAGGTGCAAACTAAGGCTTGTGCACATTGGAGGTCATCTATGCTCTGTGGCCAAACACTGCTGGGCTTAAACCACCCCATCTCTTCAACAGAAGCATAACCCAGGAGCTGAATTCTGCACCTGAGCCCCAGGCAAGGTTTTACCTTCCCAACCATCAGCATTTTCTGCAAATGCTGGCACAAGTCAGTAAAAAGCCAGGAGAGAGCAGGCGGGGACAGTTTCAACCCAGGCAGTAAGTTCATCTGGATGCAGATCTTGTCAGGGAATTACACAAGCCATTCCTGAGCCATTCCCAAAGGGAAGATCTTGTGTCTTCCCCAAATTAACATCATTGGGTGGGCTTCTTATAAGATCTGTATAAGGGGAATACTGCACTGATGGTGCCCTCGCAGGTTGTGTGAGGATGACCACAAGCTGCATGGCTGAACCAGGCAAGCCTTCATGCACCACTTAAATAGAAAAACCTACAAGTAACTAACTTCAACCTCCATCTATGCATCCGAGTCCCAGCTCAAGCTCTCACCCTGACACCTCCAAACCCTGCATGAGCTCGTGCTACTGACTCACTGGCTGCCTGACCTTCCTCACCTACGTTTTGAAGTCATCCCAGCAGTTCACTGTAGGTTTTCCCACGTGTGGTCATTTTTTCCAAACTTCAGCCTTTCTCTGCAGCAGATGCCTCCTTGTGCCTGACCTTTTGGAGGGTGTCATGTATTGGATGCTATTGCTTCTGGAGTTTTGGAAGAATTAAGCTAGGATACAAGGAATGTAAACAGAGGCCAGGAATGAAAACAAAATCCCTAATTCACTAATATAAACGGAGGAAGGGCTGACAGTGTTATGCGGGGATTTAATCGCAAGCTGCCCTGGGGTGATGGTGCTGTGGAGGGTCCAGAATGCACCTGGTGCTCCCAGGGGTCCTTATTCCAGTTTTAGGGGAAGGATGGGTGCAGGTTGGATGTTCAGGTTACACATGTTCCCCAGTTCACGAGCACCAAATCCTGCTCAAGACCTGGCTCTGGGGTCAAGATTACACCCGCCAGCAGTTCTGGCATGGCAGGAAGGGAAAAGGCAGTGTGAAGCCGGACTACCAGCAGCTCCCTGGGGGTCTTGACATGCTCAGACCCCTGGGTGGGTGCAGTCAGGTGTGAGCAGATTTGTAACCCTTGGGTGATGGGGAGCAGCTCAAAGTGGTCTGCTGAGGGCGAGCACAGGCCAGCAGAGCACGTGGTGCCGTCATGCCTGGCCGTCACACAGCCCCGCTGAGCTCAGAGCTCTGGAGAGTTGGTTGTCCAAAACAAAAGCTGATGTAAACAGAAAGCCAGCCTCTCCCAGAGACTGTCAGATTCATGTGAAGCCAGGAAAAATGTTACATCTCTATAGAGCACAAGACTAGGAAGGCGAGAGCCTCCCCTGCCCTGCCAGCGCAGCGCCCAGGGGGAGTGACCCAAAGGTTTCCCACTTTGGGATACGCCAGGGTTATTTCTGTGCCCCAAGGTTCTCCCCATCACTTGCGCTACCCCGAGGACAAGAGCAATGTCCCAGCTGGATCACCCTGGATACAGCCTGGTCCAGGGGAGTGGAGGGAGACCAGAGCCTGGGAGAGGAGGGAAAGATGCTGAGCCGGGACCCAGGGCATCCTTGGAAGCAGGAAAATCCTGAGTTATGCTACAAGACCCATGTTCAACATCTGACTCCTTGCCGGCACAGTTTGGTGTTCCTGCTCTCAGCATCCTGTGTCGGCTGCCAGGTCCTTCCATGTGCACTCACCATTCCCGGCGGGCACAGAACCCCATCCACTTGGGTCTCCGGGGGAACCGAGGAGGAGGCAGCCACGAGCAACACCCAACTCCAGAAGCAAGGTCGGGATAAAATATATGCTAACCCAAGAGAAACTCCTCCGGTGAAGTGGTGCTGCAGAGACCCGTTGGCAAAGTAATTTAACCTCCGGAAAGCAGACACTTGGCACCCCTGCTGTGTTTGGAAGAACTTTGGCCCTTAACTCCCAGCACTCAATTAGCATAAGCTGTATTTATTAGCCCTTGCCAAAATGCTTTGCTCCTCTTCTTCCATGCCACCAAGCTTGTGCTGGGGCCAAAGGCTTTCACGGCTGGACCAGGGCTTACGGGGGCTCAGCGGTGCCGGGCTGAGGTAGGCAGCAAAGCCTCGGCAAATGATATTTTTTTCAAAAATATATACACAAAAATCAATAGCTGAGACATTCCTTGTCGGGTGTTTCTTGCTGTCTTGGCAATCGGCACCCAGCATAAACATCCACCTCTGAACAGATGACTTTACACACCGAAAGCTGCTTTCTGAAGTGTGCTAAAACCCTGCTGAAAGAATCGCTGGAGCCCCAGGACCTGATGGCAAGGGCAGGGAGCTGGGAGAGCTGTAGCCTCCCCTGAGGGGACCACGGTGCTGCAGGGGGCCAAGGAAGCAGCTGCGGGGATGGGGTCCCCCCTATATTTAAGGTCACTCCTCTCCCAGCTGGACCCTGGACCTGAGGCTCCCCAGGTGTCTGGCACTGCTGCGGTGACTTCACAATTCAAGCAGCTTTCCCAGTGCTGTATTTACAGACCCCTAACCATAAAAGAAGTGTTTGCTACCGAGGAATTTCTTTGCTTACTTAGCCAGCGTATTTTTTTTCTATTTATTTAGTCTCTCCCTGTTTATTTCTTACTTTGAATGAACAAACATCCACCCTGCCTGGATAATGAATTATTAGGATGAATCCCCTGGGGCAGAGCTTGTGCTGAGTAACTGTGGTCTGAATTCTCCGCCTGACCCGTGGCACACACTGTCTAGACGAGTTCCCAGGTACCCCAGCGCAGGCTAGATCCTGCTCACACCTCTTCCACACATATAGCACACACAAAAATAAATCATATGGTTGGGTTTTTTCCCGCTCTATAAGGAAGGCTGAAGTGTCCAGCATTGGCTGGATCCCTGTGCATCCTCAGTGCATCACCCCAGAGAGGCCCTGGGAAAGCCCTTGCATCCCGAGCACTTAACCCCCTCTCAAACCAAGAAAAAGAAATTAAATACCTCCATGATCAAAACAGACTCTTTCCCCTGGGAAATTTTCCATTGCAGAAAAAACCCTCTTGCGTAACTATTCTGAGCTATCTATTATGAATATTATTTTATCTCCTGCTCCACAGCAGTGCTATTCACAGCTGCAGGTTTCTGCTACCTCCATTTGCCCGCATGTAGCAATTCCTCCCTGTCTGGAGGCAATCGCTGTGCAGTATGAATTCTAGTCTGGCTGGGGGTGTCCAGTTTAATTCTACCAAAGTGACACACATAGCTAAGCCATTACCATGTAATGGTAAAGCCATTTAAACCTTGATTTGTCAGAGGAGATGCCAAACTGGCTGTGTGCAGTTGGCAGTCCATAAAAATCACAACATCAGAGGAGAGCTTGATTAATATGCTGCTGAACCTCCTGGAGGGGAAAATATGTGATGGTAAAAGTAACTCTGAGCACAAAATCTTTTGCAAAGGAAGGGGGAAAAAAAAAAAAAAGGCTTTTAAAACCTGCTTTCCTCCCTGTTGTGTGCAAAGGGGAGGCACAGTCAGGAGAAGGGTGCTGCATCCATCTCCGTGCACCATCCATCTCCCGCGCACCATCTGCTCCGGCTCCCCACATTTCCCCAGGGATTACACAAGGGGTATCACTTGCACCACCACAGCTTCATGCTTCACTGGCCCTACCAAGGGGGGAAATAATGTTAGTGCACACAGGGTGGCAGAAAAAAAAACCAAACAGCTGATGGACTCAGGGTGGGGATGGTGCCCTGGCAGTATCACCCAGCCGGGTCCTGCAGAACTTGGTGGTTTTGCCGAACGTGCTTCAGGGTTAAGGAAAGGGATGTGAGTTTTTACACCAAGACCAAAATGTGGTTTTTCTCCCCTCTTAAAGGAAAACGGTGTAACAGCCTCTCTTAGCACAAGCTTTGAGGGGATTCAAAATCTTCAGAAAAGGGAAATACAAGTTTGACCTCAAATCTGGTTGAGGCTCGAGATCATCACGGCATGAATCCCACCAGTTCCTCCTTGTTGCTTGCCTCCATGCCAGCTTCCAACACCAGCCCTCCAGACCCGCGGCATTGAAAGGGTGAGCCCAGCCCTCACACCGCTTTTAATGGGAATTCTTGCTCCTCTGGATGCAGGTTAGGAATTGAATATTTTTGGTCATTTCTCCAGAACAGTCCATTGCAGAAAATAAGCACGTTACCCACTCCAAGACGCAATTGGGTTGCTATAACAAGCCTTCATACTTTCGCAAAACACTTCCTCCAGGCAGCTCAAATGCCTTCCCAAACCAGAAATGCCATAAGGCAGCAAAACCGGATCCCCAGCTCCCCATTCACCTGACTCCAGGGGCACTTGGTGCTGGCATTTTCTAGACAGCCCTCTCTAAAAAAAGGAAGGATGATCCATTTTTAGACTCTGGAGACAGACTTAACACATTCCAGGCATCTGGAGAGTGCTCTGTTTTGCTGTGCGTGCTCTGGTAAGGCCATTACCAGCCGAGTGCTCCTGCAGAGGATGAGTGCCGTGGTACCCTGCCTTGCTGACACCGATGTCCAGCAGCCGGGAGCCGGCCGCATCCCTGTGCCGAGGTGGCAGCCCAGGATATTTCCTCTGCTGTAATGTTTGCACACCAGTGGCAGATCCCTGCTGCCCTCTGATTCATCACCTGCATCAACTTAAGCATCCTCTGATGGAGGGTTCACTCCCGGTGGGGCAGCTGGCAGCAGCTGCCCTGCAATGGAGCAAGCGGAA
This sequence comes from Buteo buteo, assembly GCF_964188355.1. Taxonomy (NCBI): domain Eukaryota; kingdom Metazoa; phylum Chordata; class Aves; order Accipitriformes; family Accipitridae; genus Buteo; species Buteo buteo. The sequence continues at coordinate 10,759,730 of NC_134183.1, forward strand.
AGGGCTTTGCCTCTTGCAAGGGCATCCCAGGGTGCTTCATGTCCCTGGCGTGCGGTCTCCCAAGAGGCAAATTGCTCTACTCTTCCCTCCCCACCACTAGCGTTACAGAGCAAATACCTTCACACATGGTCCTTTAGGGATTTTAAAGTGTCCCCTCTTTGATTTCCTTTTATGAATCTGCTTGCAAGCAGCTTCGTACCCCTTTGGTTTGTCAGAAAGTCAAAAGCTTTTCTACTGCTCTGAGTTTCAAGCATGGAGGTGTGAGTTCAGCTGCATTTAGTGGCCCTTTGGCCATCGTCTCTGAAGCCAGGGGACTTTGCTGGGAATGGCGTTGAGCCTCCTGTTTCCAAATGCTCTCTTGCACAATGCAAACTCTGCCCATGTATTGAAAACGCCAATGTTTAACAGTGATTAGCTTTAAAAACAAGGGGAGAGAGAGAGAGGGAGAAGCCTCCCTGGCTGCAGCTCCTGTGAGAGCAGAGGGGATGCACATTGACCTTGGATGTGACAGCCTGGTCATGACCACACTGTGCCAAGCTGCACCCGGTCAGTTGTTTGGGGCAGCGGAGCAAGGCAGACAAAAAGCATCATCCTCACACTGCTTTAGATTTGATGCTAGAGTCAGTGCAAAGTTTTCTGCTTCTGCCAAAGAATTTGAAAGTTGGATTTTTAAGTAAAGATCAACCAAAAGAAGGTACTTTCTTTGTTAATGAAATCAGCTTTTACTCCAAAGCTGAATACCAGCACATTCTCAGAATTTTTTTTCCCCCCCAGGAAAGCCAGTTCTTTATAGAGAACGTTGACCCTACTTTTCACCGTCCCCTGGCTGCCTGTGCTGGCTGGAGCATCAGCGGCTCTGCCATGCAGCATTGTCTGCAGAGCAGGAAACACCATCAGAAGGCATCCAACTAAAGGAACCAAGCAAAATGGAAAAAAGGAAAATGTGACAGCATTTAAAGCTGCCGCCATCAGACTGGCTCTCACTGAAACAGTCTTGACGTCTAAACAATGCCTTGCAGATTCTAGAGATCCACATGAGAAATATTTCAGGCTAAGGAACTTATTACCTCAAAAAGCAGGTGGCTTCTTTTCCTCCCTCCAGTCCATAAAACCAGTCCAGAGATGTCCCAGGGACAAGATTGCTCTGAAACCACACTAGCATCAGAGCTGCTCGCTCCTGCTTCTGTCTAAGAATTCACTGAAGGTTTAACTCCATCACTTGCTTAAAATCACATAACAGCGTTGCTAAGTTTTTCCCTTGTCCTTTGCTTGGATTTTGGCTCCCTCCATGGCTTTTGCCATGCAATGGGAGGGAGGAAGAGTCACCCCTTCACTATAACAGCTGCAGGCAAGAAACCCCCCAGCCATGGGTGTCTGTACTCATGCTCCCCCCGCTTTTTTTTCAAACCTAGTTCAAGCTCCCAAACTACAGCTTCCTCTGGCTTCTCCCACCCCTTCCCACATGTTATTTTAGCACTATTATTATTTTCCAAGTTGCACTATTATCAGTTTCCAAGTTGTGGCACGTGCAGAAGCCCTGCCTGCAATGGCTAGAAGGGCTTGCAAAGCCCCTGCTGCCTGGTGGTCCTGTACCTGCTCTCCACTTACCTGTTTTGGGGATCACACCCCTGGGACTGTCCCCAGACAGTGCTCTCAGGGCCAGGCAGGAGCGGGGCCAGGCGGGGATGGTTAAGCAACTGTATTTCAGCAAGTGGGGATGAATCAGTGTCACAGAAATGCCGGCTCATGGGGAAGGATGCAGCATCAGCAAGAAACCTGCCCTGGCTTGTAACAAGAAAAAGATGTTTTGCTGCCCAAACCAGCCCGGGGCCTGGGACGGATTAGGAACAGAGAGAACTCCCCGCCAGCACACACCAGGGACGTGCCAGCAGCTGCAGCGGGCTGGCACCCACTCGGGAGGGCAGAGCAGGGATTAGTCAGTCCCCAGGGCTGCCCACCTTCCTGGCAACTTGCCTGTTTTAAACCAAACTCCAGCGTATCCTCTGGCAGACGGTGCTGGATCTCACCCCGGGTCTGCAGCCCTCTACCTCTCCCTGCAGCCCAGACCTCCCGAAGCGGCTGGATCCTGCTGCTGGTGGTCCTCTGCAAGCCTGTCGCAAAGCAGGGGACAGCCCCTGACCCAGCCCAGGGATGCTCCAGGGGAGCCTGTCCTCAGAGTAGCCCAGGCAGACAGCACAGGCACCTGTAAAATCTCTTCGCCACTGATAAAATCCTATCCTAAAAAGACTTCATGCATCAGAATGAAATAAAAGTAAAGAAAACAGGCTGTCTACTTTGTATTTTCCAAGTTATGACAAATGAAAAATGATTCTATTCACAAAAGATACTTATACCGAATGCAGCCCTTTAATAAATGACCACCTTCATAAACTAAATAAATCTGTCAGGAAGCAGGTTTTAAGATCTTTCTTTCAGTGGACATATAGATTTTTCTATGCCATCTGCATGCCATATTTGTGATGGAGTCAAGTATTATGTATAAGGCACCTCTTCTGATGTCAGGATGCTGCTGGGATGGAACAAAACGCGGTGTGAACCACAGCTGAGTGCCACACGCTGCTCATCCCACACGGGTCGATATTGGTGTCTAATATGAAAAACAACTTAGGTTTCAGATGAAAAAGGATGTTTTATAATTTAACAGCAACCTCAGCAAATCTCATTTTCCAGAGCCCTCAAAACCCAAGGCATCGGTGCCCACAGCCACTTCTGCCAATGCTCCAGTTACAAAGCGGCACCGACTGCTTACAGCACGTCCCAACTTTCTCTTCCTTCCATTTCAGCTGCTTCTTGGTAAGACACTGCATTTTTTAAAGTTCTCAACATCTTTTGGTAGTTACAGATTTAAAAAGCTCGAAGTCATCTTATAAACCTGGAGTTTTAATTATTTCCACGTCGTTCGCTTTTAAAACCAGCCTTTTCCAGCGGGATGGGCCGATGCACGCTAGGGAGGGCTCGGCGGGAGGGCCCCTCGGCTCAGCCTCCAAGCTCAGCTGAACGTGAGAATTCACAAGTACCCCCTTTGCTTCCTTTTTAATTAAGCATGTAACAAGGAAAGACAACTTTCATCGCCCCGCAAGCACTACCCATATTAAAGCAGACTTCCTCCTTTCTCCTGCTCCTCCACGGCTGCTGCCAGCGTTGCAGCACATCTTCTACTCCGCTACCTCCTAACCCTGAGCCGGCAGAAGTGGTCCCACTTCTGACTCAAGGAGGCTATATTTAGCACTTTAGGGAAAAAAAATAAAAAATAAAAAATACAATTTTGCAAACTGTAACTGGAAGAATATGTCATTTTGCAGACATTTTCCTCCAGGCCAGACTGCTGGGAAAACATGTGTTTCATTAGATGCAGTACGTTGTGCAGGTGGTCAGGGCAAGGGAAGCCAGGCCCATGGCAAATGTACTTGTTTATTGTTTGAGGAAGGGAAAAAAGCCTCGAATGATGTCATGAAACCTCCAGACACTTCACTCCCCCTGCTCTAGAAATGAAGAGGGACTTGCCAAACCCTTTAAAGGTGCTTTTTCCCCCAACACCGTCAGAATTGTATCGGGAGCATTACACGAACACCGGCTGGAGACTGCAGGGAGTCAGGGAGCCCAGGCGCAAGCTTTGCCTGACTTGATAAATTACTGCTGAGGTGGGACACCCACAGCCCTGAGGGAGCAGGTCCTTGTAGGTCGGCTCTGTATTAGAAACACAACAGGAGCTGGTTCCTGTGCCAAAGGCTGAAGAGCCTTCACCCCAATCCCACTCCCATCCCCATGCCAGAGGGAGCCAAGGCAACACCCAGCCCTTGGCATGATCCTGCAGCCCCTGCATGACAAGCTGGGGAAGGTTACAGCCAGGGACCCTTCCTCCAGCAGCCGCCTTTCACTGGGACCAGTCAGGTCCTTGCTGGAGATGCTGCACCCACCAGCTCCAAGCTCAGCAAGATCTCAGGGACGGAGGGTGTCCAGGCAGGGGCTGCGGTGACATCTCACCGCGCTCCACAGTGATCCTGGCACAGCACACTACAACGGCATGTGGACCGCACTCAAATGGCACAACCTGCATCCATCAGATGCTGCTGATACCTGAGCAGCCCAGATCCAGACCCTGGCTGGATCTCTCCAGTCCAGAAACCCTGCTATAACCATCACCACAGGACCTCTCAACTGTAAAATTACTACTTCAACTTTTTTTCCATACTCCTATCATGTAAAAAAATCTCGGTTTATGTAGCCAAGTCTCTATTGCTCTTAAGTATGATGTATTGTTAATACATTTATGGAAGCAAAACCATTCCTTTCATTTAGTGTTATAGCCCATGTTATGCTACCTACTCACACCTGAAAACCATTTAGGGGAGCTCTAAATTATTGTTCTGCTGCTGTGCTCGCCTAGGTCTGTTAGAAAAATCAAACCAGAGCGGGTCGATTGGTTTCTTCTCCACAACACTTGGCAGCCTGTCTGTCCCAGGCCCCCATTTCAGCTGTGGGGATTTATAAAAGAGGAATCTTTTACAGTATTTTTCACTTCACACACATGCACACAACCCCTTTTCATCACCTTTTGAAGTGTTAAGTGGGCCCGGACCAAACACAAATGCTTTTGATCCAGCCCTATGGTTACCCAAGTTGTTTTGCAGCCAGATCCCCCTATCCACTGCGTGGCTGGGCAGGAGAAATATAAAGCAAAGCTGGAACACTCTAAAAAGAAATTTTGCAGATATTTCTGGCATTTGGGGGGCTGCTCTGGACTCCCCAACACCAGAAGTGAACCTGCCATAGCCTGGCAGCAAGGTTTTCTCATGCTTGAGCTGCTTTTATTTCCCTTGCAAAACTCTCCTAGCTCAGGGCTGGGGGAATGATGTGCAAAGGTAGCAGTGGTCAGCATTTTGGAGAACCAGCCTTTTCCTGACTCCCCTGCAAAGGATGGCATAAGATTGAAATTAAGAGCCCATTTTTCATTCCCAAGAGCTCTCTGTGCAGGGCAGGCAGGCTGTGCCCTCCATTTCCTTCCAGTTTATTGCACTGCTGGGGAGGGTGAGGCTGTTTAAGATTTAGGATTCACATCCCCGTGCCAGGACCCTCTAACAAGCTCACCAGGACACAGAGCGTCCTCAGCAGCTACAGCGACAACAACCCAGTTATCAGCACAACTGGTCCCTGATCCCCAAATTTCCTTATTTTGTCATTTCAGCTCCCTCCGCTCTCTTCCTCCTACGTGTGTGCACATTCACAGACAGATAAACAATATTGCTATTAAAACTCCCAAGTTTATTCACAGAAAAGCATGTAATACGTAAAAAATGAGAGTGCTGGCTCCCCTGCTGCCTGCAGGCAGCTCTCCCCTGCCTGCTCCTCTGCGGGGGGACGGCACCGGCTCGCTCATGCTCACTGGAAGGGAAATCATGGGAAGTCACCCTGTACCAGCAGCTGGGCCATAGCATGCACCCCAAAGCCCTTCAGAGATGATCCCAGCTAAAGGAAGGGGGATGTCCCACCTCCTGGGGCTGCTCGGCGTCCCCAGCCCCACGTGGTGTCCAGCCACGGAGCATACACGTGGGCATGGCACGGCACATCACCTCACGTCTGGTCTGGGGTGCGGCAGCCTCTGCCAAAGCTTGCTATGCTCAGCCCTGTGGTCATGGTCACCTCGAGGGGGGACACACACCAGCAAGGGTCACACTGGGGTTTTTGCCCCACAGGTAGTGTTTGAGCCAGGAAAACAGAGGTACATGCTAATTCAGAGTAAGTCAAGAATGGAGATTAAGGCATTTCTCTCTACATAGCAAGGTTTCCTATTTGAGAGATGAAATGGGTATTTCCAGTAAGTAGCTGAGATGTTGACAGCAGAGGAGATGCATTGGCCTGACTTCATCTGAGGGGGTCAACAGCTCCCTTTCACCCTGCATGGAGCCAGAGAGGAGCCTGCAGAGCCTGGGGACATGCACAGGGCTCATTTCACTAGCCCAGGGATACATTTAAGTAGCACATACAGGAGCAAGCCAACAGTCACGTAACTTCATGCCCATATAAGCAGCATCCTCCAGAGCTGAGCCCCCAGAGCGAGAGCTAACAGCTCACTCCAGCCTTCTCTAACACCACTTAGAGCAGCAAGACCATAAAGTGTTGCTCAGAGGAGAAGCTGCCTCTGCAGAGCCCATGGGCAGATCCACGCAGATAACCAACATCGGGGCCAGGCTGGACCTCCAGGACCCCAACAGCAACGTGCTCAGAGGCACCTGGGACCCATGGGTGCTGCAGCACCTGGTAGGGTCCAGCAGGCTTTGTTAGAGATACGGCTGAGCTTTGCTGACAGCCACAGACAAACCAGGACAGCACCCTCCACACTCGAGCAGCCACAGACCCCAGTACTCACCCCAGGCAGAGGGTCCTCCAACACAGCCCCACAGCAGCCTTCATACAGAGACATGCATCCAGCCTGGGAAGACACTAGCTCTGGGTGCAAAGCTGGGCAGAAAGATTTTGGTGTCTCTCCAGTACAGACTCCTGCACCAGGGGAAGCTGTAGGACATCACAACTTCTTGCAACACCAACAAAACACTGCCCTTGGTCCAGCTCCAACCCTTTTAAGCACAGACTGCTAATTAGCACTTGCAGCCTGATGAGCTCATTTATCTTTGGACTCACAGCTGACAGCACACTCCTGCTGCAGCCCCAAAACGGAGCACCAAGCTGCTGGGGTGCTCCCTCAGCAGCCCTGGGGACAGGGACACGGGGGACAGAGGGAGATGAAGCAGCCCTGGGTGCCAGAGGGGAGGACCCTGCCTGGTGCGTCCCGTGGGAGAGGGCAGGATCTGGGGCCAGCTGTGGCTCCGGCAGCTGCTGCACTGGATCAGACCCAGGTGGCTCCAGCCCAGCTGGGGCTGAGCACAGGAACGGCCAGAGCTCGTGACATGCGCCCATGCTCCAGCAAAGCTGACCAAAACCTCCCTGTTTGAGCTCTCCGACAGGCTCTCTCCTACCAGCAACCGCAGCAGAAGGTGATGAAAATAAGCAGGGGAGGAGAATCGGAGACAAGACCGGTACAAAGCGGCAGCGAGAGACCTTTTCGCAGCAGTATCTGGCTGAGAGGTGGGCTGCACACGGCCATGCTTCCAGCGTGAGTCACCCCGCGGAAGCGGGCTCTCCATCGCCAGCCCCAAACCCACGTTTCCAACAGGGTTGGCTGACATTTGCCAGAAAATTAACCCGGAGCTGCATGAAACGTGTGCAGCATGTGTGGGTGGGCAGGGAGCGCTTCTGGCACCGGAGAGGGGTCAAACAGCCTCTTAAAAACTGCCAAGAGGGGTGAAAGCTGATGCACTTTCTCCACGTGTTACACACAAAGGGTCGCCTTCCCTCGCTCCCCGGCTCGGCCGTGGGTCTGCAGGCAGTAGGACCAAAACTCTCTCCTCCTGGGCAGAAAAAGCATGTGTTTAAATAAGCATTTAGCAAATAAACATAGCTGCTAGCAATGATGCTCAGAAATTTTTATTTTTGGGGTGTGAAGTATTGTTCAGCCAATGTACCCATAGCACTGGAGAAACCCTGTGCCTGCCCAGAGTCAGTGCTTGGAGGGCAGCGGCTTCCATGCTTCCTCTGGGTAAACTGAGACACGGGAGGTTGCAGACGGCCAAGCACCCCTGCGGCCTCCATTGCCATGAGTTTTGGGATCAGCGACTACCATGTGTAAAATACAGCTGAGCTCCGGCGGAGCTGATGAAACTGCTGGTCCCTGGAAACGCACCCCACCGTCCCAGCTCCTTGGTCATGCTTTGTGTCTTTCCCCAGCGGCGCGTTGTTTGCTTTTATTTATTCTGCTCCAAACTATTTGTAAAAAGCTCAGGGAATGGAAATGGCTTTACAGCCACTGTGCCAGGCACGCGGCGCTGGTCGGCGTTGTGGTGCATCGCTGCCGAGGCTCTGCCTGGCGTGTCCTGCGCGTCGTGTGCTGTCCTGTCCCATCTGATGCTGTCACAGCCCTGTGTCTGTGCCGGCACGCTGCCGGGGTGCCCGTCGCCTGCAAGGGCTGAGCACCCCATCCCATTAGCACACAGGCGGTCAGCCTTGATGCTGCAAGCCCTGGCCACCCGCCGCTAAAATAAGGGGTGGTGGGGGAGAGCGCTATGCATTTTGGTAAAAATTTGTAATTATTTCACGGCTTCAGTGGAAATTGTGGTGGCTTTGTGCACCTTCTCTCACCCCTGGTCCTGCACAGAGTCACGCCGTTGGATCTGGCTCAGCCCCAGCTCAGCACCCCACTGCAGCACGGGTGCCCGCCACGGCCGGCACCGGCACAGGCTTCAGCTGATGTGGGGTGCCAGAGCCGGGTGGGATTTGGCCTGCTCTGGGTCAGCTGCTCCAGGGCTGGCCAGGCTGGGGGCAAAGCGGGGAGACCCCCGGGGCGAAGAGGGGGGGGGGGGCGAGCCCTCCCCAGGGTACCCGCCCGGCGCAGCACCCCGCGCAAGTCCCGCTGCGGGGCCGGGTTCTGCCGGGTGGGTTTTGCAAAACCCCCAAGGGCAGAGGGGAGCCGGGGAGCTGGGGGCCCGCAGGCTCCGCCCCCGCGGGCCCGGTGCAGGATGCGGCCGCCGTGCAGGGAAGCGGCCGGCGCTAGAGGGCAAACGCGGCCGCCCGTGCTGCCGGGGCTGCCGGTGGGGCGGGCTCGGCCCAAAAATGCTGCTGGGCACCCTGGGCTCAGTCCCCCCAAAATGCTGCTGGGCACCCTGGGCTCAGTCCCCCCAAAATGCTGGGGTGTGTCCTGGGCTCAGCGCCCCAAAATGCTGGGCTGGATCCTAGTTTCAGCCCCCAAAATGCTGCGGTGCACCCTGGGCTCAGTCCCCCAAAATGCTGCTGGGTACCCTGGGCACAGCCCACCCAAAATGCTGGGCTGGATCCTGGTTTCAGCCCCTAAATGCTGCTGTGCACCCTGGGCTCAGCGTCCCAAAAGGCTGGGTGCACCCTAGGCTCAGCCCCCCAAAATGCTGAGGTGGTTCCTGGGTTCAGCCCCCCAAAATGCTGCTGTGCACCCTGGGTTCAGCTTCTCCAAAATACTGCGGTGTGTCCTGGGCTCAGCCCCCCAAAATGCTGAGGTGGTTCCTGGGTTCAGCCCCCCAAAATGCTGCTGTGCACCCTGGGTTCAGCTTCTCCAAAATACTGCAGTGTGTCCTGGGCTCAGCCCCCCAAAATGCTGAGGTGGATCCTGGTTTCAGCCCCCAAAATGCTGGGGTGCACGCTGGGCTCAGCCCCCCAAAACGTTGCGGTGCACCCTGGGCTCAGTCCCCCAAAATGCTGCTGGGCACCCTGGGCTCAGCCCACCCAAAATGCTGGGGTGTGTCCTGGGCTCAGCGCCCCAAAATGCTGCAGTGCACTCTGTTTTCAGCTTCTCCAAAATACTGCGGTGTGTCCTGGGCTCAGCCCCCCAAAATGCTGGGGTGCATGCTGGGCTCAGCCCCCCAAAATGCTGCTGGGCACCCTGGGCTCAGCCCCCCAAAAGGCAGGGTGCACCTTGGGCTCAGCCCACCCAAAATGCTGAGGTGGACCCTGGGTTCAGCCCCCCAAAATGCTGCGGTACACCCTGGGTTCAGCTTCTCCAAAATACTGTGGTGTGTCCTGGGCTCAGCCCCCCAAAATGCTGAGGTGGATCCTGGCTTCAGCCCCCAAAATGCTGGGGTGCACGCTGGGCTCAGCCCCCCAAAACGTTGCGGTGCACCCTGGGCTCAGTCCCCCAAAATGCTGCTGGGCACCCTGGGCTCAGCCCACCCAAAATGCTGGGCTGGATCCTAGTTTCAGCCCCCAAATGCTGCGGTGCACCCTGGGCTCAGCCCCCCAAAATGCTGGGGTGTGTCCTGGGTTCAGCCCCCCAAAATGCTGCGGTGCACCCTGTTTTCAGCTTCTCCAAACTACTGCGGTGTGTCCTGGGCTCAGCCCCCCAAAATGCTGGGCTGGATCCTGGTTTCAGCCCCCAAAATGCTGCGGTGCACCCTGGGCTCAGTCCCCCAAAAGGCTGGGTGCACCCTGGGCTCAGCCCCCCAAAATGCTGAGGTGGTTCCTGGGTTCAGCCCCCCAAAATGCTGCGGTGCACCCTGGGTTCAGCTTCTCCAAAATACTGTGGTGTGTCCTGGGCTCAGCCCCCCAAAATGCTGAGGTGGTTCCTGGGTTCAGCCCCCCAAAATGCTGCTGGGCACCCTCGGTTCAGCCCCCCAAAAGGCAGGGTGCACCTTGGGCTCAGCCCACCCAAAATGCTGAGGTAGACCCTGGGTTCAGCCCCCCAAAATGCTGCAGTGCACCCTGGGCTCAGCCCCCAAAATGCTGCGGTGCACCTGGGTTCAACCTCCCCAAAATACTGCAGTGTGTCCTGGGCTCAGCCCCCCAAAATGCTGAGGTGGATCCTGGTTTCAGCCCCCCCCCCCAATGCTGCAGTGCACCCTGGGTTTAGCCCCCCAAAATGTTCAGTGTGTCCTGGGCTCAGCACCCCAAAATGCAACTATGTGCCTTGGGTTCAGCCTCCCCAGGATGCTGGGGTGTATCCTGGTTTCAGTCCCCCAAAATGCTGCAGTGCACCATGGGCTCAGCCCCCCTAAAATGCAATGGTGTGCCTTGGATTCAGCCTCCACCCCCCCAAATGTCTGCGGTGTGTCCTGGGCTCTGTCCCCCAAAATGTAACAGTGTGCCTTGGATTCAGCCCCCCCTCCCCAAATGTCTGCAGTGCATCCCAGGTTCAGGCCCCCTAAAATGCTGTGCTGCACCCTGGGTTCAGCCCCCCAAAATGCTGCACTGTGCCCCAGACTCAACCCTTGAAAGATATTGCAGTCCATCTTGGACCCAGTCCCCCAAAATGCTGCAGTGGCCCTGGCTCAGCTCCCCCCAAAAGGCTGTGGTACCCCAGCTTCAGCCCTCTAAAAATGCTGCAGTGCACCCTGGGCTCAGTCCCTGAAGGATGCTGCAGTGCCCCAGGCTGGCACCCCAGAAACGCTGTGGTGTGCCTTGGACTCACCCCCAAAATGCTGCAAAGTGCTGCAGGCTCAACCTTTTAAAAATGCTGCAGTACCCCAGGCTCGGACCCCCAAAATGAAGGGCCATAGGAAGGTGACACACAAAAGCCGCTTGGAGAAGTGTTTGACTCGGGGCTTGTTTCTCAGCATTTTCCTTCTCCAATTTGTCCTGGCAAACTGGGTGGGAATGGCAGGTGGGGGTGAGTGGTGCAGAGGTTGGGGGTACTAGGGGGAGTGAGGAGCTTTGGTGGGCTCCCATCAGCTGCTGCTTCTCCAGCCCCTTTCCCAAGCATTGTGTGGGGTCTTCCAGCTGGGGAGCAGATCCCATTTCTGGTGATGTGATCATTGTGGGGATCCTTGGCAGGTCACCCACACAGGTCAGTGGGAGCGATTGAGGGGGCCTGGTCACTCTGCCCACCCCGACAGTGTCACACACACACCCTCCCCCCCCGCTCCTGAGCCCAGGGAGACTTGGGGATGCTCGTGCTGTGAGAGGAAAAAGAGCAAGTGGGCCAGGCGTTTCAGGTTTGCCTTTAAAATGCATATTGGAGACAACTGCCAAACACATTCACCAAACAACAGACTCAAGCTATGGAAAACCCTTCTTAAATTGCCCAGGCTAGCTTCCCACAGCTCAGGACTCTTGCCAGGATGCTCTGCTTAAAATGGAGTCCCATTTCCATGCCCTCTGCACTGCGAGGAGAGCTCCCAACTCTGGCCACTTTCTGATCTGCCACTGTATCCTCTGGGTTTCCAAATTCAATGTATGTTTTTCCCCAGCAGGAGATGTGACAGTGCAGTCTTAAATCTGGACTCCATTTAAATCAAAATCTGTGTCAGGCATTTGCCTGTCTGAGCAGCGGTGGTTAGCCAGGAAGACCCAGGCTGACGAGGGTTAGGAAATGAGCTCCCCGTATGGTCCCAGGGGCTCAACTCGGGTCCCCGCTGGGAGGGGACTGCACCCCCCTGTCCTTTTTGCTACTCTCCCCCATGTCCACCCAGCCTCTCTCTATAGGGGACAATATTACGACCCTGGGAACCTCTTTGAGATTCATCCACAGCTCTTGGGGCCCATGGTACCCAAATGCTGCTGGGTTGGGAACGTCCTCTGTAGGAGATAGCTGAGAGACCTCGGTGCATGGTTTTAACCCAATATTGTCCCTCTGGTCTCTTGTGCTTTAGCCATTGGCACTAGAAGCAGAGAGGAGCTTTGTGAGAGAAGCACAGGGGGTTACCACAACACACAGCCCGCGGTGGGAGCCACAGCTCTGCCTCGGAGCTGGAGGATGGGGAGAACATGTTGGGAACATGTTGGCTTTGAGGAACGGTGACAGAGCAGAGCCGCCCATGCAAGGAGGGCTTCTCACCTTGGTCAGGCTGGGGGAAAAGCTGGTTTCTGCAGGATTTTTGTAATCACCTTGTGTTTTCCCACTTATTGCTCATTTAAATCTCTCCTGCCTGGGTTTAGGTTTAGAGCTGCTCTGGGACCCCACAGGTTCATCTTCCTCCAGCAGGGAGCAATGGAAGAGCTCCAGAAGACCCCAGCTTCTCTTCTGCACCATCTGATGCTCAGCCCTCTGGTTTTCCACCAAGAAACTCTGTATGGGCAGAAAATAAGGAAGCTGGGAAGTATTTTCAGAAAGGAGGGCTAGGTCATGGTTTGCACAAGGCACGGGACAGGCCTTTTTTAAAAGGTTTAGCTGGGGAGCAGAGCTGACAGCAAACTGAGATGCTGAAAGCTCAGCTCACAGCGCTGCCTCTGATCCATGCCAGTCCTTCAGTGCCTGCAAATCCATGTGCCCCTGGGGAACCCAGCCGCACTGGCTGGAGACCAAAGCACCAGGAGCTCCTCTGTAAATAGGAGAAGAGGGGGAAGGACATCGCTGTGTCTCACGAAGAGGATGGAGGCTTCACACATCCTTTGGGCAGCAGCATTTTGCCCAAGCTCAGGAGCCAGCACCCATTCACAGGTACCCGAATGAGCCATCTGATTTCAGACCTCCTCGTGGCACATGTTGGGTTAGGGAGGCTGAGCCAGAAAAGCTTCAGAGCCATCAACATGGAGAGCGATGCTGCACGGGAGAAGATGCAAATCTGTCTTTGAGCTGCGCATCTGAGAGGTCACTGGAAATATCCTTGCTGGGACACGAGCCACCAAACCCACAACATGCCCAGCCCATCAAAAGACTGCGAACACTTTCAAAAGGCTTCTTTTAAAAAATAATTTTAAAGTCTTTTGTGCCCCCAGCCCAAGCCCTTCATTTAGCAGCAAGAGCCCGGTCACCTCCTGAAAAGCCCTGGAAAAACCCGCTGACCTCAGGGTGTTTTCCACCCCAGCTAGCCCAGAGCCAACAGGTCACAGCCATCACTGGTGTGCTGAGATGCAGGAGAAGGAATGCCTGAAACCACACAAATGCTTAGCGTGGGACACGGTGACGAGCCACCGCAGGAGCCACCAGCCTGGTGACAGGTGCTGCTGCAAGCCAGCAGCTCTGCTGAGCTGGAGAAATGCAGGTGGGGACAGGCAGCCCCCTTGCAAAGCCAGGGACAGGGTGAAACAGGTTCAAAGGTGGAGATCAGCTCTGTGTTTCCAGTGAAATCTGTCTCCCTGAGATGTTGGTGCAGTGTCCCCGCTGAGGGACAGGTTTTCTGTGCTAGCTGGCACCGGGTGAAGCTGAGTTCAGAGTGCTTGATGGGCTGCAAACACCATCTCAACACCTGAATAACCACAGTTTTCTTTGGGTAGAGTGAAAAAAATAAAAGAACCGCAACTCCTTTACAGGTAACTCACACCTTGGCTACTCTGCAATGAACTCGGGCTGCTTCAGACCCACCTCCAGACAGTGACCCCGAGGGAGGACACACAAACATGTAGTTAACTTCAAGCACATCCTTATTTCTGCTGCCATCAGGAGCTCAGGCATGCGTTGAATCACTCTCCTGTGGCCGGGGGACTTGAGGTCTTCGCTTGTAGTACGTGACCGTCCTTTCCTGGCTGCTGCCTGGCTGCAGGCAGCTCGCCCCTCACTGCGGCAAGTCCTGCTGCGGGAGACGGTGTTGCTGCGTGGGCACTTTGCATCACACACCCGATGCTCAAGTGCTGCAGCAGCCACCGACCTACCCGTATGGAAGAAGCACACCAGGCAGGGTCAAGCTCTGAGTACCCCAAGGGAGTTATATGTATATACACACAATATGTTATATTTATCTCTTTATCTCCCCAAAACACACCAACCCCAAATCTAAACAGCTCTTCCCCCTGGCTCTCTTGCTTTGCTCCAGCCTCTGACGCGACGGCTGTTTTTCTCTCTGTCATCTTCTGCAAAGCGTTTCCGATCCATCACATGCTATCAAATTAGCAGCTATGGCAAGAGCTGCCTATAAACAGGCGCTATGTAAACAACAAGCCACAAGAAGGGGCTAGATTTAACTTGCTGGTGTTGAGAGGCTCCCTCTTGTTTGGTTTTTCTTGGGAATAGCTTTTCCCGCTCGTGAGAGGAGGGCTTTCCTCCCAGCCAGCTAGCAGAGGCTGCTGGCACCCTCGCCGGGGAGGTGAGCAAGGAAGGCTGTCCCTCCTCCTTGCTGGAGAAAACAGCAGTTTCCCGCTGGGGTGAGAAGATGATGGGTGCCAGGAGAGCAGTTTGGGACCCTCTGCTCCCAGCCGGTACGGAGGAGCGCCAGACCCCGGTGCTGGCCTGGCCTAACCAAACTGCGCTTCTCCCTCAAACCCACACTACAACCACAGCTTCCCCCTTGCTAGGGGTCATTGCTATGGGTCCTGGTGGTTGCCTGGGGTTTGGGGACCGAGGGCACCGCTTTGAGGTGGGAAACTCAGCTCCCACCCTCCATCTCCCATGCCGTTAGAAGTGATTTTCCACCGGGAGGAGCTGCCATGTCTCTTTGATTCCCTTCACATGTTGGAGCTCATTGCGTTTTCATTTGTGCGCCACATTCAATTCATATTTGAAATGAGTAGAAATAGCTCCAAGTTCCCCTCCTAGTTCCCTGAGCAAAACGGGACCTTATCCAGGACTAATCTGAACCAGATGACTGTAGCAGAGGGGAAGAGCAAGGAGAGTCAGTAATAGAGAGATGTTTGTTCTTGCTAACAGTGTTTTTAAATGGAAACATTTTGCTTTCAAGTAGAAGGGCTTGGGTTTTCAGTGCAGTCCAAGTGCCAGGTTCTACCAAGTTATTGTTATTCCAGATGAACTTTCATCAAAGCAGATGAAAGCCCGTCCCTGGACTTCTCTATAAATTATCTGGTATGAAATCCAAACATTAACCTCCATATAATTCACAGCTGCAGTAACTCTGGGGATAATCCAGGACAATTTGCCATGCACAGACTGTGTGTAGTATCTATGCTATATTTATTTCAATGTAATTTTAGCCAGCGCAAACAATGCGCTGAGCTTTGGCCACCCTACTCCACCAGTCCAGCGATGGGAGCGTCTCTGAGAACTGTAACTCATTTTTGATGGGGCAAGGAACCAGCTCAGCGGATCTTTCCTTAAGGATCAAGTATTTGCTAAGAGGACCACACGTCCTTCATTTCAGGAGGAATGGCATTGCTGAGAAAGAGCAAGAGCACGGACCTGGAAGACACGAAGGCTTGTTCCACCTGCCTCTGGGGTGGCTCATGCTCGTGGCAGCATCGGGACCACCGCCTCAGATGGCAGCCTCAGTCCAGTCTGTCCCTCCAGCACTCCGGTGCTAATGGAGCCCAGCCAGCCCCAAGCACTGAGCGGTTTGGTCTCCCAGCCGGCTGGGCAGACACCTCGTGCAGGAGATTTGGGGCCTGACCTGCATCCCCAGAGCAAAGCCATCATGGGCTTGCAGCAAGTGACTTGGCCAGCTCCATTCATGAATCATCTCATAACCAGGGCTCTCTGGTGACACAGTGATTATGTGTTACAGCGCGGCTTTGTTAGTATTCTCCTATGTCTGCAAGCACAGCCTGGTGCAATAGAGATGTGTTTTTCTGAGTTTCATATGAAGGGCTAAACTCAGCCGTGGTGTAACCAGCTCAGCCTTGGAGCTTGCCCCAGAGTCCAGCCTGGCCCAGGCAAGCCAAGTAGTGAGTAATGGGTTGATGAAGTCTCTCCAAGACTTACGATTCGGGATGGGTTCAGCAATATTTCTCTCAGGAGCTTTCCATGAACAAGGTGATGTATTGGGCTGAAGGCAGAAGTGCGTCTGCAGCGTTACATGTCCCAAATCTCCTGGACACAGGCACTACGAGCCACGCTCTTCCTGCAGCCCCTGCCCCACTGTCCAGGCAGGCAGGCAGGCTCCAGTTTTCCCGATGACTTGTTTTAATTGCTCATATCCACAGAGGCAGCATCTCCTTCCTCCCGCTCAGCAGCGCCAGTAAATTAAACACGCAGATAAATAGAGGGGTGGGATGAGCCACATGGCAGGAAGGAAATGCAGCCATGCTCTGCGCGTGGGCTCCAGATGCTGCGAGGCGGGAGATGGGGGGGCGGCTCAGGGGCCCCCCCAGCCTGGTTTCGGGAGGGCTCCTGTTAATTAGCCCAGCTCAGGCCTCTGAGCATCCATCTGCCTGGGTTTGCTCTGCTGCAGCAATGGCTATGGACTTTTGCTTGCCCCAAGGGCTGTGCGGTGCCACATGGCCCCCCCCCCCACACTGTCCCTGGGGTCCCCTGGCATCCTCTGTCCTGTCCCCACGCCATCCGTTACAGCGGCGTGTGCTCACAGGCTTGCGAGCTTCCCATCCCCGTGATATATGCACCAATTTTATCTCGGCAGAGCCGGGAGAGGGAGCCCAAGCCACCCCCACCGCCGCTCCTCGCCCCAGCCCCTAGCACCCACATGGCTCCATGCCCGCCATGGCTGCTTGGCCTGGCTCGGCAGCGTGGCATCGCACCGCTCTTGGCATCGCCAAGGACGCGCTGCGGGTGGGAAATTGCAGCTCCCTCCAGCAAGGGCTCTCTGCTCCATAGCTCTTTGCAGCAGATGCGTCTGCACAGGGTTGGGGCTGCATGGCCTGATCCAGCCCCACGGGGGTATTCCCGTTGGCCATCCTGTAGGCATCCTCCCGAGAGCATGGGGACCAAGTGATCCTCCCCACGCAGCCGATGTTTGATGCTGATTCCCTCTGCAGGTAACTCCAGCCGGAGGAGGCCAGGACCGATCCTGCACCGTGCCAGCAGGAGATTTTCATGCTTTGCAGGTGCTGAGCATCTCCCTTTCCCTGGGGACTGCAGCAGGAGAGGGGGTGCTGTCAGTGCAGCTCTGCACAGCCCCGGCAAGCCCCCCCCTCCTTGGCCCCCCCAGGAAAGCAAATCCAGTCTGGGGCATGAATGGAGTCCCAAAAAACCTTCAAAGCAAAGCCCCATTAACAAAACTCCTGTGATATATCACTGGCTTAATTTTGATCGAAATATAATAAAATCCTTTCCAGTCTGCCAACAGCCAGATGATTTGGTGTTGGAGTTGCTGTGCCGTGCGGGTGAAACAAGGAGCCCATGCTATTTTCCTGGTGGTGGGGCAAAGCTAAGGGCCTGTTCGCCCCCACGAGCTCTCAGCAGTGCCCCACGCACCCATTAATGCCATTTTCTGCTGGGACACGTGCAGGGATGCTGCAATGGGTGCCCTCAGCCCACAGCGCTGCTGGAGGGCAGCCGCAGCGCAGGCACTCAGGGCAGGGAATTGCCCCGTGCTCCGCCGGGCCAGCACTGCTGCAGCTTCCCCATCGCTGCAAAATCCCACCTTCCCACCCCAGCAAGGGCCCAGCACCCCTACCGTTCCCCGGCAAGGACTCGGCTGGTGGGGCTGCACCGGCTCCCCCAGCCCTCCCTGCTCCATGTTCCCCCCCCCCCCCCGCAAAGGGGGTCCCAACACTTTCCCCAACATTTCTGGGATTCCCCCCAGCAGCAGCATTTGGGGTTTGGGCGATGCTGGGGTTTACCACGACATGGAGAGGCCGGGTGGCTGCAGCCTCCCTCCATCAGCTGGATCAGGCCCCCGGGAACCACCCAGCAACATATGCCTTCCCAGCAGCCTTTCCCTTCTCACCCTACCTTTGCCGGCTGTCCTAGTTTGCTGCTCCAAGCGAGTTGTTTCAATCAGCTAATTGGTGCTAATTAATCCCAGCAGCTCCAGACGAGCGCAGGAGGCACAGCAGGCCCCGGGAACTGCCGCTTTCACGGCACGAGCGAAGGCAGCCGGGGCACGTCGGCTCCTCTAAGGCTTTGCAAGAGCCTGGTTTCTCCCCATTTGGCTTATCTAGGCCTCAGTGTCCCCCATCTTGGTCACCTCCCAAGCTCTGTCTGGTTTTAAGCATCATCTCTGTCTGCATCGAGCCTTCCGCTTCCATCACCAGGTCCTGGAAAAATGGGGTTTTTGTTGGGAAGAGGTCATCGCTGGGTGGTTTGGGAATTAGAGGTAGCTTCTTCTGCTGGGTAATGTCATTAGCTCTGCATTAATTGCATTAACCTTTTTCAGTTTCCAGTCCAGCTCACAGCACATGGCTTGTCTTTAAAAACAGAGCTGATTTTTAGAAGAATATCAGAAGACAGACTTTTTTTTACAACTCCCAGTATTCACTTGTTATCAGATCCACTGGTATTTTATGGGAAGGCTCGACACCAGAATAAAACTCAGTAATCTTTCATCAGACTCTTGGCTGAATAATCTCCTTATAAAAAGGAAATCCTTTGTTTATTGGCAGAGTGCTTTTCTTTAAGGGGAATTGGAAATGCATTTGGTATTGGCCTCAAGTAGTTTTAATTCAGCAACAATAAAATAAGTTGGTGCAACATCTAACCTAACGGCTGGATAATTTTGTGCCTGGTCTGTATCCTGCTGGTTTCATTCCCTTGTAACAAGGAGACAAGGAGCTAAAATGCTACTTTTTCTAAGTATTGCTTCTCTCATCTCCAATGACGGGGATCATTAAAAATGTCAGAAAATGCCTGTATTTTGTGGCTGGTGCAAGGGTGTGCAAGGGTGCAAGGCCTGGCAACGCAGGCCATGGCTAGCAGGGATGCTTCAGCACCGCCTGGTACCCTGCACTGCTGAATGTGTTTTGAATCGGTGCCGTCAGGAAGGTGGTTTGCTGGGTGGTGAGAAGAGGAAGCAGGGTAAAATTACACAGATATTATTCCCTCATCGATGACTTCGTGGCAGCTGTTTGGGCCGCGGTCTGTGGAGGTACCTGGGCACGGTGGGACACCAGAGTCCTAAGTAACCCTGTGCCTCTGAGGCCACCTCCAGTCTGGGCCACCCTTCATTCGCCTAGAAAATGGAACTGACAGCTCTGGAACAAAGCAGTGGTCTCTGGTGTTGTCACTTGTCACTGTCTATAATAGGGAAAAAAAAAAAAAAAGAAAATCCTGTTGTATGCGAAGGGAAACGAGCACACGGATGGATGCTTACGGATGCTATAGGAGCCTGCTACGATGCCCAGCCGGCAAGGTGCGACCCCTGCGGCACATCCCCGGCTCCCGCTGCAGAAGGGCGATGCCGGAGTACGTGACTCGGTTGCGGTCACCCCGCAGGAGCTGCCGCCGCCGCCCGCTCGGCGCCGAGAACCCCCCCGCTTGTTCGGATGGCTCTGCAGAGGGGAGAGCTGTCGCGCTCCCAGCGGGTCCACGCCGCCCTCACTGCTCGCCGCCGGACCTCGAGGGATCGACTGCCTGCGGGGAGGCCGCCACCCCCCCGCGCATCCCCGGGGCGGGGGTGGGGGGGGGCAGCAGGTGCCTGCCCGGCTCCCGCCCCCGGCAACGAGAAATTCGGGTGGGCAAAGAGTTAAAAAACCGCCTTTTCTTCTCCCCGGAGCTGAGCGGCACCCGCTCCCCCCCCCCCCCCCAACCTTGGCAGGCCTCCCCGCCTGCCCCTGCCTGCCCCCCTCCCCCGCGGGAGGCGGCTGCTCCGTCACGGCGGCGCGGGCTGACATCACCGCCGCCGCCGCCGCCGCGCCGAGGACCGACCGCTTCGGCTGCTCGCCCGGGCGGGCGGCGGAGGGCTGCGGGCAGCGGGCTGCGGGCTCCCCCCGCTCGGCTGCGGCCGCCGGCGCCCGTTCCTCTGCAGCAGCGTCCCTCACCCCCGCCGCCCCACCCCGGGCCTCCTTTTGCTCCTTTATTTTTTATTTTTCCCCCCCTCTTTCTCTCCACCCACCCCCCCGCCCATCTTCCTCCCCCCCTCCCCTCCCCTCCCCGCCGCCCGCGGAGCTCCCTCATCCCTCCGCGACTTCCCGCATGACTGTCACCAAGGTAAGGACCTGCCTTCCCCGGCTCGGATGCCGTGCCGGCCCCGCGACGTGCCACCCCCCCGCCCCGCTGCCCGCAAGGTGCCGCGCTGGGGGCTGCGGAGGGGGGGGGCGGGCCGGCCACCGCCTCCCCCCGCCCAGGTTGCTGCTTTTTATTTATTTCTTTTACTTTGTTTTATTTTGTTTTGGTTTATTTTGGTTTTTTTAATTTATTTTATTTTATTATTTTATCTTTATTTATTTATTATTGTTTTATTTTATTTAGTATTATTCTATTTATTATTATTATTATTATATTATTTTATTGTTTTCCTCGCGTCTCCCGCTTGTTCGGGCCCTCCAGCTCGCAGCCGTGCTGCATTTTTAACCCTTGGAGCAGCCGGCCGGGAGGGCCGGGGGAGGGCTGAGCATCCCCTGCGGGCGGACCCCGCTATAAGCCGCTTTGCGCGGCCGCTCGGCAGATGCTGCCGAGATCTCTACAGGTGGCTGCCGGCTTGTCTGGTGGGGGGGGGGGGAGTGGGAAAGACCTCGGGAATGGGGTTGGGGGGGATTATGGAGCACGATGGGGAGGGCTTTGGCGTGGAAGGGGCTCAGCGGCGGCTCAGCAAACCCACCCTGAGCAGAGCTGCTGGGTGTGGGAGGTGATGTGGGGCTGCTTGGGTCCCCCAAATCTAACCTTGTGCTGGATCAGACTTAGAGCTCGGCTCTCCCAGATTGCTGCCAGTGCTGCGGAGGGGGAGGGTTTGCTCTCCAAGGACTGTTTCCCATTTCTCCCCGTCCCCACGATCCCTCGTGCCTGGGAGCCGAGTTCATCACCTCCCGCTCACCCCATCCTGCAGCGGGTCAGGGTTGTGCCAGGGTGAATCTGCCATGGGGGTGGTCCAGAGCACACAGCATCCTGCTGAATTAGTGCGTGATATGGCAGCGTCCGGAGGAAAGGGGCCACCTCCGGACTGGGGCAGCCGTGGGACTTTGGGAGCAGAGCAGTCCAAGCTGGACCTGCTTGGCCCAAGCCCTCCTTCTCACTCCACGGCCCTGACACGAGGATGTCATGTCATGTCATGGTCCTGCCGATGAGTCTAATGGTTCATACGCTCAAGGGGAAACAATAGCCCCCCTGCCCCAGGAAGGCCTCCCCCAAGCGCAGGGCTGCCTGGCCCCATGGCAGGCAGGATGTGGCCATAGCTGGAAGGGTCTCGGTGGGCTGTGATTGCCATCCTGGGGATGGGACTGACGGCGTCCCTGCGGGTGTTTGGTGCCACGCCGCTGATCCAGGCTGTGGCATGGCTCATGGGGCCGTAGCGCAGACTTGCCGGGGCATTGGGCACAGCACCGAGTTAACTACCTTGGTGCATGCTGAGTGGAAGCAAATGGGACTGAAGCTGTTGTCGTCCTTCTCTGAGCCCTGAGGCAGGACGTGCCCAGGGATGGCAGCGGGAGCTGGGCTGGCTTTGCTGCCTTTCACCCCAAATGTTGCTGGCCTCCCTGGCAGGAGGGGACACGCAGCAGGGGCACGCGCGTTGGCATGAGTGTGCTGGGGACATCCAAAGAGCCTCAAGCAGCTCCAGAACTGACGCTGGTGTGTGCCCAGGCTCCCCAGTGAAGATGCTGCTGGGGAGGAATCGCTCTCTCCCATCCTTTGTTCTTACCAAATAACTTGCGTTTTGCCTGCTTGGCGTTCGCTGGGCGGTCACCGGCATTTGCATTTGTTGGGTATTTCCATGCGCCTCGTGCTGCGTCGTGCAGTCCCGCAGCCCCTGCCAGCTCGACAAACCCACCAGCATCAAGAAAAAGTGTGTTTCCAGCTTTTCTGGGTGCTGAGAGAGGGATTGATGGCTGGACCTGAAAGGTCAATTGGGTTAAAAGAACTACAAACTCACTGAAATCAAGTGTCACAGTTTTAAGCCAGGCTGACTAATTTGCAGTGCTCATTCACAGATTTTTTTTTTCTGAGTGCAAATAGATTTATTCAGAGCTACGTTGAGAAAAGGCCACAGGGCTGTAAGGAAAGCACCTTCAGTAGGATGGGGAAGGGCTCTGCTGTTAATTTTTGGGGAATGGAAGTGCAAACTAGGAAGATCTATGTCATGCGCACAAAATGCACTTTTGCTAAAGCACTGTAAAGCTCTAATACACCTTATAGATTTTATTTCCTGCAATATGGACTATCCTGATGGAAGTTAAAGAAAACCCAAGAGCAGGCTCCTGACCTGTCACAGCATCAGCACCGGGGTCTTTGTAGGCAAATCGGGACACGGACTACAGGACTGAGGTGGTGAATGTGTCTTCAACGCACCGGTCCTTCCCCTGGGTGTAAGGCTGGCACGTATGGCCCAGGCTGATGTGGTGAGGGGAAAAGAAAGGGGCACGAGCATCCATGGTAGAGGACATGGTTTTTCTCTGTGGTTTTGGCTGACAGGAGTCAGTGCGAGGCAGGGACTTGGGGAAGGGTCCGGTGACCCAAGGTTGGGGGGAACAGGGAGGTTTGGGACAGTGGGGCAGGTGAAGGGGAGAGCCCGAGGGGACTTCTGGGGTCTTTGCATCCTGTCCAGCAGCAGGCATCTAACTAAAACCAGTAAAGCCCACAGCTCCCAGTGCTATCAAGGACAGGCATTTACGGTGTTCCTGCAACAACTCTTCCCACGCTGGGGCTGCTTCCCAGGCAGTGCGGAAAACAGGAGCCATGGGTAGGATTTTACAAACTTTGCAAATATCCCTGAGCAATTCATCCTTAGAGGAAAACAGATTTGAAAATCAGGTCTGGGTGCCTAACACCAGGCAGAGCTG
Organism: Buteo buteo; assembly: GCF_964188355.1. Lineage (NCBI taxonomy): Eukaryota > Metazoa > Chordata > Aves > Accipitriformes > Accipitridae > Buteo > Buteo buteo. The sequence continues at coordinate 10,782,755 of NC_134183.1, forward strand.
TCCTAGCGCAAGCCCGAGGCATGAGGAGGCATGAAAAGCTTTTCCTGGTGTGTGTGGGGGACTGGGGAAGGCAAGGAGGGGGCAGGAATATCTGCTGTCAGTATGTGAAACAAGCTGGTTTAATCCGTGTCCCAAGCCACCCCCTTCCCCTCCCACAGGAAGAAATGCAAGCAGCCGCATCCCCAGACCTTGCTCTTTTGGGGGAGTTTGCTACCCAGGAGAATTTAAGCAGGTTATAAATAGGATGGAGAAAGGACTGATTGAAATGCAAAAAGAGCCCACGCCTCATGCTTGGGGATCTGCCCGAACTCTGTGACACCTCCCTGGCATGACGTGGCGTGGCGTGGCGTGGCGTGGCGTGGCGTGGCATGGTGTGGCATGCCACACCAGCTCTGCCTGGCTAGGCCTTTCTCTGGGTTCTGCAGTAAAAGCCAGTGAGGTGGTCTTCAGCTGAGAAGGTGCTGTAGGAATCAGGGGCAACTTCATCCCCGCTGTAGATCAGCTGGTCCTGCCAGGGTCTGGGGTTCAGGTTCGGTCTCTGTTGCTTGCAAACAGAAAACCAGCCCAAATGCCTTACTTGTAAAGAAAAGGGTCCGTCTTACGAAGCTGAACAAGTCTGCTTGCAAAAGCAATAGGCAAACAGCGCTGACAGGCCCGGGTCTCATGGCAAATGGGGAATATCTTGATGGCTGTGGTTTACTGGGGCTGCGTGAGTTAATTCCTCACCCCAGTTGACTTTCTGCTTCATACCAGTAAGCAGGAAGAGCACGAAGCCGGGCTGATGGCAGGCGGGCGGCGCGGGGCTCGGGGGAGAAGGGATGTGAGTCACAGGATGGAGAACAGAAGTGGGAGGAAAGAGCCCACGGCTGGGCTCTCCAAATTTATTTGCCATCGAAAGGGTAACGGGATCTTTGGGGATACACAAGTGGGAATCCTGTGGTCGGGGAAGGACTAGACAAATTTAACCTCCGAGCAGGGATTGTGCTGGGTGTGTTTTGGCAGGCGGAGGTGTGGCAGAAGTCCCTTGGTATGGCAATGGTGCTTCCAGCTCCCACCCATCGCCAGAGGCTGTTTCCAAAGCCCTAAATATAATTAACCATGAACACAAGTTAGTGGGGGCATGTTAATTTTGGGAATATAGTTTTAAAACGACTGGAGGTTTTTCTAAAAGATGCGGTTTAAAAGAGGATGCCATCTGGGAGGTCCTGTGGCGTGCATTAGCCTGAGTTATCCAATGGTCTCCTCTGGCTTTATTATGTGTTGTATTAATTGGCATTAGTCATTGAGCCATGCTGCCTAAATAACGGCTCGTCTTCATAGTTCAGCAAGCAGATGAAGCCAAAACCAAAACCCAGAGAGGAAATTGCAACTATGGCCTGTCGTGATCAACCGTAGTAAATAACTGATGCCCTAACAAGGGTAAATAGTAATAACCGCAGAGGCCCTTGATTGGGAGGTTACGGTTACAATGCCATGATGTTTCTGATGGTGAGTCGCAGTGTTGTCCACCTTGTTGGTAAGGGCAGGTTTAGTGTGTCTGGGGCAAACGCTGATCCCATGGAAAAGCTGATAGTGGTTCCATCAATAGGAAGCTTGATTGGGGGCACTGGGCCATGTTATCAGGGAAGATGGCTTTGCAGAAATTAGGCTTTGGACAGCACAGATTGACTTTATTTCTGGAGAAATAATGGGTGAAGTCTTCTCTAAGCAGTTCGCTAAAAAGGAATCTGATGAAGCACCGTGTGTGCTCTGATGCTTGAGAAGCGGCTCCAAATAATAAAACTCATGTTAATGGATTAGGTGCAAGCTAACCCACATCTCTAGAAAATAGATTAATGGGATTTATCATTGCGTGCGGTTTTGCTCATGGTGTTCAGGTCAACAGGGCTTCTTTAACCCTGAACCCAGCTGGGGCTGTGCACCGGGGAGTGGGGCCACGTGCCCACACAGGGCTGAGTGTCACAGCAAGCTGCTGGCACGGTGCTGAGACAAAGGGCAGATGCTCTTCCTGGTGGGAGAGGGGCATGGAGGCAGCAGTAAAGGCAGAAACAACCCATGGCGGGTGTGGGAGGAGCAGGGCTTTCTCTGCCTCTTGCTGCCTTAAAATCCGTATATTTTTAGTTGGGGTTCAGCGATGTGGCGGTTGGAAAAGCCTCGCTCATTTGGGCTGCCCAGGCAGACATTGCTCAGGAGTAATTGTGCAAAATGGATTCCCAAGATGGGTCCGAGGCAGGTACGGAGGGATGGTGGCTCTTCTGGAGGGGCTGCTTTGCAGCACCTGATGGGTGGAGATCAGGTAATGGTGTGTGGTGCCACAGCTGGAAGGAGGTAAGGAGGTCACATTGCTTACCAGCCGGACTGGGATGGAACAAGGCAGTCAGTGTTGAATTGTTAATGAAGTACAGAACGAGTTCCCTTGTCTCCAACAGGGGTGATGTTCACTAATCTTGAGCTTTGGTGGGATTTCTGAGGGTCGGAAACAAGCATAACAGGCCGCTTTGAGTCTAAAAATGGAAGCTTCCCGTTTCAAGAAGTATTACTCTCATCAAAGGCAACTTGTCTGGCCTGCGGCTTTTTAATGAGTTTTAATTGAGATTCAATGCAGCATTAATCTGGCGCTTTAACATTGCCCGTCTGTGGCCAGCCGGCTCGCTGGGTGCTGTAATTCATACCCTGCAAATGCAACTCAGGGTCACCCCCCCTTCTTCTTCTTTTCATGGAAATTTTATCAAATGATGAATAGTTCAATTCATTACCCAGCTAGAAGAGAGCTCGAAGGAGCTGAATCCTGGATTCCTATCTCCCGAGTCAGTGTGTAATTACCCAAATCTGGCAGCAGGCAAAATCTACGTGACAGAGCCAGCTGCTAGAGTGCCCCACAAATCTGTGAATCCCATCGTTCCCGAGATGGGAGGGGACCAGTGCCAAGCTCAGCTCCCAGAAATCCCGCGCTCCTTTGTTCCTCGCAATGCTGTTGGCAAAGCCCCCTCGCTGCAGCTCTCCGGCCGGAGTCAGTCTGCAGAGCCTCGAGCATTGCCGTGAAGAGCCCTGGGAGCAAAACTGCTCGGAGAGAGGTGGTGCCAGGGCAGTGCTGGAGCAGCCAAGATGTTGCTTGAGTTGCAGAGAGCAGGGAAATAGGGCTAAACCCTTCAGACTCAAGCCCAGATTGGGGTCCTGCTATGGCAGGCAGCTGGGGAGCATGTCAGAGACCCTGTTTGATGGGAAACCCCGGCATCCTTAAGCAGAGCAGGGTGACAGCCACCTCGCTGCACCAAAAATGAGGCTTTCCAACCTGTTGCTCCATGCTCATGTAAAAGCACGGCTGAGGAAGCGCCTGCTCCTGCTCAGCACCAGGACAGGAGGTGTGCCTGCAAGCTGCAATGCGCTGCTCTCCCTGTCTGGGTGCCGATTGCAGCCCCTGTCCTCCCGCCGGGATGCGGACCCAGATTTTCCCCCTCTTGGAGGGGTGGTTTCTTCTGTCGACAACCTGCTGTGAGAATCCCTCAAACAAGCTGTTGGGCCTTATGGAAAAATCCTCACCCACCTTCTGTGCCGAAGGGTGGGGAATAGCCACGCTCCAGCCAAAAAGCCCCGCGGTGCAGCCGGGGAAGCTGCTGAGGCCAGCCTGGGGACGTGCAAGTGCCTGTGTTGGGGACAGGGGTGTGCCAGTGCTGGGCATCACTGTCACAGAGTTAATGCTGTTTGGTTTTGGTAATGGGAAGGACCTCAAAGGCTGGTTCCTGGGGTCGTAGGGGTGCTGGGGCTGTCGCCAAAGCCCGAGCTGTCAGCGATGCAGGGATGAGGGTCCCTTTGCAGCCATGGCTGTCCCTTCGGACAGCCCAGCCCTCGTCGCCTTCCGCTCTGAGCATCCCTGCTCTCCGCCTGTACAATGGCTGCTATAAATTCCCCAGAGAATAATGGCGCTTCTGTCTGCGTGCAGGACCATCTCTGCATGTCCGTCGCGAGGCACGCTGGCCCTCACAGGGCCTGGGGCAGCTCCAGAGTGATGGGGGCCACATCCTGACCCATCCGTGCCAGCAGCATCAGGAGTGTGGCCGTGGTGCTTGGGGGTCCTGTGGCTGCAGAGGCTGCAGGACCCATGGCTGCAGGCAGGCTGGGGCCATCCCCATGCCAGCTGCCAGCACCCAGAGCCTCTGCACCGGGTGCTTTGGGGCTCGATATCCCCACGGGTGAATGAAGGCTTGCTCAGCTCACGCTATGAAATGCCTCCTCACAGCTGGGATAACCAGCAGTCTCACCGTGCGGAGCTGGGGGCCGGCGACGAGAGCGGGGGGCTGAAGCTAATCCTCATATCATGAGGAATTAGCTGCCTGCAGCTGCGCTGGCACCAGCGGCTGCACCCCAGTGCATGTTGGCACCCAGCATTTCTCGAGTGCCTTTGGTGAAGCCGAGGTTGAGGGGCTTGGGGCAGGCGGCAGCGATGCTGCTGTAACCAAAGGGTTTCCCTTTCTTCCAGGGTCGAGGAGCGCCCACGTTTCCCTGAGCCCCGCGTCCGTTCCTGGGTGTCAGGAAGCGCCCGACGAGCCCGCGGAGCAGAGCAGGGCAGGTGAGGACCCCGCGCTGCGCCCGCGCCCCGACGGACCCCAGGGCGGCCCCGGGGGGGGCCGGAGGGGGATGGAAACAGCCCAGGGATATGGTACTGTGCCCAGGGTGGGGGTCTGCCACCAGCAGCCCCTCTTGCCCATCCCAAATTCCTCTGCAGATAGCTGGGCAGGCGGTTGCGTGTCCAGAAAAGCATTTTTTATCAAGAGGAGTGCAGCAGCTGCCGCAGCTCTCGTCCTTCCAAAATTTGACCCTGTACCCCAAAGAACCTCTGTACATCAGATGAGAGCAGATCCACGGAAGTCTCAGTCCTTGCAGAAATGCTGAGTCCTTTAAGCAAGTGGCCAAAAAGCTGAATGTACAGAAATATTGCTTGGGTGAACATGGCGAGGCTGTGGTGTGCGAGCATCCCGTGCGGGCTCAGCCTGCAGGACACCAGCTCCTGCACCTTCCCGGGGGGGTTCACAGCTCTGGGTCAGTTCACCACAAACCTCTGGCAAAGAGAGTCGCTTTAGCTGCTCTCGCAATTACTTTAAGTGCAAAGAAACCCGATTCTAGAGCATTGTGTGCCAAAATGCAAGGAAAAATAGGGAAAAGGCGAGATTGAAGGCTGTGGCGAATGCATGCACATCACAGGGCAGAGGAGGAATATCGCAACCGTTCCTCCATGAGCTTCCCTGCGCTCTTGTTTGTGCCTGTGTAACAAGTCTCCATTTCACTTTTGTGGATGGTTTCCCTCTTCCTGGGAGCCGACGCACAAGGCAGGGCTTGTCCGGGCTCCAGCTCCCCGGCGGGCACCGCACAGGCTGGCAGTGGTGGGGTCGGTGCCTCCCGCATCCCGGCCCCAGCTGTCCTGTGACCATCTACCCAGGCTCTGGCACTTCCTCACGCTGGCCAGGAAACGCGTTTCTGAAGCCTGAAATATTTAGAAGATGGTGTTTGTTTTTCTTCTTTTTTTTTTTTTGTTTTCTTTCCTTCTTCTTTTTTGGAAAACTTTTGCCCCCAACTGGGATAAACTTCCAAAAAACCCTTGTGGTTTTGTAAGCTGTCCAGGAGCGAATGGCTCTGTGCGGGAGCAGCTGGGATGGGAAAGGAGCCACTGGAGCCTGGGCTGTGGGATGCTGCCCCATGTCCCGCGGAACACCCCGGTGTGCTCATTCCCGGGGAACATTTTGGGGGTTTTGGATGGAAAATAGCAAGTGAGGGAGAGGTGTCTGAGCTGCTCACCCATGCGCTATCTTCCTGCTTTAGAAAAGTCCCATTTGCCAGGATAAATAAGTTTCTATGGTTCATATCCTGTACAAAGCTGGGGCTTGGTGAAGATTTTTTTCAGGCTATGACAAAAGTAGAAATGTTAGTGCTCCCAGCAGTCCTCTTTGCCCCGAATTTTTCACGCTAATGCACCGAAAGCATCTTCCCAAGCAGTTTCTTACCCGTGGGGTCTGGCAGCCACTTGTGTCCCCACCGTCCCCCAGCCCTTTAATACCCGTGCATGTGGCTTTTCACCTCTTTGCAATTAAAAAACAGGTGAGTTTAGGAGGGGTTGGATTTATGGCATCCTCCCACCGGAGGTTGTTATACAGGCAACCCCTCTTATTCTGCTTAAAACTGCTGGATCCCGGCTGGAAAAAACCTGTTGTGACCAAGTCTCTTAACTCAGTCTTCTTGATGACGTGTGATGCGATGTGAAATAACGCTCATGGAGAAGCGCCTGGCTCGGTTACCCACTCATCTCAACACGTGAAAAGAGACTTTTTTTCCCCTCTCTGAGTTTCCTAAAAACCTCTGAAGTTGAGAAAAAGCATGCAATATTTTTGCCCTCAAGGAAACATTATTCCAAGAAGCTGGAGGAGGGAGGAGGATAAAATCCTGTGGTCAGTGACCCAGGGCAGCTCTGGGGGCCAGAAACGCTTTGTGCTTCATCAGGATGTTTCCGTCGGCTTCGCAGGGTGGGAAGAAGTTGGGAAACAGAGTGGGAGGAAAATTGTGCTTGTTTACAGTATTTATTGATGAGCGTGAGATTCGTGTTTCTTCTCAGCACGTGGGCCCAGGAGAGGTTTGGTTTGCCTCCCCCGGAAGGTTTCCTGGGGGGAAAATGGTCCAAAATGGGGCCCCTGCCGGTACCGCAAATCCTGGTGCCAGGGATGCTTTTTGTATCGTTCCCAGGCAGTCCGTGACATCTGTGGGACCATGTGAAATGCCCAGGGTGGGTGGGAAGCAGCACTGTGGTCAAGGAGCGATGGGGACTGGCAGTGACAGCCTGGCCCCATGGCCAGGAGACATCTGGCCTCACTTGGTGATTTTTTCCCAGCGGCTTGGGAAGAGGAGAGGCTCTTCCCAGGCAGTCAGGGGTCTCTAGAAAGAAGAAATCATTGAAAAGTTGAACTCCAGGGAAATCCCAGTCACTTCCTTCCAGGCTGGAAAAAACTCAGCTGGCAGATATTCCTTCAGAAACGTTCATCTGTCTTTTGTCCTTTGTTTAGACCATATTAATGGGATTAATCCTTAATATTTGTAAAATCAATCTACTGCTCTCTACAAGTTGGATAAACACAGAACTCTCTTTGCCTTTTCTCCTTGTCTGTGCACTAAGGACAAGTGCCTTTCCCAAAGTGAACTGTACCTGCCAAAAATCCCATCTCAGGCCCCCCCCCGCTGCTCCGGGGTCACCGTCAGGCAGCTGGGGTGCACCCACTGCCCCAGTGGGTGCAGAAGCAGACATCTGCTCTGGCTCTTGGCAGCTCAGCCCCACTTTGGGAGGACCAAATCAGAGCGGTGCTGTGGTGGGGGGGTCTCAGCCCCTTGGGAGCTCTGCCCTGGGCTGTATGACTGCCTGGTGTCCCTGGTCTCTCCTCTGCCCAAACGTGACTTCCTCGCAGGGGGACATCATCCCACAGAGCTTCACGGCAGCCCTGGTGCTGCTCCTTTGCTCACGACTGAGCGTGGAGCAGCCCAAATACACCCCTTGAGCGCAGCCACCGCTCCCGCAGCGCTTGTATCTCGCCATCGGACTCGGCGTCAGCAGGGTCCATCCCGCTCCCCTGCCGACCCTGCCCAGGGGGAGAGAGGTTCGGTGTGTGGATTCGTTGGTGGGGGGCACATTCCTGGGGCACAGCAGGAGCGGCTGGTGCCAGCCCGCCTGCGAAGGAAGCAGCCAGGCCACGTCAGCGCTGGTGCTCCTGCACTGCAAGGCAATTAAATCCATCATCTCATCGTTCTCTCTAGCAAACAGGCAAATGCAAAACCCCGCGGGTAAGGGCTCGGTGAATTCATCATCAAATCCCAAGTCTGTTTTTTTTAATGCAACCTTAACCCAATGTGTGCTCTGGGGGCTCTGCTGAGCCCACGCTGCGGGTGTCCCACGTACCAGCGTACAGCCCTCCGACGGGCTGGCAGCATCCCCATGTGAACTGGGCTGCTGCTGCTGGTAGGGAGCTGCCGGTGAGGTGCTGGATGGGGTGAGACCTGAGCCACCCCACACCAACCCCCAGCACCTCCGTTTTCCCCCCCAGCAAAGTTTTTAGCTTTGCCATGTGGTCTGCAAGCTCGTCCCCACTGTTGCTGTCCAGCTGTGCCAGGCAGGGCAAAGCCCAGTGGGATGGAGGAGCTGGGAACATGACAGCCTGTTTTATAGGAACATGCTCTTTTTTGAGGCCCTGTTTAGTGCATTTATTCCGGTGTTTATTAGAGCCCAAAGGTGTTTCCTGCGGCTGGGTACAGAGCTGAAGCCATTTGCTCAGCTTCCCTCTACTGCTCCAGCTGTTTGTGCCATAAGCCAGATGCATAAATAAGGAGAAAACAAGGAGCTCTGCTGGTTATTGTAGGATTTGCGTCTCCAAAGTGTTGTCAAGAGCAGGCTGAAGGGCTCTCCCCTTCTCTGTGGAGTGTGTATGTGTAAAGGGCTGGTGGGGATGGGGAGGATGGGGTCTCTTGTCAGTGGTATGAACATGCACGAGCCATGGGAAAGACACTCCAGCACCACGTCCCGGCAGGACATGGTGCAAATGGAGCTGGTGGGGTGAGGCAGAAGCAGGAGGACCCTCTCCCTGCATGGCTGATTCACCTCTCCCCCCAAGAGAAGAGGGGGCCGATGGCACCTCATCTTGCCACGGGCACACGGCAAGGGACGCTGCCTCGCGCGGCGTCAGCTGGCAAGGGTGAGGACTAGCGTGCCTGCGGCACTGAAGGCTGCTGACCTCTGCCCGGCGCGGTGCCCCGGGTCTCCATGTTAGGTCAATAGAGCAAAAAATATGCAATTGCTTATCAGCCTTCAGCTTTTCATGGGGATCAAACCTATATCAGAATTGGGAAGAAAACTTCCCAAGGAGGAGACTCTTCACTCTGTTCTTGAACATTTATAATTAATTTGGGTTGTGTATAATAAACTTTTCACTGAGGGATTGGAACATGCATGGAAAAACTTGATCTGAAGGTAAAAGCACCTTCAGGATGCTGATGGCATTTGGGACTATGTGCCTGCGGGCAGCCACGGAGGGGCTTGCATGGGTCTGCATGAGACCCCGGGGCAGGGGTTTGGCTGGACCGGTGCTGGGGGGGAGCGGAGCTGTGATGGTCCCCAGCCCCAGCCTGGGAGCCACCGCACTTTCGCAGCAGCGGGAGATGGATGAGGTCCCGTGGCACCGCTGATGTTATCTTGGAGTCATCTACCGAGCCATCCAAACCATAATAACTGCATGGAGGCTTAATGGGGAGCTTTATTCTTCATTATCGACATAGTTATTCTGTAATGGAATGTGCAGTTTTTCCTGCCTCATAAATACCCATAATCTGCTTTTTAGTGGTCAGTATATAATCCTGAACTGACCTCATACAACTATTAAACCCCTTCTTCCCCTCCAGCCCCTGTAACTTTCTCAGGCCGTCAGGGCTTGGTTTTGGGACTCTGATCATCATCGCTGCTGTGTTGCTGCATGTTGTCAGCCTGGTACGGGTGTGCGGGGCTCTGGCCGGCGTCCCTGATGCCTGGGGCTGCTCCTCAGGGGGGAACGGGCTGGGAACGTGTCAACAAGCTGTGTCCATCAGCCTATGCTGGATCTCATGCAAACTGCCTTTTTTCAAAGTTCACGCAAGGGCTTCTTGCAGAGAAGCACAAATTCTAAAATTGAAGCCTTTGAAAATGTACCATTTTAAAAGTTTGCACTATGGCAGTGGGCAAAACAGCTTTTCCCCATGGCTCAGCACGACCCCCCCCATTTCTGGTGCTTGCAAAAGCTGGTTGCACTGAAAATGTCCAGCAAAATAGTGTTCTCCCTTCTGTGTTTCCCCAAAGAAGGGGATCAGCCCCTTGCCTGTCGCAGCCACCGCAGCCCCACTGCCATGGCAGGCCGTCCTCATGCGGGGCTTGGGGCCGGATCCTGCCCTGGCTGTGGCAGGCGAGGGGTGGTCGTGCCCACACTGGTGCTTTGGGGGCTCTGAGCAAGCAGCTGACTCGCCAGCAAGCTTTACTTAGGTGTATGAATAGATGTTGCTTTACATCCCGCTGCAGATCCCAGGGTTTCTGGACAGGTTAATGAGCATGTTAACTGGGTATGAGTCAGGTAATGTGCCGTGTACGTAAATGCTTCCATTTGCTAACGGTCTCAGGAGCAAAACCTATTTGTGTTGGAGTTAGTTTGTTCTCTAGAAGAAAGTAGGCGGCGATGCGTAATTATCCTAAAGGGGGCTGGCAGTCGCCAAGGAAGAGGAGATGGGGGTCGGTGTGATGGCTGCTGCCGGCGGCTCGGGGGGCTCAGCCTTGTGCCCTGCCGCTGGTGATGCTCTGGCTCGTGCAAAAATTATCCGGGAGCAGCCCTGTGGGGGTCAGATCCTGCCATGCATTGCCCAACACTGCGGCGCGGAGAAGCAGGAAGGGTTTGTGTGTTTTATCTCAGCCTCCTGGGATGGTGAATTGAATGTTTTTGCTTTCCCTCTCTGCACAGAGCTCTTGTCGAGTCAATGAGAGACCTCCACAAGTCTAGCGTGCTGGGGAGCAAGCACGGCAGCCTGGTGAGTGTCCCGCGCAGGGCATTTTAATAAGGCTGGGACAGAGAGATGCATAGAAACAGCAGCTGAGCCCAAGCGAGCCAAGAGCCCAACTGGCTGGCTCTGCTCTGAAGGTCCCTTGGCATGGGAGAAACCACTTAATTTACACCGGAGACTCGGCATTTCTTAGCCCGACTGCTTTTAAGTCAAGCTCGGGCTGCAAACGCGCCCGGGTGCCCCGGCTGAAGCATCAATCCTGCAGCAACGCTGAATCTGGACTTTCAGACACATTTGGTGGCTGAATTATGCCTGCACACTGCGAACATGTGTTGCTCACTGTGGTGGAATTGTTATTAAAATGAAGAGCGGGATGTGCCTAAATGTTAAATCTTACCGAGCCTCGTTAGCATGAAAGCCATTAATGTGAACAAAAGCCGTTTTCAAGGTTGAATTGAGAAGCATCAGAGCATTAGAGTACTGGAGAGATTAAAATCAGCATTTGTTTGGCTCTAATCTAATGTGCATGGAACAATAAGCATTTGATGACTAATTTTGGCAATGCTGAGTATCTTATCAAAATATAGCTGTTTAATTTCAGGCTTTTCTTTAGGGAGTGGATTCCAGCAGCATCAATCCTACGTACATGCTTTGCTAACGCACTGGGCATGCACTGAGCAGATCCCATCCTCCGTGTCTGGAGGAGCCTGGGCAGGACACATCTTGGGGTGACCCGGTCCTGCCACAGCCTGCCAGCAGCTCTGCCAGCTCCTGCTTGCGCGTTTTCCTCTCCGAGTAGAAAAAAATATTGGCTTTGCTCAAGCAAAGCGAGCGGGGACAGGGTTGGGGCAAGGAGGTGGCTTTGCGGCGCCTCCCCCACCACTTAGTGATTGCAGGGACAGTGTTTTGCTGTTTGCCAGCGTTGATTTAGGCTACGAGCACAGGCCTGCTCGGTCCAGGGCTTCGCAGGTGCACGTCCCCTGCTCCTGGCTGTTGTGGGACCTGGGCTCCCACTCAAGTCCACGGCCGATACATACCACATCCTTTGGGAAGGGGTTTAATCCCCCCTCGGCCACGCGGCTCCTAAATCCCCCAGTGCTGATGCTCAGTGGGTGCGGAGGAACATCAGGAGCAGAGCAGGGTTGCGCTCGCCTCGCGGGGACTTTGGGGATGATGGCTCTGTGCTGGAAGGCACGTGGCAGGGTGCTCAGGAGTGTGGTATGCAAGTGAGTCTGGTAGTGGCTTTTTCCTCTAAAATAAGCCCTGGAGAGCTATTTTGATGTTTTCTTCCCTGCTCTCTGCACAAGGGAGCTGTGAGGAGTGTCCCTGGGCAAGGGCAGGGTGGGATCAGGCAGCCCTGTGCTTCCTGACAGATGAAGCCATCTCCTTGGTTAAGACCTGCTGAAAAGCAGCTCTTGTTTTTGCCCAGTAACGCTTCATTGCCTTAATGGCTGATCGATACTTGAAATGTCAAACTCGAGCACCACTGACCTTTCTGATGGAAAATAACTTGTGCCCAGCGGCTTCCAGGGAAGTGCAGGCAATGTGTTGGCTCCGGAGAGGGGCGAGGGAAAATAATCCTATGCAAGGGAGGCACAGCAGCAGTGAGGGGGTGGGTTTCTGTTGTATTTGGTTTTCTTCATACAAAACCGTATCTTGACTTTAACTGGAAAGCCCCAGATGGGGAATGCTCGCCAGAACCTCTGCCTGTGCCAGGAGTAGGCAAGAAAAAAGGGAATAATGTGATTTTGGAAAGGCACTGTCTCCTGGAGTGCTGCAAAATCCCTCCTGGAAGCCTCAGATTTTCTAGGCAAACAATGAGTGTTGCATTTCCTTTTCCCAACACACTTTTTCATGCAAATATCTTTTTCATGCTAGTCAGCCATAACCCTGATACTTAACCATGGGCAGAACAATAAGTCAGACAGTCAAGATGAAAGAGCACTGGTTTCCCATTAAAAACCTCTCTGAGGCCATAGGAGATGTTACGTGCCATCGCAGCAACCCAAAGATCTGCTGTAGGTGCCACAGCCCCCTTGTCACCCTGCCGGCACGCTGCTGGAGGGCACAGTGTGAAGGAGAAAGGGTTCCCTCTGCGCTGGGGCTGGGGGGGGGCGGATTGCCACCCCCCCAAAATGACTGCTTCGTACAGGTGAAAGCAGAAATTCATTTCTCTGAAAGCTTTCATGACTGAGGCAGATTAAATGCTGCTATATATAGGATATACAGATTTTTTAGGGATTACAGTCCACTGTGCTCTGTAACTGCCTATTGCAGCGTTAGGGGCTCTTTGCGCAAGCTTTCCCTCCCGGCTGCTGTTGCCAAGACTCCCGATGCTTGAAAAGATGCATTTAAAAATAAACACATTGAGACAAGAACTGTGTCCTGCTGCTGCTGGTAGGCAAAGGCTGGAGCTGCCAGCAGATCAGAAAAGCCTCCAAAGAGGCACTGAGTTTTTGCTTCTTGGTTCCTTTTCTTTTTTCCAGGCGAATGGCAGTGCTGTTCCCAGGGGGATGTGGGCAGAGCTGGTCCTCCTGGGTTTTGTGTGTGGTGCTGGGACACGTGGGTCAGATCTGCCCGCCCCATGGCATCTGCTCTGCCCAGCTGATGGTGGCTGCGGGGTGGGTACCAGTCCTTCATCCTAGAGAAAAACCTGCAAAATAAAAAGTTTTTCTTTTTTTTTTTTTTTTAATGCAATTGCTCCTGAAGCTGCTCTCTGCTGTAAAACTGACTGGCAGTCTGAGACACCCACTTAAAAGCTTATTTCCCCACCCTGCAAGAAGCAGGAGCTCGCAGGCTGCCCAGGACGGGGCAGCTCTGACCCCTCTGCAGCTGCAGGGTTGCTTTGTGTCTTGTCCCGCGGAGCTCCCCGCTCCCACGGATCAGGGCGGATGCCGCTTGGATCAGCTCCTCCATCCAAGAAATGGATGCCTCCATTTCTTGCTCCTGTGTCAGCCCTGTGATACGTGATGCAATATTGCAGCTCCTGGGATAGATGGGGAAAAAGAGGGAAGTCAGCTCTCTGCAACCTCCACGCACGGAGCAGCCCGCGCTCTCAGAGAGGAAAACTTGCCCGTCCCTTCCCTGGTATGGGGCTGCAGCCGCTCCACAGCATCGTCACCTTAATCCAGCTCTATCGTATATGGAAAATGTCTTGCTAACCGACCTACATTGCAAGCTCCTGCCCATCTTCTCCCCATATCTGCTTTTGCAGTGGAGCAGGGACAGAGCAAGATCCTAATGCAACTCTGCAAAGGTGCCAGGGAGCGCGGCAGGCTTCACCCGGAGCTGCAAACGCCGGGCTCCTTGCCTATAATATTGTCCCTGGGGCCTTTCCCCACCTTCAGGTCTGTGTGTTTTCCTCTGATTTTGAGGAACAGCACCACAACCAATGCACTGCCACACAGAAAACAGTCTGGCGCTCCTCTCTATTTCTCCTTCAATTAAATATTTTTGCTAAACGAGGGATATTCCCCCCAGCCTCGGTGCCCGGCTCGGCGCCAACAGATATCGTTGCTCCGATTATGAAACCTCAATGAGCTGCTTTGTTCTTTTGTTTGGAGAGGAGGAGCAGGATGGCAGCGCTGCCTGGCCTTCCCCTCCCCGGGGCTGCTGGGGGGAGCAGGGCAAGGAGAGGAAGGGGATAGAGATGCTCTGCACTGGCCTGTATCCCTGCTCAGGGCTTCCCAGCACGCCTGTTTTCTGCTCTAACTGTTGTTGCCAAAGAGATTTCCACCTTCCAGCTTGGGATTTTGGGACACGCTCTTCCCCTCAAGCGCTTAAATAAGTAAAACATTGCAATGAGCCTAAAAACACCGGAGCGGAGCAGAGAATTTCTTTGCTGTTGCTTGTTTCATGAGGTTAATGTTGATGCTGAATGTTGTGATTGGGGATGTGATTTATTTTATTGCCTCACTTCAAAGTGCTTTACAATATTCTCATTTTTCTTGTAAGTTCTGCTCAACCTAAAACAAGGGAGGAATTTTGTAATGAAAGGAAAAACCAGAGTCCAAGAATAATGCAGAACTAGAATGAACCTTGGAAATGGTGGCACATTAGTCCAGTTCTGGAGGTGGATGGAAATGACTCCAATAAATCAATAATTTTTTTTTAATGCCTCTGAGTCATTGAGAGTGAGGTGATGGAAAAATAAAAATGCCCGTTAGCATCAGCAGAATGTAGAGAATTACTCAAAACGTGAGTTTCATAAAAATTAAATACTGTAGGATAGCAAATGCTTTGGATAATAACTTCCAGAATTGCTGGATGTGGCACATTGCATGGTGACAGGGGCTGGTCCCTTGCTGCTGGGAGTTCGATCTGACCTGGGGCTGACCAGGGCTCCAGGGACATCTGCAGCTTTATGCAAGTGCACGAGGGCAAGTGGCACACAGGAGCTAGAATTAGCAGGATTTTTTTGTTTTCCAGCATCCTGCATCTTCTCGGAGAGCAGCCGGCAGCAGCATGCCTGTCAGCTGCAGGGTGATGGCTGAGGGGCTCTCAAGCATCCCTGACTCACCCTGAGTTTCTTTTTTTCGTTTTTCTATTCTAGAGCAGAGAGAAGGGTATTCGTAGGGGGAAAATAATTTGCAATGAAAATGATAGGTTCTGAACAGACACAATTTTGCAAAATTCAAGTCAAAACCCTGCAAATAGCTTGTAAGTGAGGAGAAAAAGGAAATTTGGAACAAAAATCCCCAAGAGTTTGAAATGCCATTTGTTTCCACAGTTGCTGAAATGCAAATAGAGCAAGGGTTTAAATTCAAGGGCAAGACAGCAAATGCAACGTTTCTCTTTAAGTTTTGGGGAAGGTTCCTGTCCCCTGGCACGTGGAGGGCTTGCCTCAACAATGCCATCATGGCCAGGTGACGGACACCTCTCCCCACACCCCGTGGGACATGAGACGCTTTGGTCTCCACATGCAAACACCCGTGTAAAGCCCCCGGTCGCCGTCGCCGTCCCCCCCGGGAGGAAGCGCAGGGCAGAGGGGCTGGCCTGGGACCGTGGCTGGGACACTTTTTCCAGTTTTTCCTCTCCCTCTTTGTCTTGCCTGAGTCGAACTCCTTTGGGGAAGGGGCTGTTTTCCTCCCCGCCTGGGAAACGTCAGCACCACCTGCAAAATACTCAGTGCCGGAGGGGAACGCTGAGCTGCGACCTGCCAGTGTCTGAAGCATCCCTGCATCCCCCCTCCTCTCCATCCCCTCCTCATCTTCAAAAGCCTTCGCTTGCTTGGCCAGGAAATAGGATGTTTGTCGAGCGCCGAACTCCAGCGTGCCCCCTCTGAGCCCGGAAACCCCGGGGAGCGAAAGACTCTGCAAAGCAGCACGTGAAGAGAAAATAAATAAGTAAATAACAAAACTATTTCCCATCTGAAACTATACCTCTACCGTGGATTGCAGAGGCTGTGGGATAAGAGATTTTTATCGTCCCGGCTAGAAAATTTGACATGTTTTGAACAGTTTTCCATCATAAAGTGGTGTTTCTTGTGAAACCATGTATTTTGCTGGGAAGACTTCCCATGTGCAACCCATCAGCAGCCATGTTTGCAGCGTAAGGGCGGTGCACCATACTTTGCACGTTGGTTTTTCATTGACTTTCTTCCTCCTGGCATCCCTAAGGTCCCTTGGTGGCCTTGCATGTGGGCTTGTGCTCTTGTCCCCATCCTGGGTGCCGGGCAAATCTTTCCAGATCGGAGCCGGGGTGTCCCTGGCAGCACTGCCGTGGACTCAGTGCTGCAGCCACCATGGGCTGCCAGCAGAAACCAAATGGGTCCTGCTCCTTCCCCCATCCCCTGGATGCTTGGAAGCCCCATGAGATGTGCCTGCCTGCAGACACTAGCTTCAAAGAGAAGGTTGAAGTATATACAGTG
Organism: Buteo buteo; assembly: GCF_964188355.1. Classification (NCBI taxonomy): domain Eukaryota; kingdom Metazoa; phylum Chordata; class Aves; order Accipitriformes; family Accipitridae; genus Buteo; species Buteo buteo. The sequence continues at coordinate 10,799,166 of NC_134183.1, forward strand.
GGGATAAATAAGTGGAGGAATAAATAATAGAATTAAATGGAAAAAATAAAGCTGGCATCTGCTTGGAAACTTGAAGTTTTCATCAATCCAGAACTGAAACATCACTCATGAGAACACCCAAATGGGATAATGCAATGGGAAACTGGTCATTTTTTTTCAGCCAGAATATCTTTCTAGGTTTTTATTTGTGGATAATGCCTCCTGTGGCCCAGTGGGCTCCACAGGGAAAGGGCTTCGGGCAGAGCGTGGCAACCCAGGCTGGGCAGATCCCCTCGATGCCGGCAGCGCCTCCATGTGCCAAACCCGGAGGTGTGAACAGCACCGCAGAGCAAGACGCTGCTTTCCCCAGGACACTTTCCAGCCGGAGAACACAGCCATCTGCTGAAGGACCAGACACGAAGATGACATTTTGAAAGTGGACTTTTCCTGACCACCCACCTGAGCACCTTGCTGCAGTGACAGGACACAACGCCGGCAGGAGCAGCCTGCTTCAGAACCAGACGAAGGGCCAAAGGACACTGAGCTCTTTATTTTTCAACCCAAACCCTCCCGTTGGTGCAAAACTGTCCCATCAGCTGTTTTTCCCCACTCCTCCCTCACCGCAGCACCCTCTCCATCCTAAGGCTGATGCTCCCCACAGCCGGTGGGACTGGGACCCCTGCAAGCTCCCCCTGGGTTCCCAGCTCTCCCACGCGGCACAGGGAGCTATTTCTGGTGCGGGAAAGCCTCCGCCAGCTGCCAAACCCAGAAATGTGCAGGAAAGGGCCCAGCCGGGAGCCGCCCGCTGCACAATGCCGGCTCTGGACAGCCCTGAGCCCCTCGCCGGGGCTTTTGCCGGCGTTTCCGGGCTGTCTGCGTCCCTGGGGCCGCAGGGCGATGTGACGCTGTTTACAGGAAATACTGACTGAGGTTAAAGGAAAGAAACTCTGGATTTCTCGAGCGAAACAGGCACTTAAGCTTATTGCTTCCTCCCGGCGTGGCGGGGGCTGAGTGGAGACTTGCCCAGTTTTTGATGAAAGAATAAAACAGGGAGGGCTGGAAAAAAGAGAGATGCAAAAGTGGTGAGGTCCTGGAAGCAGCATCGCTCTTGTGTCTGGGGACCGTGGCGAGTAGGGAGCATCCATAGCACACGCGCGAGGAGCCACGTCAAGGGTAAAATCACATCTCTGGGCTGCTTGGAGCTCATTTGTGCTGGGGCTTTGTTTGGCAGTGACTCGTTAAGCTCAATTTCTGGATGCAGAAAATATTTAGACCCCCTTTTCTGCTACCTCCCACGCGGCAGGAGGAGTTTCAGGAGGGGGGTCCGTGGGTTTTCTCCTGTGTGGGGATATGCTACGAGGCATCTGAAAAGTTTAGTGGGGGAAGGATTGGGCAAGTGTCCCTTTCAGTAGAATTTGGGGCTTTTTTTGCAATAGGTCTGGAGTAGAGAGGCACAGAGGGCAGAAATGAGAGCAAAGTCAAAGTCCCGGGGTCACAGAACAAATCGAGAGCTTAAAAAATATCAAAATATATTTTAGTGCTTTTTTACCATTATAAAAAAATCAATTTTGCTATGAAAACTCATCTATTCAGACAAAGGAAAGTGAAGGATTTAGTGTAACTCTTGAAAGCCACTCCTCAGGCTGCGGTCAGGGTGTTTTTCCTTGCCCTGCCTGGCTCCGACCGCTTGGGTAGGTTTGGCAAAGATTCACAGCGCTTTGTTGGACGTGAGTCTGCATTTTTTCAGAGCAGAAACCTTTCCAGCCAAAAATGTCTCTTGCTGTCGTTCCGGGTTAAATCCTCAAGGATCTGTGTCCTTTTTCCTTGCAGCCTGGGGATCGCAGCATCGTCTCCATGGCAAACAGGCAGCCCCGGTGCTGCCGTGCATCCTCAGAAGGATGCTCCCAGTGTATGTGCTGCTGGTGGGATGGAAAATACAGCTGGGATTTTGGGTGTGATGGGTGGGTGAAGGCAGTGCAGCGGGATCCTTGCACAGGATTTCTGCCTACGGGCAGGTTTCCTGCAGGCAGGGCGTTGAATGCTGCGAGGAGTATTGGTACGGCCGGGGCTCTGCTCGCACGATATCACTGCAACGTGTCCCATGTCATCATCCTGATAATGCATGGCGCAGGCTATTACCCTCTGCTGCTCCTCCCTCTGCCTTTTGCCCCATCGCCATGACTTAAGCCGATGAGCTTGTTTATAAAAGTTAGAGATGGAAACGCTACTGCTTCCAGTCTTAAAGCATTCCCCTTTCCTATTCAGGAGACACTGCTCAAACACACCATGCTCCCAACGGTGTGCCCGTGGTGTTGAGTTTATTGGGAAGCAGGGACTTGGATTTATTTAGGATTAGAGCAGCCACAGGAGTGTTTTCTGTGGTGTTGCCCTGCACCGAGAGATGCTCTCAGCAGGTGACCCAGTGTTTTAAGTACACACTTACGTACTTTTGTTGATAGATGCTGGTTATGAAGACGTGAGCGGCTACGAGTCCTCAGGCGTGCAATTACCCTGTGTTTGGATAGAGCTGAGTACTTATGCTGCTCTAACGTGGCTTAAACGCTTATGCTCCTCTGCACACTCAAAGTGCCTTAAATCTTTATAGATTTTATGGACACTTGTGCTACCATAAGGATTGTTCAAAAGAAGAGCAAACTGGAAAAAGCAGTCTTTCTTTTTACTTAGAAAAAGCAAAGTAGTGAGGACAAGTGAAAGCACACTCATTTCTGTGCATGCATCTGCAGTGCTTGGACTTGCTTTGGGGAAGTAGGATGAGCTAGGGGGTCCTTGGGATCCCTGGTCCGCTGGGATCAGCTTGCGGGTGCCTGGGAGCATCTCACCACCGGCAGCGATGGCAACCATCCTGCAGCAAGTGCTTCTGTGATGCTGTGGGTTAGCCCACGCAGGGACACCCGTGCAAAATAAGCTGAGACAGCTGAACGCATCGTGTACCAACTCTCCGATGCTCACTCCCTGCCTAAGTGCTCTTATTCTGCCCTGATGCATGCTTTCATGTGGTCCAGACTAATCCATTTCCAAGTCATCGCATTAAAAGCCTTAATTCATTTGTCATATGCACATGAAGTAGTAGTGCTGTGTGTTCTAGATAAGGAGTTCATGCTGAAAAAGAGATCAGCTTAAATTTTGCAACAGTAGAGAGCCTTTTAATGCCTTTTGTGAGCTGTACCTTGCACCAGGGAGACATCTAACATTTTTTCAAGGGTGTTATATTTGCAGATCTGGACTGCCCTGATACTGCTGTGCCTTGTCAGGCAAAATCCCTATCGCAGCACAGGTTGGAAACTAGAAAGCAACTGGGAAACAGCCCAGGTGGGGTATTTTTGGAAGGCTAAGCCCTCTGCATTTGCCCCACAGATGTCATGGCGCCCGCAGTACCGCAGCTCCAAGTTTCGGAATGTCTACGGGAAGGTGGCGAGCCGGGAGCACTGCTTCGACGGCATCCCCATCACCAAGAACGTCCACGACAACCACTTCTGCGCTGTCAACGCCCGCTTCCTTGCCATCGTGACAGAGAGTGCCGGCGGGGGGTCCTTCCTCGTCATCCCCCTCGAGCAGGTAAGACGTTTGGCCCTGGCGGAGGCGACTCCGATCCGGAGCCGGTCCCTAAGGGCGGGTGTGCGGATGCACTTTCCGTCCTGGGAATCCCTTCCTGCAGCAGGATGCGTCAAAGATTCTGCTGTCCTTTACTGGGGTTTTCTGGTGCAGGGAAGGGAGGATTTACAGCTGCCTTAGTGAATTGCGTTTTTTCTTTAGGAAGAAAATGAAACATTTGTTAAAAGCATTTTTGGCATCTCTCAGTGAGCATGTGCCGGCAGGGCGGGCGCTGGGCATATCTCCACCCTGCCCCTTCTCAGTGGCAGAGGCCACGCAGGTTTGTGACCCCAGTATTTCACTGATGCAGCTCCCAGAAAGCAAGGGAGTCCCTGTGGAGCCCCTTGTCCTGCTGAGCAGGTAGCAGGTCCTTGCTCTTGTCATGATTTAACCCCAGCCAGCAACTAAGCACCATGCAGCCGCTTGCTCACTCCTTCCCGCTCCCCGTGGGATGGGGAGAAGAGCTGGAAAAAAAAGTAAAACTCGTGCATTGAGATAAGAACAGTTTAATAAGTAAACTGAACTAAACTATAATAATAACAATAATAATATAAACTATAATGATAATAATTGTAATGAAAAGGAATATAACAAAAAGAGAAAGAGACAAAATCCAAGAAAATACAAGTGATGCACAATGTAATTGCTCACCGCCCACTGATGCCCAAGCAGCGATCCATCCCCACCCCGGCCAACTCCCCCCAGTTTATACACAGAGCACGATGTTCTATGGTACGGAATATCCCTTTGGCTAGTTCGGGTCACCTGTCCTGGATATGCTCCCTCCCAGCTTCTTGTGCACCTGCTTGCTGGCAGAGCAGGAGAAACTGAAAAATCCTTAACTTAGGATAAGCGCTGCTTAGCAACAACTCAAACATCCGTGTGTTATCAATGTTATTCTCACACTAAATCCAAAATGCAGCACTGTACCAGCTACTAGGAAGAAAATTAACTCTATCCCAGCTGAAATAGGACACCCTTTATTTCAGCTTGTCTGTATAATCTTAGCCCTCAAATTTCACACCCTGGGCAGCCTGAGAGGGAGAGCACGGCTGTGCACCCAGTTTTCCTGTTGCAAAACCCCAGGGGCTTTTGCTTTGTGCACTGCAGCAGATGCCACCTCAGACAAGATTTATTTTTAAGACTCCATCGCCAAGCTGTAGCCCCTTACCAGTAGTCAATGCCCAGGAGCCATGTGCTGTGCAGAGGGCTCTGGGCTTTGGTTTGCAGCTGTACCTGTCTAAAGCACTTTGCACGGCAGAAGCAGTGCACACACCTCTGCGCTATCAATCCTGTTTGCAGCATGCATCCCTTCTCCCCACCACGCTGGGCTTTTGCTTCCCCAGCTAAGACTTTCCCCAGCTCTTTGTGCGAGTACCCAGGTGAATCCGCACATCTCTTGCTCATGCAATTTTAAACTCCTGTAAATTCAGCTGATGCTTCAGAAGCTGCCCCGTGGGACCGCGCTTGGTGTGCAGCAGCGGCTCCTGGCCGAGCACTCATCCCCGTAGCAGACGCAGAGCTGTGTCTCTTAGAGGAAAAGCTGGGCGGCAGCGACCTTGAACATGAAATAAATACTACCTTTGCTTTGCTTTGCTGCTGAAACTTGAGCGCAGGGCACTGCCGCGGGGTACCACGGTCGCACTGCTGCTGCTGCTCTCCCGCTGGTGCTCCAGCGTGTGGACCAGCAGCTTGGAGCCGGTACCAGCATCCCATCCCTGGGCACCCTTCCCTCACCCCACGGCTCTTGGGCTGCAGGAGGGGACATGGGGGCTCCGAGTCACTCATTCTCGGGAGCATTTTTGACATTGGAGGAGCTGCGCTCACTCCCCTTAAGGATGCACCTACCCCACGTAACTTGAAGACACACCGTGTATGAAGACGTACGACATGCATGGGGAGAAGGTGGTTGTCTGTCAGGCTGCTGGACAGCAAAGTCGCGGTGACAAACCCACCAGGATTTCCAGCCGGGAGGGGAAGGTGGCAAAGCTGGCCACAGCGGGATGGGGGAGCGCTCCCCTCCGAGCCTCTCCGCACCCCATCTCCCCACGCCCTGGCATTCCTCTTAGACATTTTCCCCATGTAACATTCACATCTCTTCTGAATTTCTCTTTAATTTCTGGAGTAGAATCGGCTACAGATGGAAGAAATTATAATCAGCATTTTAATTGCAGCACACAGCTTGACTCTCATTAATATTCGAAAAACCAGGAGCTTTGTCTGAGCACTTGGAGTGCTCCAGCCTCCATCTCTGCCTCCCTCCCCACGCCACTGAGCCCGAGCTGGGAGGGTGCCCATCCACACACCGCTTGCTCATGGTCCTAAATCCTGAGCTAATAACCCAGTATTGCCAGCAAATTACCTTTTTTTTCTGGCAAACGTAGCCTGGTCCCAGTGGGATAAGAGCAGAGGGAGCACGATGCCATTTGCAACCTGTTCTGAAGGGATCGTCAGCCCCGTGTGGAAATCCTGGCAATATTGCAACCAGTAAATCCCAGCCGGAGTAGACCTTGGCACTCAGTGTCAAGTGGCTGCACACGCCTTTGTACAATCTAATAATTTCATTTTTTTTTTAAATAGGGACTGATTAGCTCATTAAGAGTAAACTAATTTTCTTTGGAAATCAGCAGCCCTCTAATTAATTGGCATCCATATTTAGCTGAACATAATTAAGGTAACCTAGATACTGCAGATCTACTCAGGATTTGATTTGCTGCCATCTGGTTTTTTTTACATTTCTGCCCTCTGTTCTGCTCAGAAATGTTCACCAGAAACCCCTCTGCTTTATGCTTCAAGTGACAATGCATTTGCATACGCTGGGCCATATGTTCCTCTGCCTGCACATCAGAAATGCTGGTTCCTCACGTATTTACGTAGCAATCACGGGGATGCGTAACCACTTGTGCAAGGCTGCATAGGTTGGAAAGACCCCATCCTCCCTGCGAGCCGTCCCCTGTACTCTCTGCCTTGTGAGGGGACATGTAGACAGAGAGGGGCTGAGCGAGCCAGACATGTGAAATTATAGGAAAGACAGGATTTGGGCTCTATTTTCAAAAAATCTCTGCAAAAATTCCAGAAACATCAGGAATCATGTGGCTACAATTTTTTTAGCAGAGAACTTGCTTAATTGGGAGAATCTGAGATCAGACCCTTTACAGCCCAAACAGCAGTGTGTTCCCAGTGCTGCACATCCCTTAACATCAACGCTGAAATCCAGCATCGCCATCAACAGCACAGAGTCACCCATGGAGGAGCCTTTGCCTCTTCTGGGCTTTCAAACGCTCCAAGGTGCTTTCCGTGGCATTTCCAGGCTTTTATCGGTAGCAGCGGGGCTTTTCTTTTCCTCTGAAATGAAAGCAATGACTTTCACATCCATGCGTGACCCCAGAGCCGGGATGGGGCCGAGCAGCCCCAGGAGCACCCGCTCTCCCCCTGCCTGGGGAGTTTCTAGCCCTAAACTGTTGCGTTCAGCTTTGGTCTGTTTAGTTTTCAAAATGCTTTAGCCTTATCCAAACGCGTGGGGAGCCCCGGAGCGCGCTGGCCAGGGAAGGGACAAAATACGTGGCACTTTTTGAGGATGCTGTACTTGCAGCCCTGAAGCCCGGGAGCTGTTCTCTTCCCAGTCCCAGAGCCGGGATAGCTTTTGGCAGCAGTTATTAAATCAAAAAATAAACTGATGTGTTTGCACTGCAGCTCACCTGCAACAACCAGCACCAAGGAAGTTCAGAAAGCCTACCTGTTTCGAGCAGCACCGGGGTTTTGCTGGCCAAAACAGCTTGGGAAGAACAAACTCTAGTGGTGTGGGGATTTATTTCAGCTGTGCCTGATTCAATTAGCTTCATAAACTGGGCTGGGGGGAGGAGGGGTTGTAATGCAGCTTGCTGGGGTGGTAAGGGGATGCTCCAAGGGTCCCTTAGGGCAGTCCTTGCAGGGGAAGGGTGGCTGTCGTCACTTGTGCTGCATTGGGAGGATTTTTGTTTCTATGTGGGAAGAAGATAGCTTGTTTTCCGCAGCCAGACAATGTTATCTGCCTGCACGCCTGAAGGAAGCAGTGAGCAGGAAGGTGGAGTCTCTGTTTACACGTAGGAAGCTGAAGCCCGAAGCTGTTGCTCGTGCCAGCGCTGCCTCTTGTAGCCGTGGTCGTTGTGTGTGAGCTGCTTGAGCTTCAGTGCCCGTGGCGTGGGGCTGAGCGTGGGGCAGGTCCCTCACCCCGCTGCGGCCAGGGCTGCCTTGCTGCCGGCGATGGGGGGCTGCGCAGAGCGGCGCAACTGTGAACGTGGGGGTTGGGGGGGGGCTGGCAGGGGTCCGAGTGGGACGCTGATGCCCATCACTGCTGCTGTGGGGGCCTCTATAACCCTGCCCAGAGCTGGGGCAGCCCATGGAGGTGGCAGACCCGTTGCTAATCCCCACGGAGGTCCCAAACCTCCACGGCAGCCCTGGGGAGGGCAGGGACAGCGGTTGGGCAAAGCCCGAGTTGTGCTGCAGGGAACCACTTGCCTGTATTGCCTGTCCCTTCCTTACCCGGCGCAGGGGGACGCAACAGAGGAGCAGCCCCCATGTCACAAGGAGCAGGGCCACCGTCCCTTGTCTGTCGGATTAGGGGGTGCCCCCCCTGCCAGCTGGGTGGCAGCTGGCGAGCGGGAGGAGTGGGCTGCGTGCCCCAGGCAGCCTGCCCTGGCTCTGGGATGACTTGTCTTGGCTCAAGGTGCTGGTGGCATCTGTTCTGCCTGTGGCATTGCCCAAGGGACACCCCCCCCCCCCCCCCCCGGCCATGCCCTACTCTGCGGGGACATTGACTTGCCAAGGTTGGGCAGAGAACGGGCAAGCTCATCACACGGCTCTTTTTCTTGCTTCTCAGAACTGCTGCACTTCAAAGTACTGGGAGGGTTTCTGCAGGAAAAAATACAGAATTTTCTTTGTTTCTCTGTACTATGTCCTTGAGGCTTTTCTGCCTTTAAACTCAGGACCCAGGAGACTCCCTTGGTCTGTGCTACTTTTTTGTTTTCTGTGAATTTTTCTCTCTCTGATTTTAGTCTGCAGGAGACATTTCCTTTAACCTAGAGTTGGCCAGAAAAAAAAAAAGACCCGAGGCTTACAAAAAAGCTGACACTTCAGCATTACCATTTCACATTGGAGCACAATCTGATGTCCCTGCGTTTATCAAGGAGATAACAGGAGAGCAGCTGTGGGAAGCCCAGACCTGGGATCTGGCTGGTTTTAAGCACCTGGATCAGTCAAAAAGTGTCAGCATAAAATTTTAATGCTGCCCTGAGAGCTGGTGGTGGACCACAGGAGGAAACAAGGTTTGAAAACCTGAGTCCTTGGGCCAACAGGAGCTTGGGAGAGGAAATACGGATTTTTGCCCCCATTAATGCTGCTGCATTTGCAGCAAAGCCTGGGGTCGAGCCTGGGGAAGCGAGAGCTCGGCTTTGCCTGGGCCGTTGCAGCACAGCCCTCCCTGCAATTGCCTGCCCCCTCTGCCGGTTAAAAAGGAGAGAAACCCTGTCCTCGCTGGGGAAAAGTGGCTTTTTGTTACCAATAAACATGGATTTATTTTTAGTGTCCATAATCCAATTTAACAGGGACATTATACGGGCTTTTGTCTTTTTAATTAACAAGCTTGAGCCTGGCTACTGCTTTTATGGTGCAGATAAATACTTCTGCAGCAAGGCTTTGGGGTTTTAATCTGTGCAAATTGTTTGTCAAAAGCTGCTGTGTGCATTGCTTTGCGGGTTTTAGGGCTATAGGGCTCTGTGGGTCCAGCACGGCTGGAGAAGCTCATCTGATGGTTACCCCAAGCGCAGGCAGCGGTGGGGCTGCAGCCTGCCTGAGCAGAAGATGGGATGCTTACAGCTCACAACAGTATTCATATTTAATTTAACAGTATTTCTATCCACACAAGAGGATATTTAAACCTTCATACTGGCAAAAATGGCATTAAGCAATGCTGATTTCTCTTCTTGCTTTATGACTTGTGTGGTTTAGTTGTATAACAAAAAGAGTAACTAAGTCATCTATTAATGGATGTAATTTTTTATGGCAAGTAACCTGGTAAATCTGGGACTGTGTGTTTATCCCAAAGCACCCCAAGCATGGGGTTTGCCAGAGACAGCGACAGCATCATCACTCCTGGGGAAACTGAGGCACGGAGAGGAGACTTATGAAGTTTGCTTGAGGAGCGTGGTGTGGAGGCTGAGATGCCGTCCAGCTGCACTGCTGGTGGGGCTGCGGTGGGGGGGGGTAGCTTCTGCTGGGGGAGAGGATGGCTAAGGGTGCTTGCTGTACGGAGGATGGTGGCTAAAACCTGCTTGGGTTGCAGCCTTTCCTGCTTTCTGCTTCTCACCCCTCGCCATGGCGAGGCTGGCTGGGGCACGTGCCTGTGGACCCAAGGGCATGGGAGATACACAGGCAATAAAATCCATACGACTAAGCAGAAATCCTGGCCGGCTCTGCACCCCCCTGTGTATTCCCACTGCTTGTTTAAAGAATACAAATGCTTTTTTAGCAGGTGCTGGAGGATGCACAGAGCACATCTCCATCTCCTTCCTCTCCCTGTTTGAATTTCCCAGGTGTTACAGGCTGGGAATAGAGGTGGCAGTTCTCACTTGTGGCGTTATTTTCCTGGAGGTGCACATCTGGCTAAATAGTTTCTTCACTCAAAGGTGCCAGAATGTGAGCTGAGCTTCTAGAATTTGTTTACTAGAAAGCTGGCTCTTGGCTTAGTGTTTTCCTTACTGCTCTCATTCACAAGAGCAGTCAGGAGGCTTGGCAGTGTGTTCATGACAACCGGGTTACTCTCTGCAGGACCCAGAAGCAGGTTCAGACATTTCCAGCACCTGGAATTGATGTTTGCATGGATTTATTTGGGCTTGGGTTTTTTAATGGATTTATATTACTGAGAATCCCTGGACCAGCTTCCAGCCAGGTCAGCTGTGTGCCCCATCCCTCCCAGGGGATGATCCTGCTTGGGAACACACGTGTGGTTGCCCAGTCTCCTCGGCCTTGGCCGGCTCTGGCTGAACTGGGGCCATGCAATTGCTCCCGTCTGGTGGTTTGCAGCTGCTGGAGGCTGGATGAGCATCCTGGCAGAAGGGAGGCTGCTAGGGGAGAGCAGAAAGAGTGGAGGAAAGGCTTGAGGCATCTGTCCTTATTCAGTTGTTGGAGAGAAACGTCTCCAACAGCAGCATCCTTCCACCTGCACGTGGGAATTTCCCTGGGGAATTATTTGTGCAACTGCACAGGTGACTAGGGCAGCAAGTGCTGACTCTTGGTGCAACACCTCCACTGCCCAGCAACCTGCCCCTCGTGTTCAACTCTCACTGCTCTTTGCTTAAGTAACTCGTGTTGCAGATGTGATGCCCAGCTCTGCCTGGAGCCCTCCTCTTGCCTCCCCCTTCCCGTGGGCTCTCAGCCAGGGCTCATTCCTGCTACAGAGAGATGTGCAGCCAGCAGTGCATCGTGGCAATGGGTTTTCTGGGTCCCTGCCAACAGTTTGCCCAATTTCTCTCTCGCTTGTGCGGGTTCCGTTTGACTTGGTTCCTAATGAAGATCAGTTAACCTGCAGTGACCTTCCCTTGTACTGAAATCAGCCGGGGATCTGCCCCAGGTCAGGGAAATCTGTGTAATTTCCTCCTTTTTGGCTCTCAAATAGGAGAGAACTTCTTTAAAAAGACAGCAGTAAATGTATTTACTCTTAATCTCAACCACTGGAGACTTGTGTGTACTCAAGGATTTCCTGGGAAACCCTGTAAATCCCCTATGGCTCAGGCAGCGCTTCCCTGATCCTCCTCTAAAAGCTAATAAGGGATTAGGGAGCATCTGGGGGAAGCTGCTGGGTGGGGAAGGGTGGCCTGGCCAGTCCCCAGGGCTGGTGGTGGGTGCTGCTTCCTTGGGGAGGTTTCTCACCCAGGGACATGTGCTGAAGGTGCTGGCATCGATGCCAGATGGACGCTGCTATTGTTTCTGTAAAGTTTTCCACGCATGGTTGGTTTGAGGGTAGTTTGAATGAAGGTTTGTGCCACACTTTTAGAACTACATAGGAAACACAAGGATTTGGAAACGTTCTGGGTTTGTATTTCCAGGGAACCTGGTGAAAAGCAGGTTTTATAAAATACATATATTAAAATGATTTTTCTGAGCTTCCTGCTGGTTGGTTGCAAAGCAAGTGTGGAGTCCTGCCACCATGAGACTGAAGCTTGTGCTGCTTAGAGGGTCTGAAGTGATAACGCTTCCCATTGCTCGGGTCTGGTGATGGCCAGGAGGTTCACTGAGGTGAACTCTGATATCAAAATTACTCATGAGCTCACGCTGCTCACAGCAACGCTTTGATGATATAGAGTGCTTAAGAGGGATGCTTCTAAGAATAAAGAGGCTTAGCTCCTCCTGGTGATGGTGTTCCCCTTCCTGGGGCGATGCATCCACCCCTCCTGGGCTCTGCCCTCGCTGCTGTTCCAGCCGTTCCCAGGGGAAGGCTTTCTTCTCAGTCACCAAGCAGCAAAATAACTGAATTCAAGAAGCTTAAAAAAATTCGTGGTCCTTTCTCCCCTTTGTCCCCCAGCCATAATACAAACAACTTTCTCCTTTTCAAGTGCTCCTAATTGCTCCAGCAAAGGGAGGGCTTTGAGGGGCTGAAGTTGCTGGAAGGTTTGCTCCTTCCAGTGCATGCCATGGAAAATGTCAGAGCTGCTGGAGCCCGGAGAGCCACCCCACAGCATGGCATGCTCTTGCTAAAGAGATGGTATCTGGGTCACCGAGCTTGCCCTAGCCAGGGGTCAGGGATCCAGCGATTAGGATTCACCATGGCTTAATGCATGGCTGCTGGCAAGGTCCCTCTAAGAATGACTAAATGGGAAGCTATGGCATGAATCCCTATTTCATTTATTTTTTTTCTTTTTATTTCCTTTATTTGGCTCCTTCTCCTCTTTCAGGTGCCCCGGGTATGGGCACAACTCACCACTGCTCTTGCACAGGCACTGTCCCTTACTGCAGGCACCGTGGCAGCTCCTGCGTGCTGGCTGCATTCAACTAACTTTAATCAAACCTCTCGACTTCTTGGGCAGAAGCTATCCCTAGTATCCAGAGTCTGGTTTGTCCTCTTGAAAGCCTAATGAATTTTGACAAAACCCATCAAATCTGCTTTGCAAAGGAAATCACTCAGCTGGTTGCTCAAAATTAAAGTGATTGCATATTAACTCGTGCCATTAAAAGGTCTGTCCGCCTGGAATTTAACAGCTGCTGCACGAATTTCTACTCTAGACAGTGTGTTAATAATGTCATGCTAATGCAAATATGAAAACAGGGGGAAAGCTAGATAAGGTTAAGCGGTGTCTGCTAGCGTACTTAATATAATAACTGATAAAGCTGTGCTTTGCATCCTGTTAATTCATATGAGGGTTGCTGGGTGGTACCAGGAGGCAGAGCTTCGTGTTGCACTGACGTTGCTGTTTCCCTTCACCTTCTTTGTCTCGCTTTTGGGTTTTTCCTTCCCAAATCTTGTCTGCTTGTCCCAGGGGCTGCATCCCTGCAGCTCACACGTTGCTCTGTATGATGCTCTTGTGCAGGATGAGACCCAAAGCACCCTGTCCTCTCTCCAGCGCTGAGCTTTCCCCATACATGCCAGCTCCTCCCCAACCTGTGAAAAGAGGGCAAAATTAATTTTTTTCCATGGGAAAACTTAAAGAATATGAAAAATCAGATTTTTCTTTGTCACTTTTCTTGGCATGATTTTTTCAGTGTTCAGGTGAAGGCGATAGCTGACCCAGGGGCTCTGCGGGTCTCCCCAGGCAATGGGCAGCTCTCACCCCATGTCCCGAGCATCCATCAGGGCAAAGAGCTCCTCCTGGGTGCCCAGCGCAGCAGGGGCACCCAATGTACCAGGGCCCCAAGGAAACAACTGCTGAATGTTTTAGATATTGAGCTGTTTTTAGTGAAAAGCATCATTTTCCTAAATCTTCCCCTCCACCCCTTTGGAAAATTCAACTTGGTGGAAAACTAACTTTTTGATCAAAGCTGTTTTCTAGGCTCTGCATCAGAAATACTTTATTTTTTATTTAAATGAAGGACTTGTCTTCTCTAATGATTTTCCTTGTATTATGGCCCAAGTACTTCTGGCACTTGGTCAGTCGATGCTCCTTCTTGGGCTTTGCTTTTCCTGGGACTGTTGGGTCCCAGCACGGAGATCTTAGTGTTTGAGGGGGGGGGGGGTGTCACTGGGGGCCATTGCCCCCCGCTGTGCAGGTTTGGCATGATGGGGACTTCCCAAGGGGCTGTCTTTGCGTAAAAGAAAAATTTAAAATCCACACGTGGTGTGTACTTTAATGTATTGCCCTTCCTGTGGGATGCTCTGGTGTTTGCAATGGTGCTTGATGTAATCTAGGCAAAGAAGAGTATCCTGGGGGGATGAGGGTCTGGGGGGATTTGGGGCTAGGATGGGGGGGTCAGGGGAGCATCCCTCCGGCTGTGGCATCATCCAGAGCCACCAGCTGCCAGAGGTTTGGGTCACCCTGGCAACACTGTCAGAAAGTCACTTTGCTTGTTTTTATCCCTAAAAATGTGAACTGATTTATAATAGTGCTACTAAAACCCAAGTCTGGGGCATTAACCAGGAAAACGCCTTTTCAGCTATTTGATAATGTCAGAAATGTTGTGTACATCGATCACTGCTGTTTATCTGGGGCGAAGCTGCCAGGTACATGCAGGGAAGAAAATGCATTAGTGGATGGCAGGATGCAGTTAAGGGTCCAGGGCTGACGTGGCAGCTCAGATCTGAGCCAGGTTGTTGCTGATGGGCAGAAGGATCAAAATTCAGGCTCTCTGAGCCAGCTGAAGTGATGCTGTCGGCAGCTGAAGGAGGAGACAGGCGCAGCTGCCCCATCCCGGCTCTTCCATCCATCCCTGCCCTGACACCCCTGAAATTGGCCCTAATGGAGGTTAAAATCACACCGGCAGGTATCAATCACCGAGGGGAAAATGAACCCTGTGCCATATGGGTAGGGAATTCGCGTAACGTGCCCTAATTAGAAAGAGGCTCATGAGTTAGAAATCAGTCTTGCGTTAAGTGCTCATCACAGACTGGCTAATGGGGATGTGATCCTGCGCCTGTCACACGCCGGGGAATTAATGAGCGTTTGTAAGAGACCGTATCGAAGGGCAGAGGGGAACGACTGCCGATGACCCTGTTACCCAGCCAGCGATGGAGCTGAAGGTGCCCATTTGTTCACATACCGAAGGCAGCGAGAGCAGGCTCCTATTTTTTTCACTTTACCTCAATAACTGAAATGACCCATATAACTAAGTCCCCGGTGTTTTAAGCCCAGCCTAGTTCTCATCTTCTATATGGGCTGTGTCCAAGGGATGACTTAGAGCTGTTGTAGTAATTTGAGCAAGAACTGGCTTTTCACTCTAATAATAGTGCTGATGAAATTTTAAAATTGATAAAGTGGGCTTGGGGAAGGTTGGGTTTGCCTGTGTTTCTCAGTGGCTCGAGTGACAGTTTTCTGCATCTCTGTCTCTGGCCAAATCCAGGCAGGCAGAGCTGCTCTGCCCGTGCATCCCATGCTGGTCCTGGCAGGCGTTCACTGGGGCTGCGACTGCCCGTGCAGTGCTGCAGCGGGCATCGCGGCTGCCTGGCAATTAGCAGCCCCGTCTCCCTGGGAGCAAATTAATTCAAATAAACCTTCTCAGCAGTGATGTCGCAGGGGTGAGTCCCCGGGCCTGATCCGGCTGCCCAGAGCGCTCCTGGCTGTTGCCCTTAGCTGCGGATGGTAAAAATGCAGCGTGTTATCCTCGGTGTGTTTCTTTGTTCATGTTAAATGGAGCCAGGAGCTTAATACGTTAAAAGGTCAGCGCTGGAAGGGCTATGAAATATTTAGTGGCTGTGTCGTGCTGACCTAGTTAGCTTGCACGCTCTGAGCGTGCCACCACCTCCAGGCTGCGGCAAGGAGCCAGCAGAGGGGAAGGAAGGACGGTGGGGTCGCCAGCCCTGGAGACACCCTGCAAGGTCCCTGCAAAGAGCAGGGGGTTCCTGCAACCCATCTGCGATGGGAACCTTAAGAGGAGGCTGTGCTGAGTGCTGTGCGCCTTCCTCTGCTGCGGAGCTCTGCAGGTCCTCGCTCTGCTGGGGCGGCAAGACCAGACCATCCCCAAAAGTCTTGCAAGGATTTCCATCCGTGTGGAAGGAACCCATCAAGTGGTGTAACTGTTAAGTTATTAGCTTGGTTAAGCAAGAGTGTTTGTGATCCTGAAGCCAGTGGGGATTTGTTCTGTGGTGTACACATACAACATCGCTCAACATCGCTTCTGAAGTTTGGGAGGAAAGTGCCAAATGTTTCATGTGTGACCCAACGGCTGATCTGCCTCGAGTCCCTTCCAGCCCTTTTGCCCCTGGTTTCAGATGGTCATGCAGAGATTTCCTACTGTGCTGGGGCTGGGCGGGTGCTTGCACAGAGCAGCCCCATGGGGTTGTGTTTGCAGAAACCCCTTCTCATACGTGGATCAGCTGCAGATGCCCTGGGAATACTGATGAGGTAAAACCAATCCTCAATTCAACCAGTTGTCTCCTCCAGCCAAAAACCCCATCCTGGGGCAAGCTATGGAGCTTTCTCCCCTAACAAGGCTCCAGCCTTAAAAAAGACCAATTTTATAACTGAATTTTTTTTCCTCTTTTTTTGGATTATTTTAAATTATAGACAGGCCGGATCGAACCAAACTACCCCAAAGTCTGTGGTCACCAGGGCAACGTGCTGGACATCAAGTGGAATCCCTTCATTGAGAACATCATCGCATCATGCTCCGAAGACACCTCGGTGAGCTGCAGTGCTTCAGGCTGGCACCTCCCCGGAGTCATGCAGCTCCGTGAACCCTCCTGCCTTCAATTTATACACCCAGAGGCATGGGAAGGGGCTGCCGGAGGCACTGTGAGTGGGTGATGGCTCAGCCATCTTGGGAACGGAGAGGGAGTAAGAAATTGATGCAGAGCCATAGGCAAACTGTGCCAATCCCTGGCTCCTGTGTCGGTGGTGCAGGGGCTGTGGCCGGTGCCCAGCTCCTCTGCTGTCCCCAGTGTCCCTTATCGTCACAGCGCTGCTCTTCCTGCATCCCCTGCTGCAGATAAGCCGTACAGCTGTGCACAATGAGGTTTTTTGTTGTTGGTTTTTTTTTGTTTTTTTTTTTTAACAAGCCCAACAGCAATGCTATTATTAATCCTTCATGCTCTTGGGGACCGCAGGGGCTGCAACTGCTCTCGTGGCCTGATCCATCAAGTGATACAAGCAAAAGGCAGCTTTGCAGGCTGGGGGATAATGAATCAGGTCATCTTTACGTAGCTGTTGTTTGCATCCTCCTCCTTTTTATTTTCTGGATGCAAACAAGTCCATCCTAAAGGCGGTATCACAAAGGAAAAAGGGCCTTTGTACAAGGGAGAGGATCAAAAACCATCACCCGTTCCGCATGGCAGAAGCTGGGGTTTGGGGTGATCCAGTTTTTAACCAGTTACAAATCTGCCTTGCCTGATCCTTAGTGTTTCACTGTATTATCACCTGATGTCTCATCCTCTCCAGTTCAGTATATTGGCATTTTTTATTAGCTGAAAGCTTGTCAAGGAAGATACTGAGTAGGGAAAAAAATGCAGATCATGGCCATGAATCATGGTGAGTGAACTGACTCCCACCTTAAATTATAACCTTTTATATACAGTCACTGGGGAACAGGGGTACTGGGAGGGAGGGAGGATACTGGGAAGACTTCATGAGTCATTGTTAAACCTGGAAAATTAAGTTAATTGCCCCTGAGGCTGTCTGAGGGTGGGGGGGTCCCCGATGGAGATTAGTTGGAGGGGATCAGCCCCGCAGCTGGGTGGGCTCATGGCTCCTGGTGCCACCCCGTGCCCAGGGTGCTGCTTATGGGCAGGTCCTGCACCTTCGGGCTCTCTCCACCCACTCCCAGGAGGTTTAACAAGGTTCAGGCCAACAGTCTTTATCAATGAGAGAGGATGCTCAGGTGCTTGAGGAGTCTGAGCTGCAGAAAACAGAGTATTTGCATGATATTTGTCACCCGGGGGCACTGCCGGTCCCAGGCTGGGGACACCACCGCCGCGGGAGACACGGGGACCTGCCACGTGCACCACTAGCCTGGGGGGAGCATGGTGATGCAGCCAGCCGGTCCTGCTCCAGACTCGTGCCTTTTCTCCATCATGCCCTATGCAGGGAGGACGACATGTGCAGCCTTGTCCCTGGGACATCGCTATGGGTTAATCCTCTCCAAGGCGGCGATGAGGATTTCACATCTCAGCAGCACCCAATATTAATGGCCATGGTTAGATGCTGCCTTGCTGGAGAGTGATCTCTCTTGTAGCCCACCTGGGTTGTCGCTCTGCTTGAAACCCCTCCTGTAAATTCTCCCTTGCTATCAACCCCATATCCATCCGTACCCGTCTGTCGCTGCTCAGATAACGGTGTCTGTCCTTGCCTGATGCTCTCCCTTGGGGCACCAGGACTGATAATTCATTATTCGTCTTTGCGGGACAATTAGCAACAGGGCTGATTCTCAAGTTCCTGGTCCCTGCTGCGAGCTGCTGAAATGCCGTGAAGGCTTTTTGGGAAGGAGCTTTTAAAGGACAAACCAAGTGGGAAGACTAAAAGGGGAATTCCCCAATCTCTGTAGGTGTTTCAGGCTCCACATTTTCCTTGTGCCGACGCTCTCTGTGCACTCAGGCGCAGTGAGCTGATGTGGCGTACAGAGCTAGAGGGGGGATTTTGCAGCATGGTGTCTTGTTTGCAGGGTACATCTCATTGTGGAAAGGGGCGTTTCAGGTAAAATTTTATCAAGAAGTTTTCTTAGGATGGGTTGGGAGAGGAAGTCTTTGGTTTCACAGGCTGCGTCCCACCCCAGCTGTGCTCCTTGGTGTCAGGGGAGGAGGGGGAGGGAGGTGCTTCTAGGGCTGTTCCTCTGGGTCTTTTTTTTAATGAGAATTTTCCAAAAGCATCATTTCCACCCCAGGATGGGACAAGGTTGTGAAATGCAGTGCTTGATTTTTGAGTTAGCTCCAGCTATGCCTATACTGGCAACAGAATGGCACTAGTACTGCAACCAGTTCTGACACATCTATTTTCAGGTCATGGTGACCATGGTAATGGGGAAACCTGCCTAAAATAGCCTGTCCCTGGCACTCACCCCCTTTTTTTGCAAGACACAAGGAATGATGCAACTCTGTTAGGAGCAGACCGCAAGAGGTGATGCTGTGCTGCGAAACCCCGGCGATGATTCCCAGCTGAGCACAGATGCAGGACACATTTAATAACCATCCTTTAGGCTACCTGCACAGCAAAAGGCAAGAAGTAGCTCTTATTTGAGCAGACCCTGACGATGCAGGGACCCTAACGCTGCGTGTCCCACCCCCCCGGGTTTGATGCCGCATCCCCCGAGCAGCGAGCGTGCAGCAGGCACCTCTGCGGCATGCAGAGCTCGCTCAGAGCCCTCGTGGATGCAGATCGCTGGAGCGAGGCGCAACCGGAGGTTTGGTAACAGCCGTTTCGTAAGCCGCCGCTTTCGTAACCGGTTCCTTTGACACCCGGCAATCAGGGTCGTGTTGCTTGTTCCTCGTGTTGTGCATTGTTTGAAAACCGCTGATGCTCTCAGAATTGTCCCTCCCAGCCAAACCAGCCTCTTAACCATGTCTCTGTCATAACGCCGTTTCCTCTGCATGCCACGCAACCTGAAGAGCAGCATCTTCCACCTCTAAATGTGCAGGTTCAGGCAGAAAACTCACCACTCCACCTGTACCTCCTTACGCAGTTTTTTCGCTGCAATATTGCAAATTAAGTTTTGCCCCCCTTGCCCGAGCTGTAGCTCAGCCCCCGGCTAGATGGGGCGACCTTTGGGGGTGCTGGAGAAGAGAGGGAGAAGCGACCGAAGGGACAGCAGGATCAGTCCTCCCTGGGTAGCAGCCTCCCAGATATTCCCTACGTTTTGGAAAAGCTTTATTTCAACTCAGCAATGCTCGTTGGGGCAGCATGGCCCCAGCCACTGCGTCTGCCCAGAGGCAAGCTTGTCTTTTGAGATGGTGGTGGAGGAGGCGAAAGGGAACCTGCACAGGCTGTGTGCTGCATTTGATATGGTTTGGCTTTTTTAATGGGTGTTACTTAAAAGTATTGTGGTGTGTCTGTAACTGATGTTAGAGCTGGGATGAGATGAAGGCTCTGAGAAAGATGAGTGTGCTGGCCAAGGCAGCCTGCCGTGGGGAGGAGATGAGAGTGCAAAGCTCAGTCGTTCCATCTCTTCACCTGAACGTGGGGACATGTATGCGCCACCAAACGCTGCTGGGTGTCGGAAGGCTTTGAGAAGCCACAGCGCTGGCAGGATCCCGGGTCTCGCTGCTCGGATAGGTGCAGAGAGCTCGGGCACGGAGCAGACCGAGGGGGGGTTAGATATATGCGACGTGTCACTTCGGCTTCGTACCAGAGACCTGCCATGAAGATGAAAGCATCTCTAACCGCTCTTTGATAGTATTATCTGGAGCTGTTTAATTGAAGAGGAGACACTACAGAAGCTTTCCCAATGCACCGCCTCCTTTTGTTCAGCAAGCACCTTCAGTGTGGAGGCTTTTCTGGCTTGTTTTTAACCCAGGTTCTCCTCACTGGTGGCAGTGGGGGTCTCCCCTGGCCCCACTCCCCGGGAAGCGCTCCAGCGGCTTTATCGGGTCCTTCTCCTCAGCACCCGCAGTCCAGGTGTGATCAACCCCAGGACATCCATTAGGATGCAGGATGAGGCTGCTGGCCTTGGGGCACCGTGGGGATTCAGCAGCTCAGAGCGCCCCTGGGTGGGTGTCAGGGTCCTCCTGGGGCTCCCAAACCCATCCTGACGCCCGCCCCGTCCCGCAGGTGCGGATCTGGGAGATCCCCGAGGGAGGCCTGAAGAGGAACATGACGGAGGCTGTCCTGGAGCTGTACGGGCACAGCCGGCGCGTCGGCCTCGTCGAGTGGCATCCCACCACCAACAACATCCTCTTCAGCGCTGGCTATGACTATAAGGTGAGCCCTGCCCCGCTCAGCTGCTGCCCAGGACTGCCCTTGCAAAGGCTTTCCCTGCTCGTGACACGGGTGGGAGTCACCTGTGTGCAGGCAGGGCAGGATCCTGCCGGCTGGAATAAAATGACCCACCGTGTCTGCAGCAGACAGTACCTTCCCTCATGCAAGGGTCTTGCACCCAGTCTTAAGGACTATTGTAATTTTGCACAAGCAGCAGCTGCAGGGCGGCCCTGGGAGATGGAAGGAGGGTCTGTAAGGGATGAGGGGGCAATTTCAGCCAAAATAGGAGATATTAAGATGCCCGAAGCAGACGTGGAGGTTGCAGCAGGGGTGGGGGGTCTCCAGGAGTGGAGATGCCAGGGCAGCCTCCCCGCTTCCCACAGGTCCTCATCTGGAACCTGGACATTGGGGAGCCGGTGAAGATGATCGATTGCCACACGGATGTCATCCTCTGCATGTCTTTCAACACCGATGGCAGCCTCCTGGCCACCAGCTGCAAGGACAAGAAGCTGCGGGTCGTGGAGCCGCGCTCCGGCAGGGTCCTGCAGGTGCGGTGCTCGTGCTGGGGGGCTGTGTGCTGCATGGGATAGGGGGGTTAGAAATAAGATCTTAGGGAGGAATCCCACTGAAAACACATAAAAACATTTGCAAGGTACTGTATGTACTCATGATGTGATGTTGTGCATGTGTCAGTGTCTGCAGGTAATTCTCTGCTTGTTGTTAAAATTAGGTGAAGGTGTTGGGGAGGGCTTGGCTTCATTCCAAGCACAGGAGTTGGAAGCTTTTATTCTTTTATTAATTAAGGATTTGTGGAAAATAGTAGAAATTAGGCGGGGGGTGTGTGTGCAGAAAGTCCCAGAAAGAGCCACAGTTTGGAGGAAGACAGTGGTTTCTCAGTAAAGGTGCTATCTAATATTCAGGGAGATGATAGGCATTTTCGTTTTGCACAGGGGACAGGTGTTGAATCACGATACCTCCATCCTGGCTGCCACCCCACCAGCACGGAGCTGATGTTTCACCGGGATGAGGCGGGAGAGGCGTTGGGGGGGCAGCAGGTCGGGCTACCTGCCAAAAGAAGGGGCTTTCCTGGGATGAGGATCAGGTCTGGGGGCCGCAGCGGGGGGGCGGCTGCCGGTGAGCATGCTCCTGTCTTGCAGGAGGCCAGCTGCAAGAACCACCGTGTCAACCGGGTGGTCTTCCTGGGCAGTACAAAGCGGCTGCTGACGACAGGGGTGTCGCGCTGGAACACGCGACAGATTGCCCTCTGGGACCAGGTGGGTGCCAGGACCCCTGCTCCGTCCCCGCTGGGACCCCTGCTCAGCACGAGCATCGGGACAACTTGGTTAATAAAGTGCTTTTCCCTGTTGTGCAGGAAGACCTGTCCATGCCCCTGATAGAGGAGGAGATCGATGGGCTCTCAGGTCTCCTCTTCCCTTTCTATGATGCCGACACTCACATGCTGTACTTGGCTGGCAAGGTACGGGCTGTGCTTCGCGTCCCGCAGCTGCGGGAGCTACGACATCTCCCGGGGCGGCGAAAGGGCCTCTCTCCAGCAAACTGTGTGGGGGAGAAGCGCCGTCCTGGGAGCAGGGCTGTCCTGAGCCCCAAGCAAAGTGTTACACAGCTCTTTGGCCACGAAACCCTGGTTTGGAGAGGTGCCTGCCAGTGTTGCATGAGTGGGCAGCATCCTGCTGGGTGATGCACAGGGCTGCAGCATCCCCAGCCTGTATCCCTCCAGCATTTCCCAAGGACAGGGTGCTGAGGGTTGTTATCGTGGTCTTTATTCAACCTCATGTTTGCCAAAGCACTAAACCATCCCTCTTCCTGCACTCACTCCAGGGCGATGGCAACATTCGGTACTATGAGATCGGCTCGGAAAAGCCCTACTTGAGTTATCTCATGGAGTTTCGCTCCCCAGCACCGCAGAAAGGACTGGGTAAGGACGGCTGTGCTGCTGACCCTTCACTCTGAACATGCAAAAGGTAGATGATGGAAGGCGCTTAATTAAATGCCACAGGCAAATGGGTTTGGCATGGGTTTGGCAGGCACTGTGCCAGCTCTGGAGCATCAACACAGGGCTGCAGTGCTTGCAGGGCGGTGTTCACATTGCTGTGCTCTTCCTCCTGCGGTGATTCAGCCAGGCTGGGGCTGGGTCCCGGCCAGGCGCACGCTTGGTGACACCCTTCCTGCTGTCACACATGCCACTGCTTTACCAGGGGACATCGGTCAGCGATTCATGTGATTTGTCCCGAATAAAAGCTGCTCATGCCTTTCCCAATGTCCCTGCAAACGCCTTCGGTATGGCCCAGGTCTATGCCCCAGGTCCCCAGAGTGATGGCAGGGATTAATTCAGCAAGGATCTGGGTCTCCAAATGGAGAACGAGGACCTTTTGGGGTCCTCCGTGCTGGGGAGGTGGATGGATCCCAGCTGGCTGCCTGGGGTTTGCAGCACCCGGGGGTTATTGTCTGTGCCTCCTCCGCAGGGGTGATGCCGAAGCACGGGCTGGACGTGTCGGCCTGCGAGGTCTTTCGGTTCTACAAGCTTGTCACCCTCAAGGGGCTGATCGAACCCATCTCGATGATTGTGCCGAGGAGGGTGAGTCCCTCGGGGCGTGGGGACAGGCTGGCCGGGGCAAGTGGCATATGGGGGTGTCCAAAGTGGGTCCAGTGTGATGGAGATGCCCCCGCTTGCACCGCTTTGCTGACCAGTCTGATCGCTGGGTCTCTTTGCACCAGTCTTAGACCTCCCAGTCATTACACTTCCCAGGCATGGGATTCCACGGGGGTTTTACCCAAAGCTGAATGGGAAATTTTTTAGAAAATGCTTCTCTGCATTGCTCCTGGCCTTGATGCAATCGATTTGTGCAAAATCAGCTTGGTCCATTGCGACGGGCAGCAAGGGGCTTGTCTCGCCTGAGGTTTGGGGGCTGTTTCTGGTAAAATATATCTCAGAGGTGGACCTGGAGCAGGGTTTGGCGTTTGCCTTCCCAGCACCATCTGTAGCTGGAAGCAAACCCAGCTGCCGGCCAGGGCTGTGTGGAGGAGCCGGTCCTGGGCTCTGCCGCAGCTCAGCAGCCGCTCGTCCTCCTACGGCCCCTTGGCACTGCTGCTGCCAGTGGCCAAGCCAGCATTTCCCAGCTCCACCACATGTGCCCTGAGCAGGCAGCGCTGGCATTTCTCATCTAACTTAATGGTGCAAACACCAGTTTATTGCTTCCCCAGATGCCTTGGGTGGGTGCATTGCTGCATGCCAAAGGAGTGAGCGCAATCGTTTGCAGCACATTGCAACGTGTAGTTAAAATTGTGAGCAGATTCACGGAGGCACTTGCTTTTCTTTCCCCGTGTTTTCAGTCAGAAACATACCAAGAGGACATTTACCCGATGACTCCGGGTACGGAGCCAGCCCTCACGCCGGATGAATGGCTGAGCGGGGTGAACAGAGGTAAAGCCACCGGTGCTGCGCTGGGTGGGCGGCACGGAGCCCCGAAAACAGCCGGGCAGTGGGATGGGACCGCAGCCCTCCCTGACCCCCTCCCGCGCTCTGCCCCGCTCAGATCCCATCCTGATGTCGCTGAAGGAGGGCTACAAGAAGACATCCAAAATTGTCTTTAAGGCACCAGTGAGGGAGAAGAAGAGCGTCGTCGTTAATGGCATAGACCTGCTGGAGAACGTGCCGCCCCGGACGGAGAACGAGGTAGGGCAGTGCGGCCCTGGCATGGGGCACAGGAGGGGACAGTGGCTGGCTTGGGGGGGACATTTTCTGGGTGCAGTTTGGAAAGGTGCCACTTGGCGGGTCTCTGCCTGTACTCCCAAACTGAGGTACCCAGTCACCGCGTTTCCCTGTGACTTGAAGCATCCCGCTCCGTATTTACCACAGAGCAACTGAAAGGAGCGGCGTTAAGCTCCTAAACTTTTTTTTTTTTTTTAAATTAAAATCCTTCTCTGGAAACAACATACAGCAGTGCTGGGGAAACATCAGCACTTGGTCCTGGAAGGCATTTCTTTTGCCAGAGCCGAGTTTGCAGATTGCATGTGTAGGGTATCCCCAAACTGGAGGGTAAAATATTAAATCCGAGAGAGCAGGCAGCATGGCAGATGTGGTCGTGTTGCAAAAGCAGCCGAGTTATGAAATGGCCCCAGCACGGCTCCAGGGGCTGGCAGGAGGGCGAAGCCCTGGGGGCAAGTGGCTGGTGCGGTCCCTCCAGCTCCCTCCTTCCCTTTCAGCTCCTTCGGATGTTCTTCCGACAGCAGGACGAGATCCGGCGGCTGAAAGACGAGCTCTCGCAGAAAGACATACGGATCCGACAGCTACAGCTGGAGTTAAAAAACTTGCGTAACAGCCCGAAGAATAATTAACTTCCAGGGACGTTTTATAAATAAACTTTCTTTGTTTATACTTGCTCTTTAATTTTATTGTATCCACTTACACAGAATATGAGCCAGAAGTCAAGTGACCTGCCAAGAGCCCACTCGCTAACTGGAAATACGTCCTCCTAATCTTGTCTAGCACTAAAACCGCTATAACCGAAGGCTACTGCATGAGAGGCAGCTGGGGCATCCGCGTGCCCCAGCGATGGTCTTGGAGTAAGTAGACGAGCTGTGTCCCCTCCGTCGGGAATAACCGGCACAGGGGAGCCGAGGCGGCGGCGACTCCCTGGGAAGGCGCGATGCTTTGTTGCTATTAATTTTTTTCCTATGCAAAATTGTGACAGCGGGTGCAGAACTGGAACGGGGTGCGGGAAGGGCTTAATTCACAAAAGCACGCTGCCGCGGCGGTGGCCCGGGACCCTTCCCATGGCGGTGGGGCTGCCGGGTGGGCTCCGGCATGGCCGGGCTTTGGGAGGAGCAGCCTGTGAGTGTCCCCAGGCTACAGCCTGGGGAAGGGAGCTGCTCCATGTGCAAGCATGTGTGCGTGCGTGCATCCGTGCACATGCACCTATAGCCTTCTTTTAAAAAAAAAAAAAAAAAAAAAAAAGAGGCTGGGTTTTCTAAGCAGGGATGGATTTTTGCTCCCTCTACAAAGAGGGATTTACCCTCCTCCAGTCTGCTGGGACATGTGCCAGTGCCACAGGGAGGGGGGAAGGATGCTACCTGGCTCGCCCTGAGGGTCCCCAGGCAGACACCATGGTGCTGCCCCAAGGGATGGACCCAGGGGATGCTGAAACTGTGTGGGTGCTCGATGGGCTCAGCACATGTGTACAATCATGAGTTTTTGTGGATTAGGCCTGTAGCACAGGGAACGACACCAAATACTGCTAGTTTACCTATATAAATATTTTCACTAAATCGAGTTGCTGATCTGCCCAGCACTACCAGTGCAACGGTTTCTCCTCTCTGTTAATTCACATCGTGCCCTGCACCCACTGCTTCCCCCTCTTTACGTTCAATGTGCTGTCATTGCCTATTATTTATGCTACCACGGAATAGTGATGAAATAAAATGTTTTCAAGATACCAAAACCTTGCCCACTCCTTTCTTTCTCTGCTGATGGGCCATGCGTGAGCACTGGCCCCCACCTGAGAGAGAGTGGTAGGACCCAGAGGGACATTTTTGGGTGTGCACAAAGGTGTCCTCTGCTTGCCCTGGGCTGGGTTGGCTGCTTTGGGCTCCCTGGCAAGGCGAGTGTTGCTGGGGGGAGATGCTCGCTGGAGGGACTTTGCTGGATGGGGGAAACAGCCAAAGGTGAATCGTGGACTCAGAGAATGGTTTGGGTTGGAAGGGACATTTAAAGGTCATCTAGTGCAACCCCCCTGCAATAAGCAGGGACATCTTCAACTAGACCAGGTTGTTCAGAGCCCTGTCCAACCCGACCTTGAACGTTTCCAGGGATGGGGCATCTCCCATCTCTCTGGGCAACCTGTTCCCGTGCCTCACCACCCTCATCGTAACAAATACTTTCCTTGTATCTAGTCTGAATCTCCCCTCTTTTAGTTTAAAACCCTTGTCCTATTGCTACAGGCCTTATTAAAAAGTCTGTCCCCATCTTTCTAATAAATGTCCTATGCTGAGACCAGCCCCAAATTTGCAGGTAAAATGCAGCGGTTCTGCAGCTGCCCTGGCTCCCCACGGCACTGCAGCCAGGCGTGTGTGAGCAAGGGGGCAGCGCGAGGGATGCTGAGATGGAAGTAGAGCTTTAAGCTTTATTTCCTTCATTTTCTGCGCTGAAGACTGTGTTAGCATTTGGTGTCAGGACTGGAGTTTCCTAGGTTTATTGTGTCTCATAATTGGGAGGAGAAACCACTTTTTACTCACGTCTTGGCTGCTTCATGCAGAGCAGCAGTGGCTTGGTCCTGTTTGAGGTTATTTATGTCTTATGGCCTTAGTCAAAGGGGGTGTGTTGGGACTTAGTGCACTAAATTATCTCTTGTAAGGGAAGAGCCAACATTTCTCCAAAGCCCCTTGAATCAATACGAAATGAGCCCAATTACAGCTGCGGGTAGTGATGATTAATGAGCCAATTAGCATATCTGCAAACATCAGCACAAATCTAGTGGCAATTGCTGCCTCTGTTGCAGGTGACGGGGACGTCTCCGGGGTGCAGGCGACTGATGCAGGATGTGGCCCCATGGGGTGGCTCTGGGTGGGCTTTAGTGTGCAGCATACCTTTGCAAATCATGCTCAAGGGACTCCCAAAATGTTTGGGATTCACTGAAAATCTCCAGCCCAAGTTGTGATTGTGCAGTTTCCAGGGCAAACCCTTCACCAGCTTCTCACTGCTCCTCTTCTTGCACCTTTCCTCCCAAACTCCCCTCTCAGTAACAGCTTGAGCTTTTCCCGACATTTCCTCCTCCACCATCTGGGTGCTATTTAAAGCAGAAAGCCCATTTTTGGGGGCACTTGATACATCTAATTTTAGCACCAAATTCCCTGCACTGCTGCAACTCGACCACGGAGCAGGGGCCCCACGCAGCTGGGTGCAATCCTGCATTGCTGCAAGGACCCACTGCATCGCCCCTCATCCCGGTGATTTGGGGTCACTTGGGAACCGTGAGACCTGCTCCTGCACTGCCCCATGTCCTTGCCCTTTGCTCTTGATGAGCCTGTGGTTCTCTTGTGCGTTTTTCAGGTGCTTCTGGGTAGTTCAGCATTTGCCAGGGTCTAAATGAGACCAACGAGTCTGTAACCTCCCAGTTTTTTTTCTCCCGTCCTTCTTGCAGACATTACAGTTTCTTTAAAGCCTCCCAACTGCTCCTTGCTGCTGCAGTGTTAGCAGAGCTGATCCCTTGCTCTCCAGGCCCAGCTCCTCCAGGACCCCTCCAGAAACTTTATCCAGCCTCTGTAATTCACAAACATCTAATTTATCTGCAGCATTTCCCAAGCTGTCCCTATCCAAACCCAGGCTGAGGTCTCACCCTTCCTGTACTGCTGCTAATTGCAATTACCTCTCCATCACAGCTGACATCTTCCGGGATAACAGGTTTTAAGGAAAAAGGCTTAAAGACCTCAGCTGTCCGTAGCAGACAGTCCCTTCCTTCTTCAAACGGGGCCATGGGGTGATTTCTTCCCTACTTTGTTTTTCCCCTCCATATTAATGCTGTCCCTCTGTGCTCATCCTTATCAACCTGACCTACTTTCTGCTTCCTGGAGATTTCGCTTTGTTTGAGGCTTGGCCTCCTCGTATGTTTCCTAGCTGCAGGATTATCGTTAATTCTCTGGTTTCCAACATTTTGTGAGTGCCTACTTGAAAAGATTTCTGGTGATTAAAAACCCCCTGAATTTATAGATGAAGATGTAGGATCTGGTTTTTGAAATCTAAAATTAAGCAAATGCAGAGAAACCACTATGGGTTTTATTTTAATTAAATGGGAGTTTCCCATCTATTTGCTGAGGATGACACTGGTCCTTCCCTTTTCTGACATCCTTAAAATCAAGGGGTGCTTTGCACTCACAGAACTTGGCCCTGCTTGGCTCAGCAGCTCCAGCTTCGCACCCGGGGACCCTCCGTTGGGAGCTCCCCCCCCCCAGCAAAAAATTATTAGAAATTTTTACCAACCTGGTACAGTTTTAGAAACTATGCACTGCTGCCTTTTGACCTTAAGTAAGATCCCCAGAATCCAACTTTCCCATTCCGTCCTGGGAGGAGGCTTTCAAACACTGAAAGGGGAATTTGGTGCTGAAATGGAGCTGAAACCGCACCAGGATTTGTGCAGCGGACGGCTGCTTCTCTGGGTGTCCTGGCAAGCACCGGGCACGTGCCACATCAACCTGCCTGCTAGACCGAAGGCCGTGCTTGGACATACCTGCTTCAGCCAGATGTGGCCGCTCCAGATGTTCCGCAGCATCTGTAAGGGCTCAGCAGGGAAACACCCCGTCACCTGCCCTACTGCCCAGCAGCAGCCAGCTTCCAAACAGCGCTGGAAAAAAAATCACAGTAAAATTAGCAATTACAGCAAAGCTGTACTGTTTGGAGCAAGGACCGGTGGTGGTCTCTCAGAGGAGGATGTCCAGGGTGAAAAGCTCACCTGGTCCTACCTCTGCTGCCACCTCCCTTCTGCACGCACATTTAGCAAGTGCCAAGCATCCAAGTGTAATGGAAGAACTCCAAACTGAAAATGTTAAAGTCTTGCCAAAAAGTTCTTCATCATGTTTTTACTGGCTCCAGGCAGGAGGAGCAAAACCAGCAGTGACAACAACCAGCTGATAGCAGAAAAGTTGTACGGTGACGTTATCTGGATCAAGCAAGAACTGCTGAGCTAAACGGAACAGCAGTCAAAATGCATTTGGAGAAGCACCAGTAAGAGTTAATGGGAGATGCTCAGACAGAAGTGGTCAGGTTTTCCACTTAAAAGGGAAGTAGTAACTGCAGCTCCCGAACCACACATGTACATACTCTGACTCCAGCCTGTGTCCCACCTTGCGCTTACTCCCCCCGACAGCATTAATCCCCATCCCATCCCCTTGCCCAATGCATGAAGCAAAAGAGCAGCTGATGATTTAAATCTTCCCTCGGTGATTCGTGAAGCCGTGAATCGGGGCACCGCTGCTGCTGCCAGAGCCTCGCCTGGAAGAAGGGCGAGGGCTGTTGCAAGCAAAGCCGTGGGTTGCACAGGGCGATTGCTTCATGCGCCGCCGTGAAGGAAGCGTTCGCCATCGCTCAGCAGAGCGGGAGAATGGAGGAGAGCTTTCCCAGCTCCGTTTTGGGAGGTGGGAGGAATTATTTGCAGGAGCAGAAGAGATGAGCTGGGACGCTGAGGGAAAGCAGTGCCTGCTGCCCTGGCCTGTTTTGGCACCGGGAAAGCATTGCGGTCCTTCTCTCGGGCCCACCTGCCATCAGCCTGCAGTGAGTGCAGCACCTTCATCCCATTCCCAGGTTTCCCACTTACTTTCTGCTAGAGCCAAGCTGCTGGTCATGGTCCGGAGGGGCTGGCGGGACGCAGGCAGCAGCCGCACGGCTGCAGGGGGGGCTGCCCTCACTGCAAAACTCGTGCTGGGGCATCCTCCCCGGCTGCAGAAACGGCCACTCCCAGCCCAAACCTCTGCCCAGCCTGCACATTCGCTGCTGGTTTATCTGCGCGTCGACATCAATAACTGTAGCCAAAGTACCTCCAGAAAGCTGAGAAACATTTTTGCGTCACGATGAGCTCCATGCAGCTAGATCCTTCGTCAACTCTCATTTTTTAAGTACTCTGCAGTACATTTCTTGTCTTAACGCTGGGGACTGAAAATCCTCAGGGCTCCTACGGCTGAAGTCTGTAGTCATCAGAGATTTCTAAATTTCAGCATGGGAAATTCATTCTTATGGAAACATAAGACATCTTTAAAGACAACTGTAAGAGATTCTTGGTCAAAGCAGGGATTGTTCTGCAGAGAACCAGGGCAGTGATTAAACACCAACCAAAGCATTGCAGGGCAGGATGAGACCCTAGACTATCACTGGTTTAGTGATAGAGATAGTTTAGTTTAGGCATCCACTTTTGGCAAGGATGGTCCATCGTTACATCTGGCTGCAGACCAGTGGATTTGCCCCTCTATTTATCCAAATCCCAATTCAGAATGAACTGGAATATAAATGTGGTCAAGCGAGTCAGTGCCCCCACCTTGGGCAATAGGATGAACGAATAGGTTTCCCCAACTATTGCTCTCCTCCTGTATAATTGGATAATGTTGACAATTATTTGGGCTCAGAAAGCCTTCCTGACCTTCACCAGAGTCCCGTCCCTTACTTTAAACACCACAATTAGTACAGGTACAAGAAAGCATTATTGAATCGAGCAAGGAGAGAGAAGCTGTCCTCGAGGGTGCTAGAAATGCAAACACCTAGGCCATTATGTTATTAAGACTATATGGATTTGCAGTCCCCATACATTCAGCTTGGCACATAACAATTTTGACCACGAACATCTTGTTCCTGGCTCGCGTACACTCATTGCCAGGCACTGCACAACCCCGAGCAACACAGGAGGGAGGTTTTGTTTGTGAAGAGGGGTCACAAACAAGGCTGGAAAGCCCCGGCAGGACATTTTAGGTGGTTTGAGCTTTACAACAGGTTCAGGACAACAGGCCAAAATAAAGCACCTCAGGAACTAACTCTTACGACTTCTCCGAAATAGGAGCCAAGGGAGGGCTCTGCTTTTCCATGAAGAAACTTTCCCCAGCACCCGACAAGTTCCAGGTAAAGCAAGTTTCATGCTACATGTAAAGACAAATGCACAAATGAGAATAGTTTGGGCATCTGGCAAACACCAGGCTCCATCCCCACGGTCCCTGCCCAGGCAGATCGATCAGTCCTAGACTGCTGCACAACCAGAGCTCTTCAAATTACCATGTAGTTAAAAGGCAAACCAAGAGCAGAAAGAGAAAAGTGACGCAAAACCCTGGCATTTGAACATGCTGAACTCTGCCATTATTCATTCCCGACAGTATTTCTACCTGGGTTTTCCTGCTGAACTGTTATAAAGTACTAGGGTTTGCGGTTTTTTTCCAAGAGTATATAAGTCACTAAGCATCACTGCAAGTTGCTAAGTATCTTTAGCCAGCACTTATGTACATCCAGAGCACTTGGGAAAACAAGCTCTTGGTTCTCAGCATGACAAGACTGTACTTACATACTATGAAATATGAAATAACTGTGAAATTATTCCCATTGGGCAAACCGTGTTTTTGTTTTCAGTGGCAGTAGGCAGGCAGAAGTCACTTGGCTTTCCCTCTCCCAGCACAAACAGTCAAAACCTTGCTGTTCATCAGATGCACTCGTGCTTCTTCTTCCCTCTCTCTCATCTCCCAGAGCATTAGTGCTTCAGAAGAACTGAACAACGAACAGGACATCGCTTCACAGGGAAAGCAGTAAATACCAGGCATGGGTAGCAAAGATCTTACTGCTGCAGTTTTGAGACACCTAATTAATTCCAAAGTAAGCTTTGAAACAATTAACAGTACAAAGAGAAGTGTTACTTAAATGACACCTGGGCCATTCACTGCTTACACAGGGCGAAGAGCTGAAGGGTTTCCGAATGCTTCCACGATAAGAGGAAAAACACCCTTGCAAGCCAGCGGTGGCTCGCTAGAGCCCACGGGTGACAGGTTAAACCAAACATCACTTCAGCATTGCTGCATCTTGTGCGTGCAAAGGACATATTCATCTGGATGTCCTTGTTTGCTATGTCTCTGGGACTTAGGGAGGCTCATCGTGCAGGAAAGGTCAGGTCCAGTTGCTGCCGATTCCTTCTAACAGCTCGAGTAAAAAGCTATGTCTTTGGAAAACCGAGTTCCCCAGTACAAAGGCAAACTGAAGTCTGAGACAGAGCTGGTTTAGAGCAACACAAGATTTGGGTTGTAGCTCTAGAGCTACTGGCCCTGCCCCTGCATTACCCAGGGCTGGCGGCTGCTATTTGCTTTGCAGGAGCCTGACCCTGCCCTGCCAGTTCATGGTTTTGGTTTCACAGCAGATGATCCTGGCTGGGGAGGGAGCAGTTTGCCCAGTTGGATTTCCTCTTAAAAAAACCCCAAACAAGCAAACAAAAACCCCCACCCTACACAACGCTTCAGGATAGTGTAGTTTCCCACCTACAAAAAAGGCCTGTTTTTTTCCAAAGAGATCTGGTTAAGAAGAAATACCTGATCCTCCACAGCTTCTCATGCTCTTGCATGGCACAGAAACTGTATTTTAAGTACACAGAATATGCTACTTGCTGTGCCATTCACCTTTAAGACACAACTCGTTCACAAGAGAGGAAAACTCACGAGACAGGAAAACACAGAGACCTTGCTCTGGACTGGCAGTAAGTCACAGCAGACAGCCCTTGTCTTGGATGACCAAAGCTCCTAGATATACTAACCCAGAACTCACACACCAAACCACAGCACCGCACTCAGACGAAGGAAATCAAGAGTTCATGCTGGTAACACAGAAGAAACCCTCATTCTGAAAGAAAAATGGCATACCATTATTTGCATTAAAGCCACAACGCCTCCCTTGGTTTCACCCAACCATGGCTAAGAGTAGTTTTTATGGTGCAAAACGTATCGTCAAGCTACTAAAAATATCAGGGTATTTACCAGAATAGCTTAGTCAATGCCTTTTTAAAAAGGTATGCAATTCCTTCCCAGTGGCCCATTTTACTCAAATAAGCCACAGAAAAATTGTATAAAAAGATTTATTGAAATTCATCAATGACAAACAGACATAAAACTCAAAGTTTGGCTCTTCTGGGAAAAAAAACTGTTGCAAATGTATTTATACAGATGAAATATTGACTAGGAAATACAAGTCACTTCTAAAGCTATTTTAAAGAGGGATATGAAAGTAAAACTGTACATTCACTAGGTATTTTCAGTCATTTTACTGACTTCCACTAGGTAAGAAAATACAATTTTGTATTAGTATCTCGTGCTTGAGTGTATGAAAAGAAACCTCCTACCCTACATGCTGAACTGCCTCCTGTATTTAGGTTTGTAAAAATTTTCAAAGTATATAGCACAAGTGGAAGTAGTTTCTCATCACTTAAAATTGACTAGGTGTTATATATTACAGACCAAAATAGTACACACCTTATTTAAAAGGGTTGAAACATTTTTTTATTACAATTGTCAAATTCATTTCACTAGTAACTCAGGAATTAGGAACACTTTTTATATATATTTATATATATATTTAAATGCCTGCCATTTTCAGTGTATTGGCTATACCCTAGCCAAAAAAAAAAAAAAAAAAAAAAACAAACCCAAAAACAAACAGAAAGGAAAACACACAACACACAGGGCAGGGAGGGGGGATTGCAAATTCACCCCACAAACCAGATCCAAAGGAACACCCCAAAAAACCCCAACAAAAACATTTGGTCACTATTTACATACAGCAAAATAAAAGGTACCTACAAAAGCAGGGAAAGCATTGGCTGAAAATGGCAGTCATTCACGGACAGGCAACAAAGAAATCACTTTATCAATATGCCATTCTCACACCTGTTGCTGTGGAGGGATGCTTTGCCTAAATTTGCAGCATCCCTCAAAAAAATGCTTATAATGTATTTAGTGACTGGCAGCGGTGGAAAATTCCCAACAACCAATGCTATTCAGCTGTCTCAGAACAGAGTATGTGTATTTGGGGTATCATCCACTGATCTTAAAACTTTTTTTGTCTTTTTTTTTTTTTTCCAAAGATGTCAAAGTATCCACTCCAATAATAAGAAACAAATTACCACTTGGTTTATACTTACTATTGCAGTTACAGGGACTGAGAGAGGGACAAAAAGAAAAAATTTAAAAAGAATAGGAGGAGGAGTGGCAGTAAAAATAGTATTTTATTCCCTTGCCCACCCAGTCTGCTTCTCCCTCTCGTTCCCACAGCAACATTACAATCAGAAAAAAAAAAAAAAAAAGAAAAAGAAAAAAAAGAAAAAAAAAGGTTGGGGGTGTGGGGAGGGAAAATACAGGGTAAAAACAGTCAAATCACAATAGGAAATTTTCAAAATAGGTTATTCAGTTTAGTCATCTTCATCCCCTTCATCTTCAGGTTCTCGTTTTCTCTTCTGTCCCCGTTCTTCATCTAGAAAATAAAACACAACTTGAATCACATGAGTGCTCCCTCATACTGCTGAGGAGTTGAACAAGTTCAACAAGCTTCTACTTTGGCAACTGGCTTACTATCAAAGGAGCAGGAATACAAACAGAAGCCTGTTTTTTAGAAAATGATATTTGACTTTAAAAAAAAAAATTATTATTATCATTATTATTATTATCTCTAGCAAAAACTGGATTGCTGCCATACCAGGCTCTTCTTCATCTTCATCGTCATCTACCTCACCATCGTTGTAGCCTTCTTCATCCTCCTGAATTAGAAAAAAAATAAAGGAAGGATTAAAAAAAGTCAGTTTCAGTACAGGACCCTTCACAATTTGGCAATATCCAAAAGCATTTTACAACAGAGAGAAAGTCCTTGAAGTATCTTAAACAAAAACCAAACAAAAAGGTAGACACTTCCCACGCACTTATATAAGTGCGTTTTTTTGCTACAGTGTAACTGCACTCTGGCCCAAGTTTCATTGCAGAAAATCAGAAGTAATCATAGCAGCCACTTCTAGCTTCAAGTCTTCAGTGAGAATATGGTTTTATACTTCACGCTGATATGCAGCTGCAAATTTTGTTATGATGTCGTGAGTTTAGTAAAACTTGACTGGTCAGTAGGAGAAGGCACATCTTCTAGGGGTAGAGAGAGTTAAAACACAAACAGACATCTCCAAAGCTTGAGGAGCTGCTGTTGGTTTTGAGAAGAGGCTGACCAACCATTCAGGAGTGGCAGTTAAGTATCTAAGATTGTTTGACTGGTTGAGAGATAATATGACCTCCTACAGTCAAATTTTAGCCCCATCCCAGTGGTTCTGCTAACAGCAAAGTCTCAGCAGACTGTGACAGGCTCAGCACACCCTACACACTGGAGCTGGACTATGCGAAGAATTTAAGCATCCTGAGGAATCACAAGGTACATGCCCAACGAGGAACATCGGTCTGAGAGCACAGTCAGTAATTCACGTACCACTCTCTTGTCTGTATGGAGGCTGTAACCCCAGCCCTTCAAAGGCCCCACAAACTAGGTCTGCAGACGTTCCTGATAGTATTTTTGACATCAGCCCAATAAATAGAATGATTTCATGTCAATGGTCACTAGATGGCAGCTGGCTCATAGACAGGCATGCCTCAAAGCCACCCCCCACTGCGATGCTTCTCAAGTAAAAAAGCAAGCACACGCTTGAAGCACTCAAAGCCTCCAATATTTGGTCCATTTCTTGCCCAACTATTCCCAGTTAGAGCATGTTCACTCTACGCCCATTATTAACTGCATAAATCCTTACCTCCTCTTCTCCGCTCACATCCTCCTCTTCTCCTTCTTCTTCTTCCTCCTCATCTTCTTCGTCTTCTACTACCTGAGCATCATCATCATACTCCTCTTCTATACAGTCAAACAAGATTAACCACTCAGACATTTAAAGTTTACTTTTTTTCCAACATTGCCACCTGAGATGTGACCTCCTACCGACACAAGGAGCAAACGGAAAGCATTGCTTAAGGTCTGTACAGAATTGAAGGCAGCTCTCCAGCTGCTAGACAGGACTAGATGTAGTCCTGTGCCTCTTTAGCCTAGTGACAGGGTAGTGTGGCAGCTGCACCCATGGTCTGAACTGCTCAAGGGCTGCAGGGGCCTTGATAGTAAGTCACAGCAGCCTCAGGCCTGCTTTAGCTTCAGCTGCTCCAGTTCCCACTACTAATATGCATTTCTGAGCCCATGGGACACTTGCAGCTCTTCATCTGCAAGTGTTCATCTGCTCCCACCAGGGACAGAGCAGACCTTGACAAGCCAACCATGCACTGGGAACCCTCCCCAAGGGACAGCCCTTGCCTTTATGCTGCCAGAGCAATACAAGAGGCTCACACACAATCCATCTTATGGGTTTGCAATCTCTTTTCAAGGGTAAAGAGATTAAATGCAACTAGTCCAAGCAACAAACCAGAAATTGTTCTTCCATGCTGCAGGAATGGTGTTATGGAGCTTTTTCATGCATTTGAATGCAGGCCCAGACTTGTACTCTGATGAGGAGAATCTGTCCCTGCTGAACCTGTGTGCTGCTGGCTGAATGCACTGCTCTGCCAGGCACTGCTGCAGCACTCACCCCTCTCACCAGAGCTCACATTCAGCACTCGAGGGAAAAGTGCAAGTCCAGCTATTCTGCTTTTGCTGTGCAGCTGGGTTTGAAGAGTCTAGCAAATTCCCCAAACTCAGCCGGATACTCATCCGACTGGTACACTGATGCCTCTGAGTGCAGTCTGCCGGGGAGGCAGAACAGCACCTACAGCGCAGTGGGACCCACCGTACATTTTCCTAACATTAAAAAGTTGCTTGCTGCCTAATTAGTGCCTTTCACAGAGCTTGCCCCAGGCAGACTTCAATACATACACTCTCCTCTCTTCTGCCTTATCTCAACTAGTTCATTTTGTCCTCACAGGGCAGCTACAAACTCCTATTAATGCCTTGGCTCCTTTACTTAATTCCTTGACTCAGCTACTTTTTTTCTATGCCTGGTCTGGTTCTCCACCCTACCCTTCTCCATCAGTCTCTACACAATTGCTCATACCTCCCTGACTACACAGTTCCTGGAAAATTGCAGTGTGAGCACGCCATCCTTTCTTACCCATTTCTGCCTTATGTCCTCATCCCCTGGGGTGTATTGTTCCCTGAACTCTTTCAGCGTCTTACTCCTCCTCCTGGTCCCTTTCTTCTACCACCCTTTCACTCCCTACCTTTCGCTAGAGATAAGACTGAGATAGTAGCTCCTTCAGGCCCTGCCCATCTTCTCTCCCTTCATTCCTTCAGAGGAAGCTGATATACTTCTGCTTCACATCAACTGGAAGGAGCTGCTGAGGACACCTTCTCCTGCCACCAAGTCAGAGCTGGAAGCAATATGTACCACGCAGCACATCAATCTTTCAACTTACGTACACCAAGTAGCACAAATTCACATACCATCTTCATCTTCCTCGTCGTCGTCTAAGCCCTCCACGTAGCCCTCTGCATCAGAGTCCGGTGCTTCTTTGTCATCTCGATCTTTCACTAGAGATAAGACTGAGAAAGTAGCTCTTTCAGGCCCTGCCCATCTCCTTTCCCCTCGTTCCTTCAGAGGACACTGAGGTACTTCTCCTTTACATCAGTCAGGAAGGAGCTGCTGAGAACACCCTTCTCTTGCCAACAAGTCAGAGCTGGAAGCAAAATGTACTAGGCAGCATATCGATCTTTTAACTTACGTACACTAAGTAGCACAATTCACATACCATCTTCATCTTCCTCCTCATCGTCTAAGCCCTCCACGTAGCCCTCTGCATCAGAGTCCGGTGCTTCTTTGTCATCCCGATCGTAGCCATCGAGGTATGTGAGTTGCGGGAGAAGATTGAATACGTTTTCTCTATAGTCGTTCAAGTTGGTTACCTCGCAATTGAAAAGATCTAGACTCTTCAGGTTTTCTAACTTTTTCTGCAAAGAAAGAAAAGTCTCTGAAGTTCAGTGTTACAATAATTGTCTACAGAGCAGAGAATGCAATAGCAGCCAGAGTTTATGTGCTCAAGAGCTTCCCATGACAAAAGGGTCATTTTCATCTCTGCCTGCTAAATTGGTGTGGAACAGCAATCTGCAATGCCTGGCCATTGCTGCTTTGGTATCTAAGAGCGGAAAATGCCCTCTCTCAAGATCAGCATCTTGCAAGTAGAAGACTGAAGTCTGGAAAGAGGTAATGGTGCAAAAATCACACATGCTGCAAGGGGCCAAGCTAAGAATAAGTAATAGTCCACTCAGTTATCCCAAAAGTACAAGGCAAGATATTGGAGGCAGCAGCCAGGTCTATTTAAACTCCTATTTGCAATGGAAGAAGAAACAGACTATTCTTTGGATGCAAGGATTTTGCTAAGAGAGATTTTAAAAATTTTAATGACTGTACCTTAGCCTTTGGAAAAATGAAAAAAGGCTTAGAAATTGAACAGGAATTAAATTCCTGTTTTTAGGTTTGTTGTTTTTTTTTGGTTTTTTTTTTTTTTTTTGAGGTAGTCTGCACTGCCCACAGCACTTCAAAGTACTAACAACAAAAGCACAAGCAGTTGAAGATTTGTATCAAGTCTTATGAAATATCTCCCTTCTGGAGTTCAGTCTGTAAAGCAACGGTGACATCAAGAAAACAATAAGCCTGAAACTGGGAGCAGTTACAATCTTCTCTCTCATTTGTGTGTTACATGAGTTTAATGGCTCTGCTCTTTCCTTCTGCTGGGGGAAAGGAGATCCAAGATGGACTCGTCTGAGAACTGCTCCTTGAGACAGTTTAAGAGCAAGCATTTGGGAAACAAGCATGAGCCAAAACTCTTCCTTTCTGGAGAGCAAAGGGCACAGAAACCAAGAACTAGAAAACAGCATTACCAGAATTGACACTTCGATGCTTTTTGGAACCGTGACCTGACAAACTTGCTCTCAGCACTTGAAATAAGAAGTATAATGACCGTGAGCAGGAGAGGCAGTGGAAACCAGCAGGAATATGTTGGAAGCTCAGCAACCTCTGCACAGCTGCAGCGAGCAACCCCATACAGAGGCACACGGTGCTGCAGCTGGCCCCTGCCACCATCAGCACACGCCACACCCCTGGGCAGAAGTGGTGGCTGGTGATTTTTAGACCCAACGCTTCAACAGAAAACACACCGAGCTGAAGCAGAGCAT
This sequence comes from Buteo buteo, assembly GCF_964188355.1. Lineage (NCBI taxonomy): Eukaryota > Metazoa > Chordata > Aves > Accipitriformes > Accipitridae > Buteo > Buteo buteo. Next base: position 10,838,460 of record NC_134183.1, read on the forward strand.
CTGGGAGAGAGACCCGTAGCCCACACCACCGTGGAAAGCCATGGTCGTCCCTGCAGAGCCCGTGGGGAAAGCCCAGCCCCGGCAGCGGCCAAGCCGCAGCCACTAGAGGGAAGCAGCCGCCGCTCACGCTGCCGGCACAGCCCCAGGGCAGGGCTGAGAGACAGCCCGGGGCCAGGCTGAGCCCCACAGCAACCTGGCTGGAGAGATAAGCACAGAGGACACTCCACTGCAAGCTGCTTTGGGACCTTCCAAGCCCATAATGCCTCTACTCGTCACAAAATGGGGTTTGATTTCACCCTGTACCGCATCAACTTACCAGAGGTTCTATTGTACCGAGATCTTTTATTTTGTTGCCGCTTAGATTTAGATGCGTGAGGTTCGGACACTTTTCTGCCAACACTTCCAGTCCTCCTGAGATTCTGTTGTCGCTTAGCTCGAGCTAAAAGGCACATAAACATCTTGAGTTTTTAGTGCAAACATGTATCACAAAGCAGTCTGGTCAGCTACATTACGTTTTTATACGAACAACTATTTGACACATGCAGTAGAGTGCAAAGAGGGAGGGATATGGCATAGGACATTTTATTTACCTTCTTAAGCTTGTTTAACTTTGGTAAGTTTGCAACTGAGGTTAAGCCTACGTTGATTGTACTTAAGAATTCCAGCTCTTCAAACTCATCTGTGAGGCCTTCGATTTTGCCTTCGTATGACCTACAGTTGTCAAGAACGAGTTCTTTAACCTGGAAAGAGAACAACGCAAAATGTGCATAAAACGTTCTGCATGGAGGATAAAGATTTCACTCACAAGCAAAGGATGGCACAGATCAGGCAAAAATGAAAGGTATTCCAGTAAACTGGCAAGTATGCGAAAGGTTACTTTCAGTCTCTGATCCCTACTTTTGCTAGCATGGTTAGCGCTGTTTCAGAAACAGAGGTATTTGGCTTTGCTTCAACTGCCCACCTTGGTATTGTTCTAAGAACAATGTAAACTGTTCAAAAACATTAATCCTGATTTAACCAATTTGACTGTTAGAAGTAGCATCGTATTTAGTAAATGCAAGCAATAAGCATTCTAAAAAATATAAACCCAACCTATTTATTTTTAAACTAACCTACAACTTTGACACTCCGTACAACTCCTGTGCTATTACAACACATCATCAGCTGTTAAAATAGCTTATTTCTGCATGCAAAAATTATTTGAGCTTTTCAAGCGTGGAGAGATTACTGTCTCCTCAGACACTCCTGAAACCTAAAGAAGGTACTGGTGATCCTAAACCAGGTCTTGTTGCAGTCTTCCACCCTCACCCCTCCTCATTAGAGTAGCTTAATAATGATAGTACTTTAGGGGAAGATCTCCACGGAGGCAACTCCTTTCTTGGGGAACTGCAAGGGGTGTGTAGGATGATGCTGGCAGGGGAGGTTCCATAAGCATTGCTGCTGCAGCAGCAGTATACCCCTTATCTCCCTCGCACTGTTGCAGCAGGGAGGCTTGAAGGGAGAGGTGCTGATAATGTCCCCATGGGCCTGAGCAGCACAGGACCTGCCCGACAGCCAAAGCTGGACAGCCACACGGGTGTGTACAGTAAGTTACAGCCTGCAGGGTTTTGTTGTTGTTTTTAAACAGAGCACCAGTCTTTTTGCAGGTGCTATCTTCAACAGACATGAAACAACAGCTTCAATACAAAAGAGCCCCTAAATACGTCCCAGCCTGAATAAGACTGCTCCTTTTCACCCTAAACCCAGGTCAGCCTTATGGGATTCAAGTCCCTCAGTAGCGAGCACGAGCTTTCCTGAGCTCTGGGGAAGCTCTGCCACTGAAGACTATGACTCCACAGGAAGGACCCACCCATTCGGGGAACATGCAGACATTTTCACACTGACGGAGAATTTCTGGGGATTATTTCTCCCCTATAAAACACCTACGAAAATCCATCCTTCTGCGTGCACTGCAGACTCCATCCCGTGCTTGAGGTTTGTTTACAGGTTTGGAAAGGGAGGGAGTGGTGCTTTATGCTGAGGATGGGATAAAAGAAGTCTGCAGTGTATGCAGAAACACGAAGCAACTCTTCGTTTCACACCAAGGACAGTTAATGTGCAAATATTTAATTTTCTTAATTTTTTTATTACTGTAATCCCACTGCTCAGAGAAGAATCCTATGTAGTTTTATAGCTCCAAATAACATCCCTAGATTTCTAATTAAATCCCAGGCACTGAAGTCAATAGGGAAGTCAGCCCAAAGCAACACAAGAGTACAAGTGATTCATTGAGAGTAGGAGGACCAGCGTTAGACAGGAAATATATTTTCCAAGACTCTACAATTTTCCTAGAAGAATTATGATAGGGAATGACTACACAAAAGTCTTCCAGAAGAATTTTAGACTGGTTAGAATAAACCAAAGATCAAGTCAAATGCTCCTGATCCCACATACATCTATTCCACTGGGGAAAAAAACCCCAAACAACAAAACCCCAAAAGCAAACCACAGAAAACCCCCTTTGCTTTGAAACTTAGACAGCAGGAAAGCCATTTTAAAGGCAAACATGCGTATCTTCTTACTGTAACACTATTTAAGTATCAGGATCCTCCAGCGAGATCAATTCGGGGACAAACACACGGTTTTCTCAGTCATCTGCTTCACACACACACAGAGCTCCCGCCAAAAAAATTAAAGAAGGAAAAAAAAAGTAAAATAAAAGAAGCTCCACCCCAAACCCAGACCATACAGCAGCTACATCCCCCCTTCCTTGCTCACCAGCACACGAGGCCCCTGCCTGCCCCACTATCTCCTTTGGCCAGTGAGGTGGCTCATCAGGGTACCCACCTACAGACACATTTTGGAGCAAGGAGGGTAAAGGAGCACAGCTGCACTGTGCCAGATGAGAAGAGGTTCTCTGCAGAAAGGGGCTGATCTCCATGCTGTGTAGAGCGCGAGGTCTTTTTTTGCCTTATCCTCTTTGCAAACTAAGTTTGCAAGAGCACACATAGGAAGATGAAGCAAGGCAGGAGGGAGTTCAGGGAAGGAAAATGCTCACAGCTGCAGCAGCCAGCACAGTTTAGAGTCAGCTCTGGCTCTGAGTTATGCAGCAGACCAAAGGCAGAAAGCGAAGCAGTGCCTAAACCTCACACTGAGAAAGAAATGCCATCTGCCCTCACTCCAGGAGGTGGGACATCCATCCCTTAATCCTCCCCAAACGCAGGATGGAGAAGAGGCAAACAGGGAATCGGACAAAGCTTCCTCAGGGGTAGAGAAAAGATTTGATGGGGAGCTGGAAATAGCAATGGATGCAGAAGAAAAACTCTTTAATATGGTGGCAGAAGAGCCAACTGGCTTCTACTTTTAGTTTGCTCTTTTGAGGGCAAGACTGCGGTTTCCTCTCTGCTTTTCAGAAAACTTTGATACATAACTGCAATGCTCTCTTCTTCACTGCACCCAGTACCAAGATACTGGGCAAAGGTACAGTCAAAACAACTCCACAGTGAAGCTATCATGGAATAAAACCAGCCAGGTCTGCAAGTGGTAGAAAGCTTGGTTGAATCGAAGAGCTCGTTTAGGAAAACAGCAGGGTACAGGCTCCTAACACTCCCCAAGTGCAATCACAGCAACATAATTTCAGTGCTTATGTGGTCAGAGGTATATTAATATACTGAATTGCTTCTGAAAGAACATGACTTCATAAAATAACATTCAAGACAAAATTAAGAGGGCTTCATGTTCTAAGAGATTCAAGAATCCTGTAGAAAATACACGCATACTAAAGGAGGACAAACGGGGCTTGCGGGGCTTCTCCCAACTTTACTGCCACATGCGCTCTCACTGCTGCATCACACCCAATTCTCTTGCATACAGTACAAGCAGTAGAAACTACCACCAGCTTATACAGTTTTTCTAAGTATTAAAATTACCCTGCAGCTCTTTGCCCATAGCCTCTCAGCCTGTACTCTTGCACATCCCACTCTCCTCTACTTCCACTCTCACTTGCCATTTCCTCCTTAAGAACTTGCTGTTTTGCAGTTAACTGGAGAGGGCACTGCCCTCCAAGGCCCCTCTGGATTATTATCAGGACACTTTTCCAATGTGCTGGCCGCTGCACAGAGGTCTCTTCTCAAACCTTAGCCCCTTTGTGAGGATGTTGGGCCTCATCCAGGCGTACTACAGCCTTGACAGTTAGTGAGCTCATAACTGTGTCAGTATACAGAGAGGGAGAAGTGGAAAGGTGACCTTAGTAAAGCTACATTCCATCTAAAACAGCTCACTACCACAAAAGTATGACAGAAGGACTAAAACCCTATTCCTCGTTTGTTTTCAGAAGTCTTTGTAATCTTAAGGAAAATTCCTCCTCCTGAATCACTCTCCAAACATCTAATGAACTTCCCTGAAAATGCACAGTAAGGCTACAATTTTTACATTTCTTTCTCATCTTCTGTCACTGAAACACAGAATAAACCTTTGCCTGATGCAAGTAGCCTGGGCAAGCACCCTTTCTGAGTCTCGTTATATACCTGAATGAAATGAGTGGGCCTCAGCTGGTCTGAACCAATTTAGCTGTATCACACTGCAGTCTCTGTAATAGTACAGACACAGAGATAAGCCATCAGAATTAAGGAGGACAATTTGAACACATTTGGAGAGAGAGGCTAAGGGAGTTAAGTGTCCTCAGCTAATTTGTGTTTAGCTGCATCAAAGACAAGAAGATAAAACTTGCAGAAGTTGTGTATCGTTAACTGTATCACTGTCTATACCACAATGCATAAGCAAATCAAAGCACTAATTGGAGTAAATACTAATATGAGTACTAGCAAAAGACAAACCACATGACCTTTACTTATCTTCGCAAAAAACTGCTACATAGTGAGAAACAGTAGAAGAGCAACATGCCATAGGCAACCAACCACCACGAACAACACCGCAATACTAACCTAAACAGCTAACAAGGCACCCACAGGTGAACATCTAGCAGAAAGCCTAACATGCAGGTGGCTAGGTTGGTTCCTGTCGTACGTAACCATGTCTTCGATAGCATTTGAGATAAGGCACCATCAGGTGCTTGGGTAGGGATATTACACATCGTACAGCTTCAACTGTCAAGCGTTTCGCACCAAGCCTGCCGTTCTGCCTTGTCCTCTGCGTTCCTGGAGTGGCTCAGGGCTCTGCTACCCTCTCCCCAATTCAGTGGGTGCCATCTGCTCCTACTCCAAGCATACTTCTGCTTGAGCGCTGCTGTGTGGTTTTCTGGTTATCAGTCCTTAGTTTTCAGCAGTCACATGTAAGCAAGGAGATTGCTGCTTCTTCAACAAACTCTTCAGACCACGCGCCTTGGACCTGTTCTCCTGTGGTCATCCCAGTTTCTATTTCTGATAGTCCTAGATGCTTTCAGCACATGACATGACATCACATCTCTGTTAACACATGCTGCACTGTTAACTGTGGATTACAGCATCCCCTATATCTCTTCATGACTTTCATGACATCACACTCTACATTACTGCCTGCTTGATAACCAGGGACTCTTATCTTTTTTCTACTATGGTTACTGCATTAAGCCGTGTTCCCAAATGCATATACAATATCCTTAATATAGCCATGTGGTATACTGCAAAACTCCAACCTACTCCTAGGGTAAGAACAGGCAACCATGTGTAAGCAGCCACTGGCTTTCATGGCAGTCATCTCAAGTGACATCTGGGACTCGCTCACTGTGCACAGTACCTGGCACACCTTCCCCTACCTCCCTTTCCCAGTGCTGGCTGCCTCTCTGGAAGGGACCATACTCTCATCAATACACACGCAATCAATACAGTATAATCACACACAGACAACTGTTAAGCTGCACATGTCACCACCTTAACCTTTAATCTATATTTCCATTGTAACAGGTAAAAAGGCTAAGTCTCTACTTCAGAAAGCCTACAACCCATGGGCAGAGATCCATGAACTTGGGACTAAATTCCCAAATCTCAGTCTGTAATTGAAGGCTTAACAGGGTGACAGAAGGACACAGTTGTGAATATAATTTTAAAAGATAAAAGGTAAATTTACAAGTACAAATACCACTCTGCTGGCTTTACAAGCAGAACAGCAAAGGCTGTGACATCTCATTTTCAGCACAATGGACCAGATGCTTTTGAAGTGTACATTGCATATGGCACCCCTAGGACAGGAATATCCCACTCTGTGGCATTTTTATTGAAAAAAGCAGGTAAAGATGAGGGTGTTAACTCTGTCCTGCACTGCTCTCAACCAAATGATCCAGGGGAGCATTCAGAGAAGTCCTCCATACTTCTTAACCCAATGGAAACCTCATGTGGAGGAGGGCAAAGCTGTGGAAAGAAGGGAGGGGAGAGCAAGGGAAGCCTGTTGTGGTAAGTGGAAGTGAAGTCCAAATTACTTTTGAAAGCAGAGACAGTTTTATTCTTTCCCAGATGCACATGCACTTCTTCAAGACACTTCCGTTTCTGTCTGTGGGATTTTTTTGGTCTCAAAAGCCTGCATAGCCCATGCAAAGCTTTGCACTGCTCCACAGTAAAGAATGACTATTGCTGTCTACTGTAACCAGACTGTCAAGAGTTGTGTCCTCCTACTTCTTGTACCATATTCTAGATCTGTACTCAGGCAGATTTGGGGAACCTTGAGCAGCAGCGGATCTGCTTAGGTTTCTATTCCACTCGTTTTGTGCAGCAAAATTTAAGAGAAGCCAGCCCTCCACAGTCACAACGTTCTTGTTTGCCGGAGAAGGCATGAGTTTGACAAGGCTCAAGATACTGCCCAAGTCTTGCAGGAGCCCACTGCTCATGCTCAGCTCCACAGGGATGGTAAAGACATGATGTTCTCCACGCTCATGTTACAAGCTTCCCCCAAAGTTACTACTGGAGGAGATAAACATTGCATGAATTTCCATTTCAGATACTATCTGGAATGTGACTATGCCACAGAATTCTTGAATGAACAGCCTACTTAATACCTTGGGCTAACAAAGCTGCTCTGAATGCTCAAAGACATGATGCCATTTCTGCTCTAAGATGATCACCAAAATGTAACCAACCTGAAGAACTTAATTTTTTTTTAAAAAAAAAACACCATAGTACCACATGCCATTTGCCACCTGCATTCAAGATGGATCTTCAGCCATGTTAGGACCCCCTGTGATATAAACACACAGCAGAGCCAGGCTACACATAGTTCAGCTCCTGGTGGAAAACACAGAGAAAGAGGAATGCAGAATAATCTCTCACCCAAATTAGAGCAGCTACTAGGCTGCTGTACATCAATTCAGACTCAAGAGCTGCTCAGCTTTTCCAGGCTTGCCAGTACTGCCCGTTCGGGCTGTGCCCCTTGCTACCTCTGGCACGCTGCCTGCAGGCAGGGAGGCAGGGGAGGGGAGGGAGGCAGGTGCCATGGCACCAACTGTGCTGGCTTGGTGCCATGAGGGATTCCCCTTTAGCGGGGCAATCCTCCACTGCTCCTTCTGGGCAGCTCAGCATTGCCTGGTGGAGATGCTCGGGGATGAGGATCTAACTGTGAACAGAATTAAATTTAACAGGGAAGGGAAAATTCCGATAGTGTTGACATCCTCTTTCTCCCCCAAGATACACAGGGAAAAAGCAAACCAGAATAAAGGCACCAACTGCAGGTGACAGCAGTTAAGTTTTTCTCCTTACCAAACCAGCATGTGATTTTGGATTTTGATACATCCCTTCAAGGCTTTTTTATGAGTATCTGAGATGAGATAAATAGATTTAACTCACTTGCAGTACATGTCTTAAACTAGTTAGCCAACGACCATTTACCTCGCACAGGCTCTGGTCATTACTGTATTGGGCACAGAAACTGCAATTCCCGGGGCAGGGAGGAATGCTGCGCAAAAGATGGCCATGTAACACAAACCACTTCCCTTGAGATACAGGCAAGATATCTAGCAGCCAGAGTACTTGAGAATCGTATTAGCAGAGGCAGTGACTGACGGCTGGGAAGGGACTGGACGGGATTAACGCGTATACCTTGTAATTTTGAGCAGTGCTCCATTACCACCGTTACGGACACCAGGTACAAGCAAACATCTTCACCACGGCTGAATGCCAGGCGCCTGTCAGGACTTCAACGAAGTTCAGGCTTAAGTTTACAGGATTTCCCCCAGGCACACTCCCCACACCTGAACAAAGGTGTCCCTTCCACCGGCACTCTGCAACTGGCCCCTTCAATACCAAGCAATTCACAAGTGCTGAACAAAACAGCTTCCAGCGCAGACTGGTTCAATGGCAACCTGCTCCACTTCTAGCTGTTTTGCCTGTTTTATACCCATTCAACTGAGCTAAACTCCAAATTCTTGCAACAAGGTCATGTGAAACTACTACTGGACTTCAAAATTAATCTACGGTTTTTCCAAATGATGCAACCCTGTCAAACTTTCATATTTTAATTCCTCTTCTGCATCTCTTTCTCAGAAACTTCCACCAAACACTTCAGCGGAGGTTTTAGAAGCCCAAAATTGAACTTCCAGCATCATGCCAATACAGTTTTGGTGCTTCTCATGTTTTTCACTACAAGCACCAATATGCATGGATGTGCACAGATCCCAATACTGCTGCCTTTGAACCATAACGCCATGGTTGTCATACAGGTTTACTCTGTGTTCGTACACTATACCCTAGCAAGCACTTTGTATTTAATTTATTTGATCCAAGAAGCACATGATGAAGAAACTCGGATTTACTCCAGACAAGGGTGCAACCAAGGAATTGCATGAAAATATTTCCTTAGGTACCAAGACCGATCCAGTGACAACACGGGCATCTCTGTGGACATCTGTCACAGTCCGGACTCAAGCAGCTTGTTAAACCGCTGTACCCAAGTTCAAAGTGATGCAGTAAAAGAGCAGTTTAAAGCCACCTTTTAAACTCCCCTTGAGCTGGGCTCTGTTTATGTTAACTCCCACAAGGATGAGCACAGTCAGCGTCCTCTTTTTACTGGCCACTCTGCATGTATGGGGGACCCTCCAACACCCCTACCCAGGCAAAGGGAAAGGAGCAGGGGAGGGGAGACAGGAAATATTTGTTGTTTTATTTGTTTACTTGTTGTTTTTGTTGGGGGGGGGGTGGTGTGGTGGTGTGGTTTGTTTAGTTTTGTTTTTTTTTAAAATCAAAGCTGCTCTGTGTTCAGAGACAGCTTAAGGCTGCTTGCACAGCTCAGAAAAAATCTGGCTCAATATCAATACATTTACTTTTTTTACCCTCTAATATTTTTCATAGCACAGCTATAAACCCTCAAAGCAATACATATGGCTCCAACTAATTTTACATCCCTTTGCTCTGTTCTGTGAGAAACTAAAGGTCCAAGTGAAACACATGAGTGGCAGAAGGGTGAAGAGTCTTAGCAATTCTGACTATGTCTTACACTCATATCTAATTACAAGGCATCTCCAGTACTAGAAAACTTCCAGAAAGAATAATCTACTGTTGTCTTTTGCAAAAAACACTCCCCCAACCACAAAACCCCATGAGTCACATAAATATACTTTCACACATTTACAAGGGTCAGTATAGCCATATGCATAAGCAACATACTAATTAATAAATCGAGAACACACTCCAGTGACATGAAAAGCTGTTTCATTCAAAAGCATATAGCTAGTTCTCATTTTTGTTTCTACTGTTAGCAGCATAACTCTGTAAAAACTCCAAATATTTCTTTAGATAGACTGTTTCAAATACATGACTAAACTGCTTGATCTTTGCATTAAATGCTTTTTAATATTCACGCTAATGTTGCTTGCATCTCTCCTCTCTACAGATGGTATCACCTACCAGCAGAGCACTTCGCTCTGCTCCTGGCTGGGGTGGGTGACTTTGCACGGGTCACTTCAGCTCCACGTCTCAGTTTCTATTTGAGAAACCAAGTGCCTGATACCACACCCCAAGTGCTTTTCATTCACTGCCAGCTATCATTAAATAAACCAGAAGCAAAACACAAGATTGCATCGTACCTCTAATTTGAAAGTTCTTGTTAGAAATTTTAAGCATTTAGCTGAACTGCTTAGTTTGTTCAGTTGCACATACTCCGAATTGCCCTCAGCAACAAAGGACTGATGTAGAGACAGACATAAAAGAGAAACACTGCATTTAAATGAAGACTAATTTTAAGAGCTGCATGTTTAATATGGAAAGCAGTCTCTGAATATGTCAGCTGCTATAGAATGCATTGGCAAATCACACTTGCAAAAGATAAGCTTTTCCTAGCCTTTTTTTTTTTATGGCTTTGAAGGGAAAGTGTTCGATAGACCAAGTCAATGGACAAATGAGTGCTCCGGTAGAGAGCACAACTTTTACACAGCAGCATAAAGACAAAACACTAAGGCTTTTCTTGGGGAGGGGGGGGATTTCAGAGGTCATGCTTACATATGCAAGGGCTTCAGGACTGATTTTTTAGCAACCTAGTAAAAAAATACAGACTACGTATTTACTAGCTATTTTGTCTGAAGGATAGCTGAGCAAGAGAGGAGACAGGAAAAAATTATATGCAGAACAAGTCCAATAGTGTCACATAAATAGCTGAGAAGTGTCCATCACTCCAAAGCACAACAAAAACATCACTGCTCTCTATTCCCACTTGAGACTTGTACCTCGCTGCAGACACAGAGGGTTTGGTTCATCGAGCTGAGCTGTTCGTCAATCAAGACTGCTGAAAGCCACCATGAGTTCCACAAATGGCGAGCCCGCCTCGGCGGGTGGCACGGAAAGGACCTCCCTTCCCAGCACCCTGGGGAGTCCTGCTCCCTCCCAGACACGGAGCTGGGATCCCAGAGCTGCCTGGGATTCTGGTGTGCAAACCAGAACTACTCCCGTAACTCTTCCTTACTTTTAATTCATTCAAAAAACATTCAAGACATAGCACCCACACGTTTCATAGGTTTGGTTCTTATTTTTCAGGCTTCTCCAATTTACCAATACCTGTACCTTTATGGCAGGAGGATGGGGGGAGTCATCCACAGAATGAATGAAATGGGAAGAACCAGTCAACACCAGCCTTACGGGATGTAAATATTTAAGAAAACAGCCACTGACACTTGTGCCACCATTCAATGTACATTTAAAGATGCATCACTGACATAGGTAATACGGTCCTTTAAAATATTTTATCTTTTACTTTATTTAAAAGTCCTAAATCCCTGCATGTGATTAGTGGTACCTCAAAATATTCAGGAGTTTCTGATGTACCTTTAGAGCCGAACAGCAGAAAGGTATATTCTATTTATTGATACATAACACACAAATCCTGCTGCAAGCATGGATTGTAATAGCTAGGCTTAAGCCTATAAGGTTTGTACTGAGTTTTGGGGTTTTTCCCCCCGCCTTTTTTCAACAACTTGTTTCATTTGCTGGGCAGGACAAGAACGCTTTTTTCTTCAGGAGATGCATTTCTTGGTGGACTACAACACAATTACATCAACTAAACCCCAGCTATTTCTTGTAATGCATTTTTATCAAGCCAGTATTTGGACATACACCTGAATCGCACAGAAAATTTTGTAACTGTCACTGCACTTTACATATTGCTGGTCAAAAGGGAATTCTCAAGAGTTGAGAGTTAAAAAAAATTAAAATCTACCATTGCTACTTTCTAGCAGCATCACAGGGAAATGGGAAAATTAGGCAACCAGTTTTAGATCCATATACTGGTGTTTTTCAATTCTACATTCACAGTTCTTTTCATATGCTTAAAACTTGGTCCAAGTTAACAGAATTTGCCAAATATTTCCCTGGTCAGCCCAGCAGTCAACTGTGAAACTAAATTTCAGTGAGGACAGCTCACACATCACACCTGTTCTCCAGCCCGATTTTTGTGGGCTGCAGTCCCTCCAAGATGAGCAGCCATCCATCCATCCATCCAATAGGATGCTCATTTTAGAGGTTTGCATCTGAAAATTCAGAGCCATGAAAACCAGCTGTTATGTAAACTTGGGAGGTTTGCAAAAAAGACAGCTACTTCATTGTACATTTACACCCTGCTGTCAGCTACATAAGTGGTTAAGTGATACAAGTCCGCAAAAATCCATGATAATCCGCACATGCCGCATAGTTTGTACGTGCTGATCTCATGCCTCCCTAGACACAACCATATCCCACTTTGTTTCAAATCTAGAGTACATCCCCTTCCCATTCTGGGGTTGTTCAGCCTGGGGAAAGTGAAAAAGTATGTATCTGCACACATACGCAAGACCAAAATTTTTTTTTTAAATGCAGGTCTTTAAAGTGAAGTGTATCACTTTAAACTCTTTACTGTTCTTGCGACCATCACAACAAGGAACTAGCTTGGGGAAAAGAGCCTTTTTATTTATATTCTTCATTTGAAAGAACACTTTGTATAGATGCTTGCACCATACTTCCCTTCAGTTTTAAGATCTACAGAAAACCAGAGAGAAATCAGACTGTCAAATAAGTTTTAAAGTGCAACAGAGAGTTAGAAGAACTGTAAGAAATACTCAATGTTACAGTCAGTATTTTATCACTGTCACAGTTTTGAGCTGATAAAGCACTAAATCCTCAGACTAAATGAACTGGCATGGTAGCTGTACACCAGAGAAGATGATTTTTGCGTGTAATTTCAAAAACCCACCTCCGTGTCACACAGCTAAGAGCTTTAGTACTGAACCTGTTCCGCCGTCTTTGCATTTTACTAATGAGTTTACGATCGGGATGAACAAGAATGCCCACAAACATGCCCAGGTGAGCAGCCCCTCTGCGAGGTCAGTGATTTCACCTACCAGTTCCTGGAGGAAACCCCATGTAAAATAATTGTACCTGGCCCATTCTAGCAAGCAGTTAATTATAACAGAAAACCATGATAAACAAAGCAACAAAGGAAACAGCAAGTGCACTACTGTTAAGTGACCACTAAATGTAACGGGACAAAAAGTTGAAAGAAATATCTGGGCAGAAAGTAGATGTGCAAGCTCAATTCTGGCTGTACAACACACAGAAAAAAACCCCAAATTTCAAGCTCCAAAACCCCAGACCTCTCACCAACACTGAATTCGTATAAAAATGGGAGGGTGAATTAAAAAAAAAAAAGAAGAGGCCAAGGAAGAAAAGGAAGAAATGGCTCCTATACAATCCACTTCAGGACACTTATATTATGTTTTATTAGTCAACATGTAACCTAACAGGATTACATGACTTAACAGCTCAAAGTAGCTAGCTCAGCTGCATAGTAGCGCACAGTATTCTACACAAGAACCATATTAGCCAGATCAAACTGTAAATTATTAATATAGGTTCAGAAGGAACAACACCTTATCAACATCCTATTATCTAACTTTGATTTACAAAAAGTTTTGATCCTGTACGCTCTGATAACAGGATATACTAAGTATACATAAGACGTACCACAAAACTTAAGCATGTATTGGTCAGAAACTCCAAAACAAGTATATTCACAGTTATTTTCACCAAGATTTATTTACATTACACTTAAAACTTTGAAAATAATGATCCCCCAGAAGGAGGAGAAATACTGCCTACCTATCAAAGCAGAGACTAACAAAAACAATTCACAGAACCATCCTGTTCATGCCCAAAGACTTACTAAAATCCATAAATAAATGACATTGGCTTCTAAACCCTAGTTCCAAGTATTTTGGCTAAAGCTCTAGCTGGATTTAGCTCAGTTTTATTTTAATAGATATTTTAGAGAAACAGACTTCAAACCGTACACTTAATTCTCCACAACACAAAAGCACGTGCACACATCTGTAATCAATGGCTTTACAAAACAGACTCTAAACAGAACAGCATTCCCAAATGGCATCTCTATCCCCCTTCATATGAAACCAGAAAGATTTGGCTTTATAATGGGGGCGATCACCTTCACCACCTTGGGAAGACCAATACATGTAACTCACTGAGAGAGCTAAAGGCTAGCAGGTAAAAAGAAAAAGTAACAGGTTAAAAAAGCTTTCTACAACTAACTGCCGTAGATTTCTGCGTTACTGAGGGACAGTGAATCCCCACCAGATCAGAGGTCTCTCAACTTTCTTTGACGTAAGCCAGAACAGAGCAAAAACTGAACACAATCCAAGCCTGGAAAAAAAGGGGGGGGAGAAGTCCAGCTTATAGCTAACACGCTTTGGATCAAGTCTTTAAACCATAGGTCTGTCTTCATAAACGGTGAATAACCCTCCAGCAGTAAGAGTGATGGACAAATCCACCAAAACTAGGGGATACAAAGCAAAATAATAGTAATAATAAAATAATTTTTAAAAAAAAGGAGCTCCAAAAGCAGAGACCTACCTTCCCGCAGGGCCCTGCCCAAGAAGAAGGCATATTCCCAGCGCCGCGCTCCCTGCCCGGGGGGGCTGCAGGGCACCCCCGGCCCCGCTCCCGCTCCCGCCCGGGCGGGCGGGCGCTGCCGTGCGCGGGGCGGGGCGGGGCGGGCAGGTGCGGCGGCGCTACCAGCCCGGGGGGGCCCGATGCCCGCGGCAGGCCGGGGGCGGGAAGACGGGCAATCCCCCCTGCCCCACGGCGGCACCCGCGGGATTAAATAAAAATAATAATAATTAAAAATAATAATTAAGGAGGGGGAGGGGGGGAAACGACGGCGCCTTTTTACCCTCCTGGCTCGTCCCGCCGCGGTCGTCACGAGCCTCCTCCCGCCCCGCGCTCGGCGACGGCGGCGACAAAATGGCAGCCCCGGCGACTGGCAGTCATGTCGGAGAGGGCGCCCGGGCGCCCCTCCGCCGCCGCCGCCCGGCCCCGCCGCCGCAGCCGCAGTGCCGGCGGGAAGGCCCCCTCCGCCAACGCCTCATGTCGCACTTCCACACATCGCCGCTACCCCCCCCCCCCCGGCCTGCCAGAGCGGGAGCCGGAGGCGGGCGGGCCGGGGCGGCTGGGCTCCCCTCACGGAGGGCCCAGCGCTGAGGGCCCGGTGGGGCGGGAAGAGCCGCCGCCCGCGACCGACCGTTCCCTCCGCCGCAGCTGAGGAAAAGGAGGAAGAGGAGGAGGAGGAGGAGGCGGCGGCGGAGGGGAGGGGGGGAGGAAAAAAAAAAAAAAAAAAAACATGGCGCCGCGTCCTACTTGCGGTGTGGCGCTGCCAGCGCGGGGCCGGGAGCGGCTCGGCGGGGCGGGGGGGGCGCTCGCCGGCCGGCCCCGCTCGCCTCATTGTGCCCCCCGCGCCCGAACAATGAGCCCCCGCGAGCGGCGCAGGGCCGGGCCGGGCTGCGCCTCACCGCCCGCCGGGAACGGCGGCGTGTACAGCGGCGGGAGCCCTCCTCCCCCCACCCCCACCCCCCCGTCCTCGTCCTCCTCCTCCTCCTCCTCGCCCAGGAGTTTTTAAACTTTAAAGAGCAGGTTACATCGACCTGCCCGCCTTTGTCCCTCGGACAGCGCGCTCGGCCACCGAAAAGCCGCGGGGCCGCGTCCCGCCGCCTTGCCTCCGCCCTCCCCCCAGCGCCCCCCGGAGAGGTACGTTCCCCCCTTCTTCCCCTTCCCGTTCCCCTTCCGCGGCGGCGGCGGGGCCGGGGCACACCTCGCCCTCCCCAGCCATTATGCAAGGGCCTGGCGGCGGCGGGCCCCGCCGGGGGATGGCGGGGCGGGGAGGGGAGGGGGCTTCCCCGCCGCTGCCCTCAGCCTCCGGGCGCCCCGAGTTCGCGCCCCGCCGGAGCGGGTTCGGGGCCCCGCCTGCCTCCGGGTAGCCCCCCGCTGGCCGCCCCCGACTCTTTTGGGGGTGGGTTTGGTTTTGGTGGGGATTTTTTTCCCCTTTTTTTCTTATTCTTTTTTTTTTTTTTTTTTGTCCTGACAAAGTTTTTCTCTCTCTCGTTTATTCCGCGAGACGCGGAACAACAACCTGAAGTCCGGCCCCGGGGGAAGGGGGAAGGAGCGGGGGGGGGGGAGAGAAAAACACGCACACGCACACATCCAGCCTTTTTGTGCGTGTGTGGGGATGGAGGGGGTGGAGAGTGCGTTTATTTCTTGCAATATTTTTTTTATTCAACGCTCGCGCTACCGGCGGCGATACCCGATCGCCAAAAACGCTAAGCATTGGTTTAAAATTCTTTTCTTTTATCTTCTCAGCATCTGGAGAGAGGGAGAGAGAGAGAAAGGGCGCGTTCATGAGGACTACAAAGTTACAAATATGGCTCCCCAGTCTCTCTTGCCTGATCACTGCAAAGAAATGAAGACGCACTTTAAACTAAACCATTTGCAACTCACTCGCAGTCCCTGTCTGCCTCTCCCTGCCCAGCACCCAGTACAAATATTTGCGAACTAAACACGCCAAGAGAGGAGCACCAACTTATTTTTATTTAATGCACGGGCGAGCCCTCTCGAAGGCATCGCACACCGGCAGAGTCGGGAGCAGCCTCTAGTTTCCCCCTAGACCATAACGCGTGCGCCTTCGGGCACCCCCAAATTGGGGTGCACGGCCCCACACGCACAGACACACACACGCGCGCACACACACATACACACAGGTAGGCACCTCAAGGGCAGCAGCGGCCCCGCCGCCGCCGCTGCCCCCCGAACCCCGGGGGGTTGGGATGCCCCCTCCTTCCCCCCCCCCAAAAAAAAAAAATGTGGGATAGATTTTTATTATTAATTTTTTTTTTTTTTTTGCATTGCTTACATCTGAGGGCGTCCTGTTCCGCAGCTCTAAGTGGATCCTTTTCTTCATGTCCATGTCCGTGGCTGGCGGGAGTCGCTCGCTGTCCCCGGCTCCGCTCGTGCAGTGACACCGATGGAGACCCCCCCAAAGCCAGCGCGGTGAGGGACTTTGAGGGCTCAACCAGCTCCGCTCGGAATCCCGAGCCCCAGCACCGCGGCGAACACTAACCTGATAACTGCGGAGGCGGGCGCTCCCGGGGGCTCCGGCCTGATTGACGCCCGTCCCCGCCAACCGCGGTTCCGCAACGCGAGGCCGGAGCCAATGGGGCGGGCAAGGGGCGGTGGAAGCCAATGGGGGAGCGGCGAAGCCGGCCAGGGGGACAGCCCGGCTGGGAGCGGAGGATCATTCCGTGCTGGTGGCTGATGGGGAAGGAGCGGCGGCGGCTCCGCGGTGGGGATGGGGTGCGCTCTGCCTTCGCCGCCCGCCCCTCCGCTCCCCCGCCTGCCGGATCCTAGGGGAGGCGCCGAGGCGCGGGGCGGGGAGCGGCCCTAGAGCCGGAGCCGCCCGGGCAGGGGCGCGCAGCCAGGAGGGAGGGAAAGGTGCGGAGCGGGGCGGCTGAGGGGCGGCGGAGCGCGAGGAATGGCGCGCGGGCCAGCCGGCGGGGGGGGGGGCGGGGAGAGCGGGAGGCGGGCGGACCGACCGACCGACCGGCGCGCGGGGGCGGGGCGCCGATCTCCTCAGCGGCGGTGCCGGCCTCGAGGGGAGGCGAAGCCGCGCTGCTCTGCCGGGGCGCTCCGCCGGGCCCTGCCCGCCCTGAGCGGGCTCCCCGCGGCGGGAGAGCGCGTAGGGTGTCGGCGCCGTTTGTGCCGGGCGGGGTCTTGGTCGGCGCGGGGTGTTACCGCTCGGGGTCCCCCCCCGCTGCGGGTGGAGGGGCTGATGAGGGCTCTGGGCAGAGAGGGGGAGGACGGGGAGGCGTTGCTTGTGCAGAGAAGGCCCGGGTCGGTCGATTGCCGCTCTGGAAAGCTTCCCTGGAGATGCTTGCGGCCGCTCTTGAGCGTAAGTGTCACCAGAAGCCTCGCAGTCTCTGGGAAGCCTGCTCTTGCTGTTAGTCACGTCCGGTCGTCGGACGAAGCGGTGGGGCAGGGCCTGGGGTGCCAGTAGGAGGTAGACGTTCTCCGGTGTCTTTTGCCAGGCAGACTTGCGAAACGAGGTGCCAGATAGGTCCTGGCAGGGCTTGCTGTCTGCGTCAGGTGTTGGATCCACTAGCGTTCTGACAGTGGCGAAACCCCGCGCTCGCTTGTCTCCGTGTACTTGTGACTGGTTTTATCAAACGAAGGGGACTGCTTTCATTGGGTGTAGCAGATGATGGGTAAAATGTGCTTCACGCGCTTAGTGAGATGCCTGCTTGTCCCTTCGTGCAGAGTCACCGGAGTTTCAGTGGACTTGTTAACCTTACCTTCACCTCAGGTGGTTGAAAAAGATAGGGCTGTAAAAATCCCTAAGAGTTGTTTAAAACATTTGATATTTGCTATCAACAAAAAGATGAGAATTGCTGGAAAACTGTCTTGTCAAAATATTTTGCAGTGCAGAATGGAGATACTTCTTTTACCCGCTTCGTCTGCGGATAAACTGTAAGGAATGCAGTTGACAGCTAACGACAATTTCTGTTGAGAGTGTGTGAGCTGGGAAAAAGGTCAAGCTGGGTCCAGCTTAAGGTAAAAAGTGTAACTTACAGTATGGTACCGGTAGTATTCTGCAACAGGCTAATATTTTTGTGATGGTTTAGGGCCTCATTATGATTTAGCTGTTAGAGCCGTTGGATTTCAGTTTTGTCTGTGGCGTGGACAAGCCATTTTATTTATTGTTTTGTGGCACTGGTTTCAACATAACAGAAGTTACTGCAGTAGTTTTAGAATATAAACTTTACAAAGCGTTTAGGACTTTAGGATCAGGGTGAATGTTATTTTAGCTCTCTTTTAAATTCTCCTTTACAGGTGTGAACAAAGGTGGCCCCAGGGCTGAGGCTTCACAGAGGAAGGTTTGGTCTGGAATCTGTTTTCATGGCACAGGTGAAGACCTTTGGAAAAGAACTTTTATCATGGAAACAAAGTGACTATAAGTATTAACTAAACCAACATAATATTTAAAAAAAAAAAAAAAGTTTCTGAGAGTACAGAGATACTTTTTCCTTTGTTTTCTCAGAAGAAAGAACGTGTTGTGTCTTCTAATTATATAAAGTTGTATAAAGTGTCCCCCTCCAACCTACTGGGGGAAACTTACTCAAAGTTCAAAACCAAAATTAAATGTTTAAACCTGTCGGTTTCCCCTCTGCCCCATTTGTGTGCACGGTGCTTGTATTGCAAGGGTTTGAGAAGTCTTGAAAACTGTTTGGAGAACTGAAAATGAATGGAAATGTTCCACAGGTCAAATACCTAAGCATCCTATCAGAATGGTAAATAAATTTTAAACAACATCTTTGCAGAGCACAGCTTTTCTTAAACAAACGGCAACAAGAAAAATCTGGTCACTGGACTGATTAATACTTTTAGGATACGAAAAAATGTAAATCAGTTTTAAAAATGGGTATGATTATGCCATTTCAACTAAGGGCCCGGTTTTGTTCTCTTTGTAATAGAGGAAGAAACTGTTAAATTTTGATGAAGAATACTAAGTCTTAGTTGAGGAATTTTTATGATGCGTTTGTATGAATAAAGCTGTCAACTAATCTGTTATAGATGTCATTGATTAGAAATACTGTGTACTGACACAGTGTATGGAATCCTGTCTTGTCGGAAGATGGTGGGAAACTCCTCTGTAGGATCCCTGGTCAGTCTCCTGTTGGAAGATCAAAATATTTTCTGTTCTTATCTGTATGTTCTGGTTTTTAAAGCTCAAGCACAAAGGAGTTAATATTGTGAGTAATCACTACAGTTAATGTTTGATTTTTGCACATAGTTCACATATTTGTCCAGTTTCTTCATTGCTCAAAGTAGCCTGTTGTTAACTATATGAAAAGGAAATTCTAAATACCAGGTTTGCATGTTGAAGCTGATGATGTGTCAGAATCCTAGGCCGAAATCTAAAATCCTAAAAACACTAGCTGTAGAAACTCTTCAGTTATGTCTGAGCCTGAGTTAGGTTTTCATGCATTTCTATATGATTATCTTTCAGCTATTTTCTGATCTAGCTTTAAAAACTATTTAATGTAACCGCAACTTGGCAAATTAGGTGATTTCATCCACAGTTTATGTTTTGTTATGGATGGTTTCTTTTTCCTTTTTTTTTTTTTACATGAATACTGCAGCCTTATATTAACACAAGTTTCATATAAAGGGCACCTGTACCTTAAGCATATGCATCATGTGTGAAATCCTACTGTGTTGTATGTCTCTAAAATTGCTGGGTAGCTGAACATTTGCTGAATGAACTGCTGTTTGTTTTTTGTGGCTTATAATACTCCTTTGTAGATGTGCTGGTATCTTGTTTGTCCCTGCTGCATCTAGACAATGCATTCCTTCATGTTTTGTGTAACATCTTCAGTCATTTCTGTCTACGGAGAGATGGTAACTGGAAAGAGAAAATTCTGTTTTTAAATTCTCCCTCTTCCCACCCTTAACTTCCCCACTGCCCAGCATAGCTGGACTGTTGGTCATTAAGGGGAATTTAGAACAGTATTGATTGCTGGTATCCAGGAATTCCGGGGAAAAGGTACAAAAATGAGTATGGGGAAACTATGTGAATTTTCTGACAACACAAATTTATGCTTTGAGACCCTTAAAATCAGTAGGGGAGTTCTACAGGCAGAATAAAAAAAGAAAGAAAAGGAGCTCAAGATGTTGGATGAATAAGCTCTGGAGTTTACTACTGTTTTAAGAGGCTTGTCTGTTGTTCAGTTGGTTTAAATTTCTCCTGGTAGTGGTTAGCAAGGAGTAAACTGAGTGGTCAAGTCTACACCCAGAACGGTTCTTCTCTGCTGTTATTTGCTGTGGTTTTTTTTAATGTAATCAGTCCTTTGAGGGAATTGGGCAAGTTCAAAACAGTATGTTTTTCAGTGCTTGCTTCTGGGACCGGTGTATAATTGCTCTGGCTTATGAGTGATTCCCATTGGTTTCTGCATTAATTGCTTGCAAATACTCCACATTTGTGTCACAATATTCTGTTTTCTAGCAGTATTTCAAGTAAGAGATTGATGCTCAACTGGGAAGCTCTGACAAGAAATGAAGAAAGGTTATTTACAGCTATGTATAGAATGGGAAGCAGCTTTTTTAAGTTAGCAAATTAGGAGAAGAAGTGGTGAATACTTCTGGTATGCCTTAAAACTGGCTTTTTTTCCCCCGAGTTGAGTGTTAGATGTTATTTCCCTTTTTATTTGCACAATATCAGGCATACCAGTGGAGCCTGGAAACATTAATTAACAAAACGAATAAATTGTTTCACACGTGTTTGCTGGTCTACGGGCATAGACTGATCAATATATATACCCATAAACCTTCCATAACTTGTACCCCAGCTTTTAAAATAGTTTAAATAGTTTTCTGCAGGTCTTTTGCAGTATGCCACTTCTTCCCACTGCTGTCCCAAGTTTCTGTTTGTCAAATATGTTTTATTTCCTACCAAAACTGGTTGTCAGAGTTAGTGCGCTTTTAGGACAGGGTTTAGATTAGTTTTGGAGGTTTTGTTTTGCTTTTTAACCAGGAGATGCTCTGTATATCGTCTCTTTTTATGAAAAGAATGCTTGAGAGTATTCATTAAGCTTATTCAGTATTCTTTAGATTATCAGGCAATTCATTACATAAACAGGCAAATTTCTTTGTATTTCTTTTCTGAAGCACTAATCATTTTATTATGAAGGTAGGATGACATTGTTACAAATAAATGCTTTTTTATGGCTTTATAGTTCATTTTACTGTACAGGATTTAGCAAACGAAAAATGTGTTGAGTTAGTTCCAGTGACTTATAATACATATTTCTTGCTTTGTAACTGAATATTCAGCCATTCTTACTGCCGTTGGTCATCCTTTTACAAGCTGTCCTGTCCATGACCAACTTCAGAACTTTTGTAAAATCTCATGAGTTCGACATTGTAAGCCAAAAATATTACAGATTCATTTAATTGCTAGATAAACCTTCAGGATAATTTGGGGGCAAGGTGTGTGTATAACATGAAAGTGAAAAAATCCTAAATTGAAGAAATAGCATAACTTTGAAGTCAAATGAGCAGGCCACGCAGCTTTCCTAAGTAGTTTGTAGAGAATCAAAATACAGTAACTTGTTAGACATGTGACGAGAGGGAGGGTGGGAAATCAGCTTTTATTTTTTTGATTTTTTTTTTGATTTTTTTTTTAAGCCTGTCAGAAATCTGTGAGTGGTCAACACAGAAGTGGGAAAAGAACTGTAGAGATTCTTGCAAAACTCCTGATAAAATTCCTTTTAAAAAGCTGATAAAATCAGCTGTGGTATGGCAGAATAAAACAAAATCAGAGGTAGGTAAAAAAAAAAAAAAGGCAATTTTTAGTACAAAAAATTTAAGAAGGCTACATACCAGAATTCAAAGCTAAAAATATGCGTTAATGTATTTTGTAACTAAGGTGGAAAATACAGTGAATGCTGATGTCAAAATGAAACTGTATAAAATGAAGTTTATTGAAAATACTATGCAGGACTGATTTAGCTGTTCCTGAAGGTGACAAGAGACATTTGGAGGACTAATTAAAACAGAAAATTCAGACATTCTTGTCAAATCGGTGTGTGTTGGGATAAGAGAAAGGTGTTTTGTTGGTTTTTTTTTTATAGCAGTTTGTCTGAGTAACTTAAAGCAACAAGAACATGATGTCAGGTTTTTACAAGGCCTGCACACCAGCAGTATGAATGTAGTTGAAGGTGCAGCAGCCTTACTGCTCCACTAGGACTTTAAGAAAACTTTTGGGAGTATTTTACCAGTTATACTCTTTTCAGGGGGGGAGGAAATGTACTTGTTTTTATACTTTACAGAATGATTAGGTTTTGATTTAGCAGAAGTATTTAGGAAGAACAAAGTGCATTTCTTTCTTACGCTCAAAAAGCGCTGGCTGTAGAAAGAGCGTATTGTACGAAACTTGCTGCAGTGGATGTGGGAGCTTTCAAGTCTGACAGTTTAAGTAGCAAAGATGAAAGTGAGGACAGTTCTTGGGCAGGGGACTTCAAGAGGAATGTGATTCATGGGACATAGTTACTAGCGTAATTACCAGTGCAGCTGCCGTAGTAACTTCTGCCAGTACAAAAAAAATCTGTCATGTCCCATGCTCTACTGGTCGTAGTATAAGTGATAAAGATGGGAGCAGCAGCAGTGTAATACCTTGTTCCACTTGCCAACTTCAGACCAGCATACGTGCATGGAGCTATTTCTGCTAGGTTTCAAACTGACACCAAAGCTTCACAGGATTTCCTAAAGTGATTAGGCTGGGCTAAAATTTTGGAATTGGAGGTCGTAAGAGTTTGTTCTGTGTTTTCTGTAAATAATAGTGAAAGAACAGGGATTCAGAGGGACTGAATTACTCTGATAATGAGTAAAACCTGTTGAATTCAGGCAAGAAAAAAACCCCAACCCTTAAACATAAATGCCTTTTATTTTTGCACTTCATTACACAAGGTTTTATTTCAGTAATAAATTCATTTGTTTCAGTATTGTAATAAATAGGACTTTTCTACTTCTCTCTGTGATAATACTTTCCATTTGACATTCCTTAAACTGTAGGTCAGACTTTTCATTTATTAATATTTGTTTCCAATTATGTTGAATGGAACATTTCAGATTTAATCCAAAATGGAATTTGGAGTGAGGAGCTCTTGAAAAATTTGGGGGGATGAGGGATAAGGAATGTTCTGCTAGGCCCAGGCTTCCTTTTAAGACAGATTTTTTTGTTCAAAGGGGAAAATTCTTCTACTGGGAAGTGGGGGACTTCTGAAATACTTACCCCAAAACATGATTTCTCTCACTAACGTGTTATCAACACACACTTTTCTAGCATTCAGCAAGTGCAGTTTCCATCTGAAATTGTTAAAATGAATTGCCAAAGGTCACGCATCAGTCTAGTGTCAGAGATGGGTCTGGAATTCAGGAACTCTGATTTTTATAGTCAGAGCAGTCTATTTAACTGCCTAGCCCCAACATCTGCATTAGCAGATCATAACATTTCATCTGTGCAGCAGAAATAGTTATTCTGTCCTATTTAAGAGAATATTTAGCTTCCTTTCTAGCTGTTCTGAGTATCAGCAACACATATGTACGCACGCGCAACCTTCCCAATTTCATTCAGTCTTACTTACCTTCTTCAAAGAATTACCAGGTTTGCCCTTCTCAGCCTCTCATCTGCTGTTGCTTCACTTTGGTCGTTTCCACCTCCTGTTTCTTAAGAAGTTACCTCCTCCAGCTTGTTTGGCATTCTTGAGCAAAGGTTTTTGTGGCTTGCTTCAGAAAAGAGGTAGAGAGGGAATCAGAAGTTCCAGTATACAAAGTTGTCACAAGATGATTAGTTATTTTATTAAGATGTTCTGTAAGCATCCCTGACTGTTGCTCCTATTGACTGCTACAGTACCGTTCCTACAGACTTAAATTCAGGCAAAACACGAGTCCTACAGTAGTCCTACTATAGGACTGAACTGTAATACAGGGCAAGAAGCGACTCCCTGTACTCCTCCCAAGCACCTCCTGACTGCAAACAGCAATAGTAAGTAGTGCAGTTCTGTAGCTTACACGTCTGGCATGTGTATGTATGCATTGAGGCTCAGCCCTAATAAAGTAACCTTTTTTATGTCAGTTATATTGCATATTTTCTTCGTCATAGATGGCTTCAGTTTATGGAATGAGAGTCATACTGCGCTTTTGAAAATGCCATTAAAAATTAAGATTCTCTACAAAATTTATTTTTGCCTGAAGGTTGTGGTTATTTTTTTTTTTGAACAATGAAACCCCCAAGCCTGAGAATTGTAGTTTAATGCTTTTTCTGTGCCATCTTTGAACCTCTTTCCAATACAGAAAGCAGGGTGAAAACTGATTATTTTTTAAAAAATTAAATTATCTCCTTTTAAAGCCAATTAAACAAAAATAGTTCTAGTTCTAAAATGAAAACTATGGTTTCAGCTGGTGTAAAAGGAGATCAGCTCATCCCAGAGTGTTTTTCTTCAACAATTAGGTCTTCACAGTCTCCAAAGTAGGTTAACAAATAAGAGTTTAATAATCCTTTAGTTTCTCTGCTTTTCTTTGTGACTTGTTAATATTTCTGCCTAACGTAAAAGTATGGTGTGTTGTACATTCATCACTTTTTTTTTTTTTTTTTTTGCCCAATTACATAAATCCATTGTTAAACTCTAAGGTTGATCACAGGTGGCCATAGGATATGAAACTCCTGTTTTTTGCAATTCTTGTAATGGTTCAAAAACTCATTGAGCCAGAGATAACGCCAGCCAATGAACTGGTAACTATGAAGAATCACAGAATCATTCATAACTATGAATGATGTCCATGAGATGTACAAACTTGGAGGAAGACTCACATCCATTGTATAGATGGGTAAATTAAGCTGAGATGATTTGGATGTCGTGTGGGAAACCTAGATAGATCAGAACTTACAAATCCTAACAGATGGCAGAGTTACCCTTCCTATCTGTCTACCCAAAAGGATTTGGTGCTCCTTAGGAGTGCAGGCTAGACTTCAAGCGTGTGATGTGTCTTCTACCA
The DNA here is from genome assembly GCF_964188355.1 of Buteo buteo. Taxonomy (NCBI): domain Eukaryota; kingdom Metazoa; phylum Chordata; class Aves; order Accipitriformes; family Accipitridae; genus Buteo; species Buteo buteo. The sequence continues at coordinate 10,863,770 of NC_134183.1, forward strand.
TTTTTTATGTACAGTTATGAAAAAATAAATGCAGCTACTTTTAAGACACAGAGGAAGAAAAGGAAAAGTTAATTTAACAAATTGAAGTCTTGACTTGTGCTAGAATATGTGGATAGTTTCTTTATTCAGAGACAGAATGAAGGGGGAAGGAAGCAAATTCTGTAGCATCAAAGTTACTATTGAAACGAAATTAATTATAAAGTAGGTGGGCCATTTTAGAAAGTTACAAAGCAGGATTCTTGTGTGCTTGCACCATTGATGCCTTTAAAGAGGAAGTGATGTGCTGGAATAAGTATGATGAATTGGTGCTGAATAGGAGGTTGAGCGCACACTGGATGTGGTGGCCTGGCTCATAGAGTTAATGGAATTGTTGCCATTGGCTTCATGAACTCTTTGGTTTTGGCTCATAAGCCGCTTACAGTTCCACTTCTGCAGTGGGAATAAAGAACAATCAGCAAGTTTGTACAGAAGCTGCTGGTAGACATCAGTCATGAGATCTAGCCTGGCATTTAATTAAAATTTAATTAAATAAATGTTTTTCTGGAAATAATTGAGAATCCTAATCCTCTTGTGGCCACATTGTGTTGTTTTCCCTCCTAGGTGGGTATGGAGTTTCTGGGCGGCAAAAGCAGGAGTTTCACAAGTAGTCCATGCATTTTGTCCTCTGAAGCTGTAATTCAAGTATGTTTCATGTCTGCTAACGCAATAGTAGCTACAGGGGTGAAGGAGGACTTGGATAAGTGATGTTCAGTTTTACTTCAGGAGACTGCAGAGTGAGGGTCCCTACCTTCTTCCTCGTGGAAAGAGGACCCTAAAACATAGGAAGTGCTTCATGCACCACCCTAGTAAATGGAGGCCTCTACTGAAAGATAAAACTCGGTATGCTGCTCCAGTGAAATACATTACACATTTGTTATTTTCTGGGTAACAGCCAAATCATTTGTTGTCCCTCCCCACACACACTTCCATTTATAAAGGAAGTCTTCAGTCTTTTGAATGTCATACAAAACTGTTCAAAACCAGACTTGAGCAATTGAAATTCAATTAGTTCAATCAGAGCAATTCAATTGACACAGCTGAGTTCTGTGATCCAAACAAAAGATTTTGCTTTAATTGTGTAGGAATACATAAATGGTGATGTGATTGTCTTGTTTCCAGCCCTCCAGATAGATGTAATGCATTTTAAACTTTACTTGTATGCACCCCATTTTACTACTTGAGGTTTATGTGGTGCGTCAGCCTTTCATAAAATTGCAGGTGAAAACAGTCCCCTGGAAAACAAGAAAGTGTTGGTGTTTGCTGTGGGCAAGCCTGGCAAATGTTGGGGGTTAACATGAAAACATTACGACTAAATTCGGTAAATGGCTCAGTCATCCATTCTGTTTTGAGACAGGTGATCTTGTAACATTCATTTGCAGATAAATCATTTGAGCTTGTGATTCACAGCTCAACTGTAGTGATGTTCAAGTCAAAAACTGAACTTTATCTCAGACCAGAAGAGGTTATGATGTTTGCTTCTTTAAAATCTGTTTACACTGGTCAGTCTACAACATACAATGGGGTGCAAAGGCAATGTAAACATCTTTATTCCCTAACGAGAGGACTGAGATTTTCCACTCGCTAGAAGCAGAAATTTCCTTCGTCATCTTGCTTCTGCCACTAGCAGTCATGCTCTTGGATGTCTGTTTTCCCATGGCATCTGTGGCTGCTTGCCACCAGTTCTTTTCTCACCTTCCTAGATGCTTCCTTAGCATGTCACGTTTGTTTTTCTGTATGTAATCAAAGACCACAGTTGTTGTGTTGCTTCCTCTGTCCCTCACTTTGCATAAGCATGAAACTAGTGGTCATACCAGCAGTTCTGGTGTTACCTAGTTCTGTTTTCTGTCACAATTTTAAATCTTATTTTGTCTTTCTGAAGTGTCTCTGTAAATGAGGCATCAGCTTATGCATCACACAGTTCAACGAGATTTGCTTCCTTTGCCAGTCCTCCTTCTTCACTGTCTTAGTTGCGGCGGATGAAACAGCCTTATTTGCTTATCATGCAAATTCAAATCGGGCATCATCTTTGAAATAAGATTTCCTCTAATTCTGAGTAGGGTTGTCTAAACTTCCATATTTCTTTTTACATGAAATCTTAAATAATGCGGTACTTGGCCATCTGCACATGGAAAACTTATGCAACGTTTCACCATCTAATTAATCGCTCCTTCCAATATTGTTTTCTTTAACTTGACAAATTTCATCATGTGTTACATCCACGCAGAGCGATGCCGTGGAGGGCATTGTACAGGATAGTGGTTTGATATTTCATCCCTTTCTTGTGCTGTGCTCTCTTGCTTTCAGTAGGAAGTATTTTTCCTTATCTCAGATCCCACACTGCCTTATTTCTCCTCACCTTAGTCAGCCACCAATTTTGCTTCATCCAGTGTGCCAGCCTCTGTTGTCTGTCAGTTGCATTTAAACCCCATTATTTTCATACAAGGAGGACTATCCCATAAACAACCCCTTCTCCTAAACAACCCTTAATTTTCCTTTGCTATGATGACTGCAAAAGTCTTCAGAGTTACTTGTTGATGGGTCATTGGGACTATCAGTGCTGTCTTGCTGTTTCTTTGGGCCCCCCTACTTGTCTATTCCACTGCTGCCTCTTACATTTCATCTTTGTGCCCATTGTGGAATTTCTGTCACATGTTTATCCTATCCCAGGACTTGGCATGAGTCAGTGGCTAGACTTTATAGACATTATAGTAAACCAAACAAATAATGATAGAATATGAAAATAGCAAACTTTGACTCATAAGTACAGAAGGCCCTCTAGTCCATACTTCCTCTCAGGGCAGGGTCAGCTACACATAACTTTCTTCCTAACAGATGTTTATGTAGGCTGCTCTTGGAGGTAATAGTGAAGTTTCTGCTCCCCAATAATTTGCTCCAGTACCTTGCCATCCTTGCGAGTTATAACATCTAACCTGAATCTTCCTTGCTGCAGTGTAAGCCCATTTCTTCTTGTACAGGCTGTGAACAGAAAAAAAGGTATTTCCCTTTGTTTCATTTTGGGGTGGTTTTTTTAACACTTCAAATAAAGTACTCACAGACTTTGTGGTCTCTGTCAGGCCAGCCTCCTCTGTTTCTTCAGCCCTTCGTTGTAGGTTGTTTGCTGAACATCTGATTATTCTTACTGGCTTTCTGTGTATAGTCTGTATTAGGTACACCTCTTCCTTAAGGCACAACATTCCAAAGCTGGGTGCTGTACTCCAGCTGAGACCTGGGTTATATTTGTCTTTGAACCCCATGAAGTGCAGTGCTGCTGTCAAAATAAATAAACACCGTTGACTCATGTTCACCTTGTAATTTCTCTGCAACCATTAGATTCTTTTCTGTAGAGTTACTTAGCTTGTTCTGTCTGTCCAGTATTTTTGTGATTGAAGTGGCAGTAATAGTAAGTAGCTGCAGTTTTTTCCCCTCAATGAGGGTCTTGGTCTGGATGGTCAGTATGTCAATGAAGAGCTATTCCTAGAGGGAAGTGTGATCAGCATGGGGAAGTTGCATGGCCTTGAACTGGAAATGGAACCGGAAAAGATGCTGAGGTGGTTCAAAAGCCTCTGGTGGATACAAGCCATCTGATGTTTTCATGGTGGTTTGGCTATATCCCTGTAGTCACCATATCTGTTAGATCAAATAACATTGCTTCTCTGATAGTTATCCCTTAGGTATGTAGAGGGAGGAGTTTTATCCCTTTTCAGCCTTCATTTTTGTGAAGTGCCTATATACTTGATGAAATCTGTTACAAAGACAGTTTTAGCTGTTCTCCTCTGGACTTGTGCTTCGCTAACAAGAACAATTACATTTTTACAAACTTTTCTGATCTATTTCATCGTGGGTGTCACAGCGCAAGGGATCCAGGTTTCATTGCTGAATCTTGAACCTTTGAGATGACATAAAGAAGCATAAGTATATCAGATGGTACTTTGATGAGTGAGTCAATGGGCCAAGTGGCTGAAATCCATCCTTCCCATCCACACAATCCCAGAGTGCTACAATGGGTGAGGAGCAAAATCTTACAAGGATTTTCAGACTGAAAAAAAAAGCCAGAGGGGACAGAAAAGATCTGAATAGGGAAAGAGAGGAAGGATTGCTTGTTATTAATCACTATCCATATTGAGTGCAGTACTACTATTCTAGGCCCTGGAAAATGACATGTTATTTTCTTTTCTTTTAAATATGACAAAAGCAAAACCTAGGACTAAGTGGCGGATATTAAATATTGAATATACCAAAAGGATTTGTCATCTGCTAAGCATAAAAAGGCTTCACTTCAAAAAGTAACAGGCTGGCTAGGCCCTATATGTTTGTTTTCCTTCATACAGATCATGTATTCCCGTTTCTGTTAAAGTGACATTTATGTTTGGGTAAATGGAAGCTCTTTTCCTTTACAGAAATACTATCACAAAAATAGTAAGTGATTTAATCAAATGAGCTTCACAGAATATTCACAGTTCACCCTCTTGTGTGCTAGAGTTCAGCGTTGTACAAACAGGATCAGAAATTCTTTGCTTACCTAGCAGCAAATTGGCTGCTTAGTCAGATATGCAAAACACCCTGTTGAGCATACAATGCTGAAATAAAGTTTTGATAATTTAGCTTTCTTCTATAGTGTCATTTGTTGCGGGGTCAGACTTTTTCAGATAATAGCTGTACAAAGTGCCTCAGCATTCTGTGTGTCTTCTGAATGAAGCTCAAAGCATGGATCTTTACACTGGAATGTGTGCTTGGAGATGAGCTAGGGAAATGTTCAGAGGCTCTGAATGTTATTACTGCTTATGTGCTGCGTTATTCTTTTTGAAAATTCCCAGAGCTTGTGATACGTTGTGTATATTTAAAAGCCCCAAGAGGGGAGGAATAAAATACATTGTTCTTCTTTCCTCTATACTTCATGAATAGCTTCTTTCTTGAAAATACTAAATGATACAACCTTGTTTATTTTCTTATGTCTACTTCTACTGTTTTTACAGTAACCTTAAAAATGTACTCTTTCTGTCATTGTTCCTTAAGTATTTGCTTTCCTATCTCAGCCTTACGAGTGGAAAGCCATAGGAAATGCATGTTCGTGGTTTATTAACGTTTTAAGTTCTGGTAGTTGAGAGTTCTAGAAATCACTGTAGTATGGGCAAAACAAGTAGAGTTGCATTTTCAAATATTGTTTCTGTATGTGGAAATTCTGTGGCCGCCCTCTGTTTTTTTCTGAGGCAGTTCCACAGGTCAGTCAGGCATTTGAAACTCAAATTAATTTTTGTGGAAACAGATTAAAAAATCAGTTGGCAGTTACGGGGTATGTTACTACAGACATCGGAAAAACACAGGAATGCCAGCTAGCATGCATGAGAGTGTGTGCTTATAAAGAAAGGTGGGTGTTCATCTGAGGAAATGGGTAGACTTACAAGATCAGATTCTGAAAATACAGAGGGGCTGAAGGAGCATGTGCAGGTATGTAGAGCTGCATGCCAAACGTATCTACTAGTTTGCAATGACCATCCATGCAAATGGAGCTTTTGTGGATGCAGATGAGCTATACTTGTTTTACTGGGCATGTATCTAATTCACACACAAGTTCACGACAAGTCATTATACAAATGAGAAGTCAAATGACTTGTGTTTTATATTAATGAGTATGTTTGTGAACTTTTAAACACTCTGATGTACATGGTCATGTATATTTGAAGATACATCTCTGCATACAGGTTGCTAAAGGTAAGTTCTAGTACCAGGAAAAGTATTAGTGCAAGGACAGTACAAAGATATAAAAGTCACCTTTTGGTTTTTTATTCTGTGAGGTAAAATGGAGGGATTCTGATGTATTATTTGCTAGCTGGGAGTGAGTACTGAAGGTGGCTTTTTGTTGTTCTAAAATGAAGACAGTGGCTCACCACCTTCTGGTTTTCACAGACACTGGCAAAATATCTTCCCCTTGGTTTAATCTTCAGCTTGTTCCAGCTTTCCACCTTCCTTCTGAAAATACTCACAACATGTCTTTACTCAGCATCTCTGAATGGAAGGGGTACATGGGTGGGACTTAAAGCTAGGGGTAGGAAATTAATTTAAGCAATGGCAGACACTACTTGAATTTATTTTTTTTTTAATTTTTTATTTGTTTTCCAGAGGGCTACTTCTACCACAGATTCACTTTATAATCATAGAGCAGTGTTGCACTCCCCAGGAATATCTAAAATCCACCCCAAAAAGTCCACAATAAAGGAGGAGCAGGAGTGTAAAAGTACCTATAATGAGCATGTTTTCTTTTTCTTTTTCTTTTTCTTTTTCTTTTTCTTTTTCTTTTTCTTTTTCTTTTTCTTTTTCTTTTTCTTTTTCTTTTTCTTTTTCTTTTTCTTTTTCTTTTTTAAGGGGTATCCTGTAGATTCCTGCCAAAAGGTCCTATTACTGAATCTTGTACATTAAGCTCATTAAGCGTTTTAATTAAAAAGTGTAGGCACTCCCCTTAAGTCTTGATTAGATGCAAACATATATATTGTTCTCCCTGCTGAGAACCATCGCCTTTACTCAGTTCTGGCCACCTCTTCTCGTGGCCTAATCCTGTTTTGACAGAATCCCCCTGCAGCTAACTTGAGGCCTGACTGAGGGTGGAAGCCCACAGATTTACAGCGCAGTTGTGCAGTTGATTACATGTACAGAAAGCCATTGTTTTTAATTGCCAGGTAAAGTGTTGAAATTGGGGAAGAAACGCTTTCGAGATCCTTAGTGTTGCTGTCCTCTTGGCAATCCTTCTGTTTAGGCGAGTCAGATCCTTAATGTCTTCAGGTTTTGATATGGGCAAGTCCACCTCCCTGCAGGGATTAAGTGGCTCTGTCCTGCCCTTTTATAATTTTACAGTTTCTTTGGCGATTCTATGATCACCTCCAACCTCAGATCCCTGCAAGATGCCATCATTTTCCAGGGAGTTTTTGAGGTCCCATAGCTTTTTTATTTCACAACTGAACTTGCAGGGAATATCCAATAATAGTGAGTAGCAGAGTAGAAGCCAGTTGCTTATTTGGTAAAGGTGATAGAAAGGACTGGTTTGTGGTTAACCTACCACTAGCTTGCCTTATGAAGCTTTTTTTGATATGATGAGCATACCTGCTTCTTAGTTGTTCATTAATAGCAGTGAATACATTTTAGCCTTTCATTCAAGGTAGAAGAATGAACATTAAGTATGTAGCTAGACAACAGCCTGTCTTTCAAACAACCATGAAGTGCCACAGTGTTTTTAACCTTCCTGTTTATTCTTGCTTCAAGGTAAGTATATGTGACTCGGCTGTCAGTGTGGCCATAACTTAGCACTGAAATGAAACCATTGCCTAATACACATAGTCAGATATTCCAAAAACAACAACAAAATAGTCTTCTCTTTGTGTGGATGACTGTGACTGTCTGGTGAGTGTCATCTGTGTTAAAGTGCTTTTAACTTGTTGCCCAACAAAAAATGTGTTATGGCCGTGCTTTGTTAGTATTAACATTTTTCTGGCCATATCTAGTGCAGTTTCCAGGGTCTTATCTTACATTTCTCACTCTGGAATTCTGTGTCTCTGGATTTCTAGAAACAGAGTTTGTTAACGTTTCATGCATTTAGTAAACATATATCCCAAAGCAGACTTTATTTTGTCCATTGCCTAGGGACTATGTGCGTAGAGCACAGCATAAGTTTTGCTAGCTATACTTGATTTTAAGAAGTGGAAGTGATGAATAAGGTAGAATCCTTAGTGTACACAAGTTTGGGCCAGGAGGGATTCATGTTCTATGAGATTTGCATAAAAGAAAGGTGTTTCTGGCTGTCTTTAACATAAAATTATATAAATATGTTCCGAAGGCTTTTGTATTGAAATTTCTTTTTACCAGTGCCCCATGATTTGCAGATGTGTTGTTCCTCAGCAGAAATAACTGGCTTGGCTATTTTGTTATGTTACTGTTAGAAAATCCAAAGTAATATTAGTTAGTATTGCTTTCTAAAAGTTTACTATTCCACTGATAGTGATCTTTGGCAGATACTAGACAGGAGTGACTAGCCATAGCACTCAAATAGGAGCAAAAAGAAGGAACAGAGTGATTGAGCAACCTATGTGGAACATGAAGAGTTCTCCAGATGTGACTTGTGGCCTGATGTCCCTGGAAGGGGTTACCAGTGTAGATCAGGCGTATCTAATACTTAAGGAAGCATTAATCAGCTCCTAGATTCCTCAGCAACCTGTGAAACACTCTCAGGAACAGTCTGCCAAAGAATGCCGATGATCAAGTGATTCCTAACTTGCATTTCATTGGGGGAATGCGTCGTCAGTCAGTATCTTGCCAAGCAAGTTTAATGGGGTGGAGATTCTGGGAAAACTGGTGGGACTGGAAGTAAGTAGTACTCTTCTAATATTAAAATTGAGTTAGGCTTCTGAATAGAAAGTGATTATTTGCCTAATTTCCCTTTAGATGTTCTAATATACACATGGGTCCAAAACTAATTCTCTGACTATTTAATAGCTTTTAGCTAGTTAAGATGCAGACCTTAGAACTGGGGGGGCTGGGGAGCGTCGACAACTCGTGGATGGGAAATCAGGTAGGTAAAAAACTTTTGAGGTTTTTTTTTGTACCTTCCAAAATCTTTTTCTTCATGGTTTCTGTTATTTCCAGTTCTCTCATGCCTTTGTGATCTATTATTCCTATGGATGTTTCTCAAAAAGCTGCTGTTCCTGCTTGTAGCATATAGCAAAATGGGGAGAAGTGGTTTGTGATGTCATTTTTAAAAAAAAAAATATTTTCCATGATGCCTAAAAAACAGGATGGAAAAGAAATCCTCTTTTATCTTTTCAGAAATACAGCTTGCATTTTTTTTCTGTTGGGAGACTGTGGATAACCCAGAGATGGGGTCTGTCAGCTTTGGAAACCCTTCCTTGAAAAGGCAGGGATTTGAAGTCTCAGCCAATGTTACTTCTCCCCAGGTATTTGAGTAATGAACATAAATAGAAACCAGATAATTTTAAGCCACCTCTAGTAAAGCAATTTCCTTTGCAGAGCAGATTTTGCTACCATGTCTCTCACATTCTGACTACGCATACCCCACGGGAGAGAAAACCTTAGCATCCAATGTAAGATCTCGGCAGGCAGGAATTTTTTTTTTTCCTTTTAAACAAATGTAACTAGTTACACTTCACCTTTTGTTTTTAG